>NC_143511.1:25854262-26182596 GCF_031878675.1 Megascapheus bottae
CATTTTCTTTTATTGCCATTAATGAAAAGACTACAGGTTGGCAGAGGTCCAGAATGCCAAGGGTAAGAGAAACAGCTTGAGTTACTTTACAGGCAGAACACATGAGGATCTTTCAAATGAACTTTTCAAATGAAGTCCCAGAAACTTTTTATGGGATTTCTTTTGTTATTATTTCCAAAGCTAATTAAAATATTAAGCTTGCTTGACAGATGGACTTCTTTTACATGAGCTGTAAAAATAAATCTGTCCAGGCACTGGTGACTCATGCCTATAATCCTAGCTACTCAAGAGGCTGAGATCTGAGGATTGTAGTTCAAAGCCAGTCTGGGCAAGAAAATGTGTAAGACTCTTATCTCCAATAAACTACTCAGAAAAAACAAAAAAAAAACCAACCAGAAGTGGGTCTATGGCTTAAGCAGTAGAGTGCTAGCATTGAGCAAAAGAATCTCAGGGACAGCACCCTGGCCCTAAGTTCAAGTCCCAGGACCAGGAAAAAAAAAGTAAATGTCTGTAATGCATCTTCAGGTAGTATATAACTAAAGAATGGTCTTCTTTTGTTGAACAGGATCATAAGAGAATGTTTGGAACTTATTTCCGTGTTGGTTTTTATGGAGCAAAATTCGGTGATTTGGATGAACAGGAATTTATTTACAAAGAGCCCGCTATAACGAAACTTCCTGAGATCTCACATAGACTGGAGGTGAGCAAAGTGCTTTTGAGTGTGGTCTTGACACTTTACCAAACCAAGTTAGCCTGGATCAGTGCAAAAAGAAAACTCAGCTGGGTATCAGTGGCTCACACCTGTCATCCTCACTACTTAGGAGGCTGAGGTCTGAGAATTTCCAGCCTGGAAAAAAAAAAGACATTGAGACTCTTATCTCCAGTTAACCACCAGGAAACTGAGGCTCTGTGCCTCAAAGTGCTGGTCTTGAGCACAAAAGCTCAGGGACAGCGCCCAGGCCCTGATTTCCAACTCCACACCTGACCAATAAGAAAACTTAATTTTTCCACATGACATTTATAATGTGAAGGTATGAGGTATAGTAGCTTTAGATGGTTTCTTCTGAAGATCCTGTATGTTTTCCAGTTCTTTAAATGTTTATTTTCAGGTCTATGTAAAACTCAGTGTCACATGATTTCTTGTAAACCTTCACAATCATTTGTCATCTATACTAACAGATATAGACTCAACTCATAGAGCTGGAGGCTCAAAAGTTAGCCTGACTTTTAAGAAATCTGGCCAAACTACGGAATCATCTAGAAAATGGTGTGGCTGTCCTTTCAGTGAAATTGCACAATCCATTCCACTGTGATTAGGAGATTCTTGGAAAAACTTCACTGTAGTTTGAGACTAGTCCCAGCCACAACCGCCATCTTAAACTCAGTCTACAATCAGCACAAAAGAGTAGCATGTTCCTGCGGGAAGCCAGTAGGGTAGGGTGGTGACAGACAAAAGTACTGTCATCTTAGCTCCTCAGGAGGCTGAGATCTGAGGATCGTGGTTCAAAGCCAGCCCAAGCAGGAAAGTTGGTGCGACTCTTACTGCCAGTTAATCGCCAAGTAGCCCAGAGTAAAGCTATGTGACACAACTGGTTTTGTACCAACTTTGAGTGAAAAAAGCTAAGGGACAATACCTAGGCCTTGTACCAAAGGAGACACACACACACACATACACACACACACACACACACACATTTGAGAGGGCCCAACACTTAAGAAGAAAATCAAAGGGTATCCTTCGCCCCCAAAATAAAACCTTCTCAGGCTGAAGCGCTACATTTCTTATGTGCTACTTCTTTGCATGTAGTTTCTTAGGACTGTAAAATGATAAATTCGTATGGTGCCTGATCACTCCTGGCATTTCCTACCTTTAGCAAATAATTTTCATCCAAAGACCACTGCCAGAGTTCAGTTCGTAAGAAAGATACTGTGTCTCCTTACTAAGAATTTCAAGGGGTGGACTTTATCTTCTTATACTGTATGGCTTGCCACATTTATGACCAAAGTGGTGTCTGCCAAGCCCCCAGTGTATGGAAGGCAAGAAGTAATTCGTGCCACTGAGTCTCAGGAAAAGTGATGATGGTGACAGAATTTAAGACTGAGCGTATTTGTAGAGAAGCATTGACTAATGGATGGTGCTAGACTTCTTTATATTTTTATTTGTCTCAGGAAATGCTGTACTTCGCTTCTTATTTTAGAAGGACTCTCAGTAATCAATGCATAGATTCTCTCTTGGGCTTATTCCAAACTCCTTCCACTTCTGAGAAGATGAAGAGTTGCATTGTGTTAAAAAATGACCATTAGAGCCTGGCACTGATGACTGATGCCTGCAATCCTAACTACTCAGGAGGCTGAAATTTCAGAATTGTGTTCAAAACCAGCCCAGACAGGAAATTCCATGAGAGTCCTATCTCCAATTAACCACACCAAAAAAAAAAAAAGCCCAAAATGGACAAAAATGGAGCTATGACTCAAGTGGTAGAGTGCTAGTCTTGAGCAAAAAACAGCCCCTAGACCCTGAGTTCAAGCCCCGTACACACACACACACACACACACACACACACACACACAGAAAATGACCTTTATAATCCAATGGTTCCTCTTATCTAGGGATTTTATGGTCAGTGTTTCGGTGCAGAATTTGTGGAAGTGATAAAAGACTCTACTCCTGTGGACAAAACCAAGTTGGATCCTAACAAGGTATGGAGACATTTCCCTAAAACATGTTTTTAAAGAAAACCACCCCTGTACCTCCACTTATTTGCTCCCTTCTTTCTGTCACTTACATGCAACCAAACTCTTTTCTAGGTCCCACTTCTGATTGGTGGGGTCTTAACAAAATCACACTTCTCAGGAACTGTAGTAGGAGCTGTCACTTATCAACACCAAGTATATGTCTCCACTGCATTCTCCTTTTTACATTCACCCTGCAGTTCAACCTCCAGTAGCCCTTAGGAGCAGGTTTGGCTGTTCTAGTACAAAGCTGGATGAGAAAATGGAAGCAGAGTAAAGTTGACTAACTTTTCAAAATCATGCAAGAAGAACTTGATTGTGGAAACCAGTCTGCACTGAATCACACTACTCTTTGATGCCTATGAAACCTGTAAACTCTCTACTTTAAACATGTCTCAAAAAATACCAATTCCCAGCCCAGGCTCAGTGAGACATTTCCTGTAATCGTACTACTTGGGAGATTGTAAGACTGTATTTCCAAGCCAGGCTGGGAGTAAAAGCTTGTGAGTCAACATATCAACTAATGGTTGGCATGGTAGGGTATGCCTGCCATCCTCAGTGACATAATAATGCACAAACAGTAGGATTGTAGCCCAGAGCAGCCTTGGCATAAAAGACCCTATCTCAAAACAACCAGTAGGAATGGGTACCAGTGGTTCATGCCTGTAATCCAAAATGTAAAGCTAAAATGTGAGGATTGCTGTTTGAAACCAGCCTGGGCAGTAAATGTCTAGAAAACTTGTATCTCCCATTAACCACCAAAAAGCCAGAAATGGAGCTATGGCTCAAGTGGTAGTTTGCCAGTCTTGAGCAAAAAAAAAGTAAGATAGAACACCCAGGCCCTGAGTTCAAGCCACAGTTTTACAGGAATCCTGAGTAGCTAGGATTACAGTTGTAAGCTACCAGCACCCAGTGAGACCCTGGGTTTTATATACAGGCTGGACACATACACACACACACACACACACACACACACACACACAGAGGCATTAATCAGGAAATTAAATGTGGGGAGGGCTGACGTCCACTCCAAGTCAGGTATGCAATTTCTACCTTGTGGGCTTTCCGTAATGGATGCAGACAGCCCCACCTGGTCTGACAGAAGCCCACATTCCAGCAGACAGCCTCACCTAGCTACATTTTGGCAAACGGCTACTGGAAGGTTCTTTGCCAGGAACATAGTTACTAGGGAGGGGTAACTATGTCTACTTCACCTGGCATATATATAGATATAGATATAGAGGGGGAAAGAGATTGTTATAGTTATGCCATAAACATCTATAGTTTCTATGCCCTCCATGTGGAATCCAGGTCCATTATCCTCTCAATACGCAGTGCCCTTACCTGCCAGAACATTCCACTGACTGGAGATGTCTAGAGTTTTTCTTGAGTTGTTCCACAGGCATGATTGATTAAATCAGTGATCGCATGATTAAACATAACCACTACCCCATCACTCACCTTAGCTGGTCAGATTGGCTCACAGTACCAACCCTCTAAGCACTTGTGACCAATAGAAGCACTGCAGAAGCTTCTCCATTTCCATGGTAAAAACCCTCTAATTCCTCAGGAAATGCCAAGGGCTTCTGAAGCTCTAGACCAGGAAGCAGGGACAAAGCCCAGACCTACATTTTATTGTACACATTCTAGAATGTGGAAACTAGTCCAAGTACGAGGTATTACTAAGGACTGGGATTTGATGGCCATTCAACATCTAGGAGACCTGAAAAATAAAAGATCAAACATCTCCCCTAGTTCTGAAAAGATGGGTCAAATAGAAGGAACCAAATTGAAGAGTTTGTTTGTATACATGTATCAGAAACCGCGTCAATTAACACACATTCCTTAACATGGGATTGCAAGCAATTACTGTGATAAATCGAACTGAGCTTCAAATAGAAATGTCATTTGGATTCCTTTGAAGGAAAAACCTAGCTGGGTACCCATGGTGAGCTTTCTAATACTAGGGACCCCCTCCCCCTGAAGATCCCCAAAGTAGGTCATGAGAGTGCAGAATGAGAACCTGACCCCAGAATTACTACCAGATTTCACTATACTAAGTAGAGATTTATAGTCTGAGTGATTTATACTGAGTAGTGATTTAGTTCCGCCTAGTCACTGGCCATTGTCATTCTTCTTTAGTTTCTTTATGAGAAGACTCTCTCTCTTTTTTTTTTTAATTGTATTTTATTGTCCCGGTAATGTATAGAGGGGTTACAATTACATTCGTCAGGTAATGGGTACATTACTTCTCAACATTGATACCCCTTCTCATGTTTTTGCCCCCCCTCCCAATCATCTTGTTTTTCTCCTTCCCTTGCCTAGTTCAAATAAACAAACATGTATACCAGGTGACAACTGAGCATGAAAAAGTAAATGCCCCTGCTCCCACACTGTCGTTTCTCAAACCCAATTCAGTTTTGGTGTGAGAAATTGAAAACCCAGTTAGTTGTTGCTGTTCTTTCTGTTCTTTATTTTTTGCCAGTCCTGGGTTCAGGGCTTGAGCATTGTCCTTGGGCTTTCTCAAGGCTTTACCACTTGAACCACAGCACCACTTCCAGCTTTTTCTAGTTATGTGGTACTGAGGAATCAAGCACAGGTCTTTGTGCATGGTATGCAAGCACTCCACCACTAGGCCAAACTCCCAGCTGTTGTTTTCTTTCTCTACTTAAGTAGCCTTCTGTAGCCAATCACTGGTGGCTCATGCCTGTAATCCTAGCTATTCAGAAGGCTGAGATGGGAGAATTGAAGTTTGAAGGCAGCCTGGGAAGGAAAGTCTGAGAGACACTTATCTCCAAGTAATTACCAAAAAAAAAAAAAAAAAAAAAGCTAGAAGTGGAGCTGTAGCTCAAGTGGTGGAACACTAGACTTGAGCAGAAAAGCACCCAGGCCCTGAGTTTGAGCCCCAGGACTGAAACTAAAAAAAAAAAAGAAGAAAGAATGAAATCTTCATTAATAAGAACCATGTATGTGTTTAAATGAGTATATGCAATAAAAACTCCCTTTTTAGTGCTGAGTAGTCTTCAATTGTGTGCGTGAAGGGAAAGCACAAGGGATAGCTGTCTGTTGTGGCCAGTGTTGTTGTAGACAGTTATGTACAGGTTTCTGGATATTTTCATTTTTTCATGGGTACACATGATTCCTGGAGTGGGGGGACCCTGGCCCTTAACTGTCTAAGAAAAGTGCTAACTTGTTTTGTAAAGCAGCTAGTAGGTGGTGGTTGTTTTTTTTTTTCCCCCTCCATTCCCAGCTCCCCACAGGGAAGTGCCGACTGCTTTTCCTCCTGGCTAGCTCTTGGTGTTACTAGCTTCCTTAGCCTGGAGTGTGTGTCTTATTGTCGTGGTAACTCATGGAAAGGAAAGAGTGTGTGAAGCAGTGGTTTGCAAACTCAGGCTGAGACTTTCACTGGGTTGGCGTGTGCTCGGAAGGGTCTGCCTCCCGTAAGCGAATCTCTTCCCATCTCTTCCTCTTTCTCCTCCTGGGATGGAGAGAATGGCAGACTTAGAATTCCCACCCAGGACAGACAGCCCTGGTACCTTTGGGGATGGGCTGGGGTCATGGCTCTTGTCTGCAGAATGGCTCACCACTTTCTCCCCTTCTCCTCCTCCTTCTCCTTCCCCTTCTTCGCCCCCCTCCTCCTCTCCCTCCTTCCTCTGTTCCTCCTCCCCTAGGCCTACATACAGATCACTTTTGTGGAGCCCTACTTTGACGAGTATGAGATGAAAGACAGGATAACGTACTTTGAGAAGAATTTCAACCTGCGCAGGTTCATGTACACGACACCCTTCACCCTGGAGGGGCGGCCCCGGGGAGAACTGCATGAACAGTACCGGAGGAACACCATCCTCACCACCATGCACGCCTTCCCCTACATCAAGACCAGGATCAGCGTCATCCAGAAGGAGGAGGTAATAGCCAGGCAGCAAGAACCACCTGGCAATGCAGGCCTGGCTGACTCTCCTGCAGAACACAAGCCCAAGGGTTCTCTCACTCAAGTTGCAGTGCAATATAAAGAGATTGCATTGGAAACGTCATTAGAGTTAACTTCATGGTGCCAGAGCCTGGTCATTGTCCCTGAGATTTTATAGTCAAGGCTGGCATTCTACCTCTTGGACCTCATCTCCACTTCCAGCACTTTGGAACTGGCAATAGAGTCTCACTGACTTTCTTGCCCTGGATGGCTTTGAACTGGGATCTTCAACCTCTTGAGTAGCTAAGATTAACAAGGTGTGAGCCACTGGTGCCCACCTTCGTGTTTCATAGCACTACTTTCATTCCCTGTGTCACTGATTAGTCAAATCTGTACTATAAATATGTCTACATACTTAATTACAGTATGTAATACTTAAATCATTTAATTTAATTATAAACATGTTTGACCCTTTATAGCCTTGGGTCCCACATTTGTGAAGTCAACCAACCATGAATCGAAATAGGTTTTTTTTTTAACACATTATTTCTGAATTGAATACATGCAGTTGTTTTTCTTGTTATTCTCCGATAAACAATATAGTATAACAGTTATTCACTTAGTGCTTGCACTGCAATAATATTGTAAATAATTTAGAAATAATTTAAAGTACAGACAAGATATATAAATACCACACTACACTCTTTTCTTGAAAATCTTGAGCATCCTCTGTGATTTTGCTACTTAAACCACTCAGGACCGCATACTCTTCTTTTGGTTTTTCTGCTCAAGGCTGGTTTTCTACCACTTGAACCATACCTTTATTTCTGCCTTTTTTTGATGGTTAATTGAACATCACAGTCTCTCAAATTTATCTGCCTCAGCTGGCTTTGATCCTTGATCCTTAGATCTCCGTCTCCTGAGTAGCTAGGATTACAGGCATGAGATTCTGACACCCAGCAAATAGAAGATTTTTAATTCATTTTAATAGGAACCATCAAGGTAGTCTCTCCAACTATAGAGTCTTTCAAAATTTTATACATACTATCCACGATCTGGTTTTCTTTAAAACACCTATAATGTGCACCCAATTGTCATTTCTGTTATATAAGGCCACTGCCTTGTCTGCAACTATGAACTCAGGATTACAATTCTGCATTGTCTTTCTTGTATCGACCACACCCATTGTGCATTGTCCATGATGTGCAGTTTTGCTTTCTGCAAAGCAGACTGGAGACTTAAAAAGCCTTGTAAAACAAGAGGAGAATAGAAGGCTTCTGAATTTTTATGGTTTTTGACCCTAGCCTTTTATAGTTATCTTATGCACACCTAATACGACAGGAATTTTTATAGCAACTCATTGTCATGACATCTTTCCCAAGCATTTAACTTGTCTTTGTAGAAACAACTCTTCTTTCCACACCCACAGTTCATCAGTTTGTACATTATTGACTTACATTAGGTCATTAAAATAACAAAGTATTGCGGGTTTAATCAAGTCAGTGAGCATGGAGTTGACTGGGGACTAACTGCTTCATCAGGCCAGAACAATAAAGCAGTCCCCCAACTCATCCTGACCCAGTGAACCCCACCAGAAAGAGAGATTTTGCAGAATCCAGAGAGAGTTGACCTGTCAACCCAGTCTAAAGGGAGCTTATTTAGAAGGCATTTCTTACTGTTTTGGGCTTTTGAGCACTAAGACATTCTAGGCACAGCACAAGAATAAACCCTTTGCCCTCTTAAAAATATTTTCATATGTTTTCTTGACCACTCACTAAGGAAATATCAAAGTACTATACACTATACATTTCGAGTGCAGAATTGTGAGATCTCATGGATCAGGAGGCTGAGAAGTCCCAATGTAAAGAGTTGGTCGTGTTGTTCCTTTTGAGGCATGTGGAAGAGAAATTGCTCATGCCTCTCTCCTTGGCTTTTTCTCCTTGAGATTATTCATGTCACCTTCTTTCTGTACACACTTGTGTCCTGATTTCCTCTTATAAAGGTTGAATTAGGACTCACCCTAATAAACTCAGTTCAGCTGAGTTATCTAATTAAAAACCCTATCTCCAAGGAAGGTTCTATTTTGAGCTATTGGTTGGGGGTGGTGGTGGTCAGGAGTTGAACCTAAGGATCTGGCCCTGGGTGAGACATGGGCAGGTCTCAATATGTCACATTCAGGAAGGACCCTAAGTCAGCAGAACTTGGCAACTAGGGAGTGACCTTGATGAAGAAGAAGTGCCTTTGGGCAGAGGTGAGACTGCCCAGGTAAGGCCAGTAGTCTTGGGGAGGAATGTGACTGCTGCCCTTCCAAAAGGAACTTGACAGCGTAGGAAGAACACAGAATGTAGACACGATTGTGCTCAAGTGAGGACTCCCCTCGTACTCACTGGGTCCTTGTGGGCAACTTAGCATTGAAATTTTCCTTTGGCTGCAAAATGGAGAGAACAGGAAGAGGGTTTACAGGAGCATAACATAAATGTGTGTACAGCCATGCTGGTGGCTCACATCTGTGATCATAGCTCCTCAGGAGGCTGAGATCGGAGGATGTTAATTTAAAGCCAGCCTGGGCAGGAAAGTCCATGAGACTTTGGATAACTACCCAAACTGAATGTGGTGCTGTGGCTCAACATGGTAGAGTGCTGACCTTGAGAAGAGGTTAAGGACAGCGCCTAGGCCTAGACTTCAATCCCCATGGCTGACCAAAAAAAAAAAATGTATGTACAATGTTCTGGACATAGAATCACTCAAGACATAGGAGGACCTTTCTTCCTCGCCAGTTCAGCCATCTCAGATGACTCTGAAGGTCTTCCCTTCACTGCTCCTTCAAACCCAGGCGCCCCCTCTGCCTTAGGCCAGGTTTGTCCCTGGCATGTGATAGCAGACGATGACTTTGTACAAATGTGTCTTTGTTCAGCTTGTTTTGACTCCAATTGAAGTGGCCATTGAAGACATGAAGAAGAAGACCCTGCAGCTAGCGGTGGCCATTCACCAGGAGCCTCCTGACGCCAAGATGCTTCAGATGGTGCTACAGGGCTCTGTGGGAGCCACTGTGAATCAGGTGAGCAGAGCCAGCTGCTGCCATCCGGCACAGTACTTAGGATTCTGGCTACTCAGTCTATACCCTTCTTCTTTCTGGAGTTCTTCCAGAATCTAAAGTACATAGGAATACTGCTCCTAAGCTTAGCCTCAACACTTGAACCATGTAAAATCATTTCAGGAAGCTTTCTTGTCCATGTAACGACTCAAGGTGACAAAGAAATCCCTAGAGATGAGTGCACCGAGTACTTAGGTCCAAAACTGGCCCAGCTCTGTGATCCGGTTGAAAAGTACTGAGTGCTACCCAGTGGAGCAGGCACAATTATTACAGGCTTGGGACTAGTCTAAAAATGCCTGTAAGCAAAGGAGGAAAGAGCCTGGACCCGCCAGTTCCTAGATCACTGGAGAGATACGCTTCACATGCCAAGGGCCTGGCCAGTAATGATCCTGTGCCAGGCTCCCCAGACCACTTCAGCCAGACTAGATCTTCTCAGATATGTTAGAATGCTAACTCTTGAGCTCATTGTGGAGCTAAGACACTTTCAGATGGAGGGGGTACAAGACTCAAACACCCTGTGCAAGGGGCTTCTTAATAAACTATATGCAGTGAACGCCCCTAATATTTGCTTCTACATCTACTTATACCCACCCATCCTCCACTTTCAAAACTTCCACAAGCATCCTAACTCTGTCCTCACTCAGCCCATCCTCCATCTGAAAGTGCCCTGTTATTCTAGGTAGAGGCACAAGATGTGAAGCTCCAGAGATCTAATGCTTGCCTAGCATGCATCGGTCCTGGGATCAAATACCAGGACCAAGGAGAAAGACAGACAGATAAAAAGGAAAACAGAGGAGAAATGCTTACATTGCTAAGATAAGAACATTGAGAAGCTTTTGCTTTTGTAAGTCCCATTGATGACACAAAAATGGAAACTTTATGTCCTCAACCACAGTCTATATAAAGTACTCCATAGATCTGTGACTCAGTCAACATTAGACAACTAGGTAAGTGAATATGAACTGATACATCAAGGCAGTCCCCAGTTTGAACACTATTTCTTTGGTGTAATTCTATTAACTTTATGTTTGAAGGAAAACTGTGGGTATTAGGTATTGGATTAAGAAAAAAATGTATTTTTACCAAAGAATTCTTCAAAAAAAATTCCAGGCTTCTAAGAAATCATTTTCCTGAGACGCTCAAGACTTTCCCGATTGTTTTGGGTTTGTGTTAGTCAAACTACAAAATGAAATGCTCAACGTAAGAACTCAGGCCAACATTTTCTCCCAAGTAATTTAACTTTCTTTCCCATGTCAGCATTGTTTTCTTACTTTCTCCTCCATCAGGGACCACTGGAAGTAGCCCAAGTATTTCTGGCTGAAATTCCAGCTGATCCGAAACTCTATCGACATCACAACAAGCTGAGACTGTGCTTTAAGGAGTTCATAATGCGGTAAGGGTGAACATGGAGGTAATTTCAGTTCAGTACTGGTTCTCTAAATGTGGATTCCAGGCCAGGGGCTTGGTGTCACCTGAAAACTTTCTGAAAAGACAAAAGAGAAGCTTGGGTGTTACTCAGTGATGGACTGCTTATGAGTCCCTGGGCTTCCATGCCCAGCACCACAAAGATAAATAAATAGAAAAGGCAGCATCCGAGGTGGGATGTCCTAGATCTACTAGATCAAATGTGTTGGAGGTGGGACTCACCCATTGGTGATTTCATAAGCCTCCTGATGATTCTATACACACTGAATTCCACAAGTTCTGACATTGGCAAGCTAAGTAATTTCCCAAATCATATATATAGCCAGTTACATCTATCCCATTCATTTAACCTGTCCATTGAGGATTTTCTCTATTTTAGTGGCTACATTTTTGTTTCTAGAAGATCCTAGTTGTTTGTTTGTTTTTGTTTTTTTAGTTTGGGATAGTATATCTTTTATGACCTCTGTTATCTCGAATTCTTTGCAGGTTTTTTTTCCCCCAGTACTGGTTTGTTAGCTTTCTTTCCATCACTAAGATAAAAAACCAAACCTAAAATACACACACACACACACACACACACACACACACACACACACAAAAAAAAAAAAAAACACACATACACACGCATACATTCATGCACATGCATACAAACTGAAGCCAAACACGGATGGCTTACACCTGTAATCCTAGCTACTCAAGAGGCTAAGATCTGATGATCATGGTTCCAAGACAGCCTGGACAAGAAAGTCTGTGAGATTCTTATCTAAAATAAGCTACTCAGAAGAAGCTAAATGTAGTGCTGTGGCTGAGTGGTGGAGCACTAGCCTTGAGCAAAAGAAGCTCAGGGTCAGTGCCAAGGCCCTAAGTTCAAGCCCCAGGATGGGTTAAAAAAAATCTGAGAAAATCATCTTACAGGAGGAAAGATGTATTTGGGCTCACAATCTGATTGTTTGTCTGGCTCCCAGTGATTTGACTTTCAGGCATGACAGGATGTCTTGATGGCTGAAGTGTGTGGTGGGGGAAGAAGTTACTAATGTGATGCAGAGAGAGAGACAGACATACACTCCTTTCAACTAGGCCCTGCCTCTTAAAGTTCTGTCACCTCTTAATAAACCATCAGATTATGAATCTATAGATAGGATTTATACTCCAATGAGTTCGCCCAGAGTCCATCACTTGACCAGAAGTCTTTAGCACATGGCCCTTGAGGATATTTTAGATGCAAACAGAGGTAGTCACAAGTGATAATATCCTACCCTCATCTCCAAATTTCTAAGCACTGCAAACTTCAGTGAAACCTCACTTTTCTCCTCCCTGATGGCTTCAATCTCAGGTGTGGCGAGGCTGTTGAGAAAAACAAGCGTCTCATTACAGCAGACCAGAGGGAGTATCAGCAGGAACTGAAAAAGAACTATAGCAAGCTGAAAGAGAACCTCCGGCCTATGATAGAGCGGAAAATTCCAGAACTCTACAAACCCATATTCCGAGTTGAGAGTCAAAAGAGGTGAGAAAGGGGTCAATAGGACATCTTCCTGGGGAGAAGAGTGTTGGGGGTACAGTCCATTGAGGCTGATTCTGCTGCTCTTTGAGGGCTGTGGAGAACTGCCAGGTGGAGAGAAAGGCCTAGAACAAAGAGGCCACCCAGCCCGCTCCCGTCTTCCCTGAGCCTTCCCCCCGGCCTCTTTTAGGCAGCCCCTGTTTTCCTATTGGCCTTATGCCATTGCTATAGCCTGTCTTGGGCATTTTGTGGGTTTCTTTGGACACAGTGTGGTGAGGTCATAGACTCTCCTCTTATTCTCCTCTTATTTATGGAGAAGATGTCCTATTCAGATGGGGGATTTCTTCCCCGCCCCCTCTCTCTTTTAAAGACTAATCTACTACCCCTCTCTTTCTGCCTCTCTTTCAGGGACTCCTTCCACAGGTCTAGTTTGAGGAAATGCGAAAGCCAGTTGTCACAAAACAGCTAAGGAACATCACCTTTACCCACAGAGACTAAGGCCTGTGACCTGAGAGCATCTCACTGGTTCTGAAAACATAGAACACCAGCAGCCGCCAGGACTGGCACACACTCCCTGCCCAGCGAGCACTCCAGAAAGCTGGGGAGCCAAGAAACCATGGGTGATGCCTACATGTACTCTGACTGAATCTTGGCCATGCTGGGTTGGAGGAGGTTTGGATGTGGGAGAAAGAGTGAGATAGGTCATCAGGGGTGACTGTATATTTATTAAAGTGTATTTTTTTTCACAGTGTTGTACAAAAAAAGCATAAGTAGTTTCTAATGAGGGGTCAATAACTTGGCCACCCAAGAAATGATTTCCTATCCGATCTGAATTTGAATTTACAGGGCAAACTCAAATTGCACTGCACAAGGGAAAAGTAGAAAAGTTATCCACCAGCCTATTCCAAATTGACTTTCCTGGTCTCACCTTTTCATAAGAAGGGAAAGTAATTCTAGGACCCCAAAACATTTTAAATAAGTCTATAAGGAGAAGGCTTATTTGAAATATAATCATCGTGATGATTGGATCTTCTTAGCCCTTTGGTTATGGTGGACAACTTGTATAGCTATTTTTGCTTTGTTATATTATTGGTATGTTGAGATCCTTCGCATTTGTAAAAGAAGCACTGATTTAGGCGTTACATGGTACTCAGCACTCCACCAAGCAGGGCTGGAACATCACCCACTGAAGCAGAGGCAATTTCTCCTGTCATATGTTGCTATTTTTCCTTATGTCTGTCCTCACCCTCTTTTTCTCCTCTCTGGGACCAAGAATATTTTGATAAGATAATACCTCTGCTTTTGTGTCAGAATGTTTTCTAGTCTTCTGCCATGAAGAATATTCTTTTGACAATGTATTTTAGAAGAAAGATGAACAAATATATTATTTGAGAATTAAATTATATATTTTTAATATAACTGATGACCTTGACTGATAACTAAATATGGAATAAGAATTTCAAACAACATCTGTGTCCTTCCTTCTGTTATAAAGAAAACTCGCTTGGGGCCGGGAGTTTGGCCTAGTGGTTAAAGTGCCTGCCTAGCATGCACGAAGACCGGGGTTCGATTCCTTGATACCACATACCTAGAAAAAAGCTGGAACTGGTGCTGTGGCTCAAATGGTAGAGCTCTAGCCTTGAGAAAGTCCAAGGACAGGGCTCAAGCCCTGAGCTCAAGCCCAGGACTGGCAAAAAAAAGAAAACAAAAAAAAAAAAAGAAAACTCGCAAGTATTGTAGAGCTTCAGAGGAGAAGGGTCTTAAGCAGTGCTATCTGTCCAGGTGACACCTTTAATCTTGATGGTCATAAGAGGCAATTTTATTCAGAATTCCAGAACTTTACACTTGTCAAGTATGCATGAATTTACATTTTGAAAGATAAGTTTTGTTTGGTCAATTGTGGGCCTTGAACTCTGGGCCTGGGAGCTGTCCCTGAGTTCTTCAACTCAAGGCTACTGCCCCTAGAGTCAGAGGGCCACTTACGGTTTTCTAGAGGTTAATTGGAGATAAGATCTCAAGGTCTTTAGTGCCCAGGCTGGGTTTGAACCTTGATCCTCACATCTCAGCTTCCTGAGTAGTGAAAATTGCACAAGCAGTGAACCACTGGTGCGCAGCTCTTTTTTTTTCTTTTTCTTTTTTTTTTTTACTTTGGGGAGGCTTGAGTCAAGGTCTTACATGCTGCTTTTTTATGTAAATTACAGCTGGCTCTCTACCACTTGAGCCATGCCTCCAATTCCTGAATTGAGATTTTTGTTTTCTGTAAATTAGAGAAATGTAACGCCACAGGAGTTCTCTTGACTCTTCAAGTTCAACGGGGCAGCTGCCATAAACCATATAAGAATCTCAGGAAAATGAAACATGAATACTGCGCAGACCTGATTGGTGGGTTGAACTCTGTTCTTTCTATTCTGTAAGGCATGTTGACTGTGACAAGAACTTTATAAAGAAAGCAAACTTGTAGGGCCGTCACTAGAAACTATGGATGCAAGTTTTTCTTTCAAGACGGGAAACTTCTTTCTTTGAATGTATTTTTAAGTGATATCTTACTTGTAAGCTGCTATTGATTGTGTATCATTTTATAAACCAAAGAAGTCCTGAAAGATTCCATGAATCTTCCCAGAATACTGGTCATGTTCAGAGTATAAACATATTGCCTGACCTTTTTGGGTGGCTGAGTGTACTGTCTGCCATTCTCTTTTCACATTATGCTATAAGTGTTAGCTTAAAACAACAATAAGAACTAGCTAACCACTGGTGGCTCATACCTGTAATCCTAGCTACTCAAAGATCCTAGCTACTGAGATCTGAGGGTCAAAGTTCAAAGCCAGCCTGGGATGGAAAGTCTTGAGACTCTTATCATTAGTAAGCCACTCAAAATGTCAGGTGTGGAGCAGTTGCTTAAGTGGTAGAGTGCTAGCCTTCAGTGAAAAAACTCAAAGACAGCTCCCATGCCCGAGTTCAAGCCCCACGATCAGCATTTTAAAAAAAAAGAAAGAAAAGAAAACACACAAGTAAACTGTTATCCAAAAGAATAATCAGGCTTACTGGTAAGATACTAGTCTGTCTGAACACCTAAAGTATCTGGACCAAAGATGAGACATCCTGGTTTCCTATTTTTCCATTCCATAGTCCCCAACTTCCCCTCTCGAGCTTCAGAATCTTTTCACTGTGAAAGAAGAATAAGAGTTAGAACATTTTCTTCCAACCAACTGGGAAATCCAACTAGATAATTAATGCATGAACACACACTTCGGAAATTCAGAAGTGCTGCCCAAAAGGTAAGGCAGTACTTCTTACAACTGACACCTTCAGAAAGTTTAGACAGCACCCCACACACTGCATCCGCTGCTGGCAGTTATTTGTCAAAATCAGGCCAAAGGTGCAGGCAGGACAGAGGCCTGTCTTACCAGAAATAAATGCTCAGTCTCTTCCATTGGCAGTGCCAGTTTTCCATGGTTTGGCAGAAGCCAACATGAAGAGCCTTGGGGTAGAGGGAAGAAAGTATCAGTGGAACTAAAAAGGTATACAGTGGTGCCTGGAAACCTAACCAGACCAGCTTCCCCTTCTGTGTGCAGCTCAGTTTCCAGTGCATTCCTGGGGAAGGTAAATACACCCAAGGCAACAGCCTACCTGTGTCCACCATGTCTGGAAGTGACTCCCAGAGAGAATCAAACACACTGAGCTTCCACTTGAAACCAAGCCACTGGCCAGCAAGTTTCCAGTTGAATAATAAGGGGGGGGGGGGAAGACTTGGCAACCATGACGGATTTGCAATCATTAAACTGACATTGCTGGGTCAGAAGCCTGGGGTTTTTGTCTGCAACCTCCCCCAGGGTCTCCAGCCCCTGGGCTGATAACTTTACAGGCAAGAGTGAATGTCTCTAGATGCATATTAAGCAAGCTGTGTCTAAAAGAGGATTGCATGGAACCCACAATTGATTAAGAAACTCTCAATGGCCCTAATCCACTGAGAACTGAACCAAGGCCCCTCTGCTCTCTGGCAAGCTCAGCAGTTTAAGTACAACTCAGAGAATCAAGTGCTGCCTGGGGTTCTGTGTGCAGCAGCTAAGGGCCTGGACAAGAGGAAAGGAGGCATGAGAGATTTGTTGTTTGTTTTCCAAGAGTTGTGAAACTGCACCAAGAGAAGTAGGAATCAAGTAAAGTAAAAACCTTGGTAATTTCCTTCCTATAACCTTTCCAGTTGGGAGCCCAGGAAGTTTAGATGATTTTTTTTTTAAATGATAGTCCTGGATCTTGAACACGGGGGCAGGTTCCTGATCTTCTTTTACTCAAGGCTAGCACTCAACCACTTGAACCACAACTCCACTTCTGATTTTTGGTAGTTTATTAGAGGTAAGAATCTTGCAGGCTCCCCTGCCGGTGCTGGCTTTGAACTGTGATCCTCAGACCTCAGCCTCCTGAGTAGCTAGGGCTATAGGCATGAGCCACTTTTTCCCAGGAGATGAATGGATGTTTGAAATGAAAGGGTCAAAGGACGTGGGAGGTGAAACCAGAGAAGGACCTGCACCTGGGGCCAGGCTTGCTGCTTCTGGTCTCTGATGTTAATTAACAATACGTCCATACTGGAAAGCAGGCCCCAAAGCATTTCCTGTGGTGATATGGGTAAAAGGACCCAGTCCCTGCCCCTTTAGAAGAGCAGATACCCACTTCTACTGGGGTATCTGTGGATATGGTGGAAGTTCAGGAGAAGTCCTCCTCTGTGTTGCACCTGAGCTCCAACTGAGAACACAGTCACTGAGTGATTCCACCATTCAACACTTGCTTCTAGAAACCTCCATCCTTACACTCCCACCACTTTACTCCAGTTTTTATATTTGAGTAGGACTGTCCTTCCATTTATATGAGGGCAGAAAGCCTCTCTCTCTCTCTCTCTCTCTCTCTCTCTCTCTCTCTCTCTCTCTCTCTCTCTCTCTCTCTCTCTCTCTCTTCCTCTCTGTCTCTCTCTCCCTCTCTGTCTCTCTCTGTCTCTCTCTCTCTCTCTCTCTCTCTCCCTCTCTCTCTCTCTCTCTCCCTTTCTCTCTCTCTCTCCCTCTCTCCCTCTCTCTCCCTCTCTCCCTCTCTCCCTCTCTCCCTCTCTCCCTCTCTCCCTCTCTCTCCCTCTCCCTCTCCCTCTCCCTCTCCCTCTCCCTCTCTCTCTCTCTCTCTCTCTCTCTCTCTCTCTCTCTCTTGAAAATCAGAAAGTTCTTATCCAAATGGATACTGACATATCTGGGCTGTCAAGAGAAAACTCTGCCAATGTTGTTGTTTTTCAAGCCAGGTTTAGTGGCATATACCTGTAATTCCAGCATGAAAAAGGCTGAGGATAGAGGATCACAAATTCAAGATTCACTTGGGCTACATAGCTAGCCCTTGCTTAATTTTTTTTTTTTTACTCTAGTTCTCAATCTTTAAGAGTGTGTTCATAGCCTCTTACCAGAGCTTTAAGGGGCTCCAGAGCCGTTTAATCTGTCTCGGTGTTAGCACAGGAAGAACTAACTCTCTGGCACAAGGGCTATTCAGAGTAAACTCCAATTCCCCCTCATGCCCAAACTCCACTTGAATTGGAGGTAAGGAGATGCAGCTTTGCTTAACTATAAGGAAGGCGGCCTTCTCTCCTATTTAGCACTTGCTAAATAGCTGATAATCAAGAAAAACCTTTTCCATCAGGGTATAGACAACTGCTCTGGCCACAGTCTCTGGAAGAGGCAATTCAGAATGACCAGTTTCCAAGCTACGACTGGCTGACCAAAGTAGAACCTCAGACGGACAAGGCTTAACCTCGGATTTTGAGTTTCTAACTCTCCACTGAGCTCAGGCATCGTTACAGGCATGGTTCTAGGAGGTTTCTAGAACCTCTTTCTTTTCTTTTTGTCTGCATCTTTGTACAGAACCCCACTGCTCCCCAGCATGTAGAAAGCAAGAAATAGAAGGAGGGATTAGGCCACAGAGATTTGCCTGCTGCAAACATAAAAATCACTTTTGGCCTTAGATTGCAGTGAAGTGGTTAGAGGCCAGTTCCAAACTAGGTTTTTTGTTTCTTTTCTTTCAGGGTTTGAACTCCTAGAGCTTTGTGGTTGCTAGGCAAGTGCTCCAACATTTCAGCCATGCTGCCAACATTTTTGCTTTCATTCTTTTTTTGAAGGGGTACGATTTCACGGGGCCTGGCTGGCGGCTCACACCTGTAATCCTAGCTACTCAGAAGGCTGAGTATGGGAATCATGGTCCAAAACCAGCCCAAGCAGGAAAGCCCATGAGATTCCAATTAACCACCAGAAAACTTGACAGAGAGCTCAAGAGTGGTAGAGTGGAGGAAAAATAAATATTTCATTGGGGCTTTTTTTCTTTTTTAACCTGAGACTGATCTCAGATGGCCCAGTCTCCATGCCTAACTTATTAGTTCGGATGAGGTCTTGCTAGCATTTTTGTCCCCAAGTTGGCCTAAAACTGGTTCTCCTAATCTCCACCTTCCAAGTAGCTACATTTCAGGTGTGAGCTGTCTCAACTGGCCCTCAACTAAGTTCTGAGAAGACGTCTACCTTAGGCATTGATGTTTTTAGAGCTCTGAGTCACTTTGGATAGGATTCCAGCTAGAAGGACTGGCTAAAGAATCTGCAGGACTTAATGTAAAATGGAAATTCAGGGTAATTTGATGCTTGCTAGGAATTTCAAGTTAGTAACAATGGCACATTAAGCCAAGCAGCCTATTAAAACTTCCCACCAGGGCCTGTGTAGCTGTGCCTAATATTGTACTATGAAGTTGTTACAGACTTGAAATTACATCTATGAAATTGACCTTGCTGGTTCTTCTGACAGTGAGATCCCATACAAACAGAGCTCCGCAGTTCCAGCCTTCTCAGCCAGGGTGTCTGATATGAAGGAAGCCATCTTGGATTTCCAGCCTCAAGGTAGCCAGCTGCTTGATGGGATACGGGAAAGCATGAATGGTAGATGAGACCAACAGAAGTCAGCTGAACTCAATTCAGGTTACACAATTACGGGTTAATAGTTATTCCTTATTCAGGCAAACCTCAGCAAAGCTCTTTGTGACCAATGGACACTGTTTTAGGGCCACTAAGGACTGGGTTGGTATTTTATGCTGCAGTATGTGACTGAAAGGAGGAAAAGGGCTCCTGTGATCCAGAGCCTCTGCTGATGTGCTTTGTGTGTGCAAGCTCCATCCCCACAGTGCTGTAGACTGTTGTTCTCTTTATAGCAGAAGTTCCTGCGGTTCTGAGGGCAAGCACAGGCCACATAGTCCACAGTCAACATGTGGCAGATGAAGAATTTAACCTGGGGGTCTGATTGATTCCAGGATCCACAAAATACACCTTCTCTGTAATAGGCAAGGTCTAGGGAGGATGCATACACCTTGAAGGGTGCTGTGTAAGGATCTAATGTGGTCTCAAGTCTCCTCACAGTTTTGCAATTGGCAGGGAATGATTACCATATAAAAGACCTTAAAAGCCAGGTGCTGGTGGCTCATGCCTGTAATCCTAGCTACTCAAGAGACTGAGATCTGATGATCCAGGGAAGTTCATGAGATTCTTATCTCCAACGAACTAGCAGCAAGCTGGAAGTGGCCCTCTGGACCAAAGGGTAGAATGCTAACCTTGAGCAGAAGAGCTCAGGGACAGCACCCAGGCACTGAGTTTGAGTGCCATGACCACCCTAAAAAAGAACTTGAAGGAATCACATCACAGCACTGGGAATTTTCAGCTATAGTTCCTATGATTTTGTGATCTAAAAAATATCCATCAGAGCCTGTAATCCTAGCTAATCAGATCTGAGGATTGAGGTTCAAAGCCAGCCCGGGAAATAAAGACTGTGAGACACTTACCTCCAATTAACCACTAGAACACAGGAGGTGACCCTGTGACTCCAGGGCTACAGTGGTAGCCTTGAGCTGAAGAGCTCAGGGACAGCGCCTAGGCCCAGAATTCAAGCCCCATGACTGCCAAAAATTAAATAAATAAATAACCAACAGGAGGCTTACTCTGGCTTTCTCTCTCTCTCTCTGTGTGTGTGTGTGTGTGTGTGTGTGTGTGTGTGTGTGTATGTGTGTGTGTGTACTAGCACCTGAACTTAGTGCCTCATGATCTTGCATGCCTTCCTTACTCAGAGCCTGCACTCTGCTACTTGATCCAAGCCTCCAGGCTGACATTCTGCTGGTTAATTGGAGATAGAATCCTTAGACAGAAAAGAGAATCTTTTTGGCCTGGGATGGCTTAGAACCTTAGTCCTTTAAGTCTGGTCCTCTTGAGCAGCTAGGATTACAGGTATGTGCTGCCAGCATCCAGATCTTACTTTGGTTTTCGGATTAGGGTCATGCTGAGAAAATAATGCAGACACCAGTAAGGATGGGAACAAGAATTAGTTTCAACAATACCCTAAACTGGAGGCAATCAGGGAGCTGAAACAGTTGTCCCTCTGTGTCAGCATGCAAAAACAAAGCAAGACAATAATAATAATAATAATAAAGACTTTCTATTTATACTATGCCTCGTGCTGAATTTCCTCAGTGAGCCTTTCAGGGTGTCATCAAGGTGTAAGTATGGAATGAGGTATAAGCCTAGTGTCTGTTTGTTGCTGTGCATGATAAACACATCATTCTTGGTCATTAGAGTAGATGCTAAATTGGCCTGAAGAGAAATGGTGTCATTCCCTTGCTCAGAGGACATACTAGAGGAAAGCAGTTTGGATTCATATTTGTGAGCATAAGCTATGGAGTTGGAGAAATTGCAGCTCAGATCCCAATCCTGCATCTTAACTAGTGATGCAAGGCAGACAATAAACTTCCTGAGTCTCAGCTTCTTGCATATGTGCAAAATGAAATGCTGTGAGGGCTAAAGGTGAAGCTTAGTAGTAGAAAGCTTGCTTAGCCTGCACAGAGTCCTGGGTCAATTCCTCAGACTACCACCACCGAAAAAAAAAAATAACAACAAAACCACTTCCATAGCCAGATAGACCAAAGTAGAGATAACTAAATTTTTATCATTAATCATTTATGTGAAAAAAATGAAGTACTTTGGTTTGCACAACTGAATGTGATTTCATAAATTTTTATCTCCTTCTGTGAAAAGAGGAAAATGGCTGACCACTGTACCATGCTACGTGGAGGTATTTCTTTTCCACTTGTGGTACTGGAATTAGAACTCGGACCCCTTTGCTTACTTGCTTGGCTGGCAGTCTGTTTCCAGCCCAGCTTTTCACTAGTTAATTAATGGTGGAGTCTCCCTGATTTTTCTGCCTAGGCCACCCTGAACTTGAATCCCCGTCTGAGTAGCTAAGGTCACAGACATGAGCCACTCGTTCTCAGCTCCCCCTGCTATTGCATGTATATCGTTATCCAAAGTGCTGCAACACCTATCACCCAATGTTATGACTATTTGTAATATTTCTCAGAATCACTTTTGCCTCCTGCTACGTAGTCTTCCAAATGATCAACACCAATGTATTCATGAGCGTTTAAAACTCTTGCTATTGTAAGTAACAGAAAGACAACTAAGTAGCTTAAGGAAAAGCAGGCCTTAATGGAAAAATACTTGTTCAGTGAACTGCAAGAACTAAGCAGTGGCGGGTACCAGTGGTTACCAGAGCACTCCATAGCTCATTCTCCTTCCAGATTTCTCCATGCAATGGCAGACATGACACCTGTAAATCTGAATGCCAATCATATGCCTCTCTACAAAAATGAGAGGGCAATCATTTTAGCAGGAAAAAAGCAATCTAATGAGGACTTTGGGATTGGATCATTTGTTGATCTTTAAGCAATCATTGAATCAAGATTCATTTCTGGGTGGGTTTTCCACTTCTATAATAAAAAGAATGGAAACATAGGATTCATTAGTAGTATAACAGTATCTACAACATAGTGGAATAAAACCATCCATGGTCTAACATTTAGGTCTATTTTACTATTTAAATGGATGCTTTCAATTCTATGTAGACTTCACTAGAACTTTTTTTTTCTTGTAAGAGAAGGGAATCTTTATTGTTTAGCTAAGTACTAAGTGTTTTGGCATGATAAGTAATTTCCATTAGCCATATTTTCCAACTGGGGAAGAGTGGCTCCATGAATCAAATGGTTCATTAATGGTGGGTCAGCTATGAAGATGCGCTAACTTGGATACCTAGAAACTGAAGAAATATCCTAGAAAAGCTAGGTCTGTTTTGTTTTGTAAACTCAATTCTAATTATACCTAGCAGAATCTCTGTTCAAGGCCAACCTGGAGTTGGAGTATGGGGAGAGAGATCATGAGACTCCATCTTCTTGATTAATGACTGGGTGTTATAGTGACATACACATGTCATTTCAATGACACAGGGAAGCACAAACAGGAGGATTGCAGTTCAGGCTGGCCCCAGTATTTAGTGAAACCCTATATTTCTTGAAACTAACCAACACAGGCCTGGGATGTAATGCAGTGGCAAAATGCTTGCCTTGCAAGCAAAAGAGAAAAGATGATAAGATAAAGAGGGGATGGGGGAGAGAAATGATTGAAAATCGAAAGAAACAACCCAAGAAGGGATTGGCGAAGTAGTTCAAGTGGTAGAAAATCTGTCTAGCAACAGTGTGGCCCTGAGTATAAACCACAGTACCCTCCAAATCAATTGATCAATTAAATGAAAAACAGAACTAGTTGTCTTTTGTAAGGACTACAGTCAAAGAACAAAAGAAAAACCGGAAGTCTTTCATTTCCTAACAGAATAGCCCCTTTATTATTTCACTAACAGCTTATGGGCTTCCTGGCCTTGGCTTTCCTACTAGAAAGTCCATAATGATGCTTTCTCCTTATCTCTGTGGACAAGAAAAGTCACTGGGCCTTTAGTAAAGTCTCATGGGTGCTAGCAGTGGTCTATTATACACCCATTTCTCCAGATGGCCTTGCTTATGGAGATTATTTTTGTTGAAAAGAAAAATCTATGGGATTCTTTTTTTCCCCCCTTCTTCATCAGGTTATAACAGGTTTACAATTCACTCCATCAAAACTAGAACCAGACACTTGACAGAGTTCCCTTAAGACAGAAAGAATCACAAAAACACGTTCTACCTAGTAAATAATTATCAGGGCTGCATTCCTGTGCACTCGGGCACACGTTCAACTCTGTGCAACACATGGCTGTGAAAATGGCAAAGCTTAATGGCACCACATGAGATAGGATCTGTTTAGACACATCACACAGTCACATTGTAGCCTGCTGGGGTGCTGTAGAATCACGGACTTGCAAATCACCCACCACAGTCTGATGACCTGGCCAAATGTTAAGACTATTCCAAAAATGTCTGGAAAAGTTCACTTTAGAGTGCATAAAGTTGGATGGACACAAGGTGCTCTTTCTCAGTCCAAGAGTGAAAGTAATAATTTCCCGGTCATTCTCCAATGCTGTTCTGAAGCCAAGGCCTTCTTCTGAAAGCATGGGCTGGGAAAGACTCGTCTCAACCATGTGATGGAATGTACAGAGATGGGAAAAAACATTCCAAAGGTAAAAGCCAGCCAACCAAAGGATTTAAAAGTCATTAATATGTAGCAGGTTGATTTTGCTGGGCAACTGCATTGTGATCTTTATCCAGCAGAAACTGTTCCAGGCTGCACTTTCCATCAGTGAAATATACTTCCTGCAAAAGCCTGGAAGCACACAGTTACTGTGGGAAATGATGGCAGCGATTTGGGAAGCCAAGTTCCAATTAGGACTCCCCACCTGAAATATCCTCAGGGTTGGACAATGGTCAGGCATTAGAAACAGGCTGGGTTGAAGGCTGGACAGGCATTCCCCCAACCTATAGGCATTTAAATTGAGGATATTTTTGTAAAAAGTTCCAGCTTACCAAATGAAAGACTTCTGGAGGGGGCTTTGGTCTGTGTCACTACTATAATAGAAGATCTTTATACCCTTTTGACTTCAGAGCCCTGTGATGCTATGTATAAAAAGAATGCACTTGGGGCCGGGAGTTTGGCCTAGTGGTTAAAGTGCTTGCCTAGCATGCATGAAGACCCGGGTTCGATTCCTCGGTACCACATATATAGAAAAAAGCCGGAAGTGGTGCTGAGGCTCAAGTGGTAGAGCTCTAGCCTTGAGGAAAGTCCAAGGACAGTGCTCAGGCCCTGAGCTCAAGCCCAGGACTGGCAAAAAAAAAAAAAAAAAAAGAATGTACTTGTATTGAATCAACCTCTTACATTCACCTCTATGGTAGGAAGAGGCAGTGTCTCCATTCTCCAGGAATTAAAACTTTTTTTGTCAGTCATGGTGCTTGAACTCAGGGCCTGGAGGTTGTCCCTGAGCTCTTTTGCTTAAGGCTAGTGCTCTACCACTTTGAGCCACAGCACCATTTCTGGTTTTTGAGTGATTAATTGGAAGTGTGAGTCTCATGAGGACTTTTCTGTCCAGGCTGTCTTCAAACCATGATCCTCAGATCTTAGCCTCCTGAGTAGCTAGGATTACAGGTCTGAATCACCAGTGCCTGGCTTCAAACATATTTTGAGAGCTGGGAATGTTGCTTGGTGACAGACCACTTGACTATCATGTGTGAGGCTCTAAATTTGCATCACTGCAAAATTAAATAAGATGTGTTTATGTAAATGCAGCTGGCAGGAACAGCCAAAAATCCTACAACCACCAGGGTGCAGGATTATATTGCTAACCTTTATCAACCATAGATGAGCAAGGCTTACCTGCAGTCTAGAAGGATAAACATCCAGATAAATGGAGAGTAGCGCTCTTAAATCACAATAGTACAAACACCCCTCTAGTGACACCCCTCATTCCCTCCCTCCCTCCCTGTCCCCTTCTCTAGATCTGCTTATGGTCACTCACTCATTTTCCTCTAACTCCTTCTATGTTGCTTCTATGTCAGGAACTATAGCCCTTTCTAGAGCCCCAGTTCCCAGGTGAGTCTCCCACTTGTTTTCAGAGCCCTATGCACTTCTTAGCCACACAGTACTTGGCCTGCTTCTAGGACAATTACTCTTGGTTCTAAACCACCAAGGCATATTAATTCCATGTTCAAGTAAAGTGGATAATTCTAAACCCATGATCAGATTTTGAAGATGACCTTCAAGCTATAACCTATTTGCCTTTGATGTGCTGGTTGCTGGCACTTGTAGGAGGGACTGATTGCTAAGCCTCTAAGATAGGGTCCATTATTTAAAGATGAGCAAACTCTTGCTGAGAGGTGTTAAAAATAACATGTTCAGAGTCATACAACTAGCAGAGGAGTTATAAATTCAAACCTAACCATCATAGTCACTAACAATTACACAATACTCCTTCAAAGCATTCATGTAGATTCATAAACACACATACACACACACTCTACACCAACATCATTACTGGCCTTTCTTTGAAGGTAAGCATATCCCTTCTCCTAAACAAAACACTCATTTGGAGTGTGAGTTTATGTCGCTGGCTCTGTAAAGAGTATGTCAGGTTTATAACATGAGTCACCTGGGGCAATAGAACAAAACAATACAAAATAGGACACAGATGATGCCTCTGCCCACCCACAGAGATTTGGATGCCATCGATTTGATTTTGGAGATCTCCCTAGCTGATTCTTTTGTTCCAGAAGGCTGAGAATAGAGGCAGTGGCTGTGACTGAGTTTTCCTGCCAATGGCCCACGATGTACATATGTGAGCATTTCCTTATCTATAACCAGCAAATTAATCAATGATGTCCTTCACGAGGATAGAGTGAAGATTAGATGAGATGAAGACAGTGATGAGCCCACCCCTAAAAGCCTCATGATTCCCAATCCAATTAAACACCACAGTTATCCATTCAAGACACATTGGTTACAAGAGAAAATGTCTTCTCTCTGTTTTCTGCTAAACTCTCTGGATACCACAGGTTGGATGAAAGCCAGAAAGCCATTCCTGGCAGCTTCCTCTCAGAGAAATGTAAAGACAAATGTCTTTCTAAGCCTGATCTCTAGCATACATACAGAGGTGAAGCCACTGGGATAAAGCTATCAGTGTTTTGGGTTTGGTTAGGCAAGTCTCACAGACTTGCCTGCCCACGCTGGCTTTTAACAATGATCCTCAGATCTCAGCCTCCTGAGTAGCAAGGATTACAGGTATGAGACACCAGCATGTGATTCCCCTGTTGTTGCTTTTAGGAACAGAAGAGAAGATGTCTCATGAAGGACATTTACTCCTGATAAACTGTTCTCACCAACAGGGCACTAGCCAAACAGATCTACCCTGTGCATACATATCACACAACAATGAATGTCAGTTTGCACTACCAGGAGTTGCAATGTCAGCCTGGTAGATTCAGGTCAGTGACTCCTCCATTGCAAAGCCAGGGACTTGAAGGATATAGCTGTGAGCATGAGGGAATCTGTAAGTGACACCCAGATAAGGTCAGCTAGGAAACCAGTGGTTCAAGAATCCCATCATACTGACAGCCCAGCTATGCTTCAGTATAGCTGTGTGGTCTTCACTCTTTCCTCTGAACCAGTTTCTTCATGTAAATAAGGCCAGACATGGGTTAGATCATGTACTCCGTGGAGTTACAGTGCAGGTGGCAGAAGCAATGGATGTAGAGGGACCATCATGCACCCTTTGCTCTCGGATCATTGTACTTTGAATGTGGGCACTTTTGTTGTGATGTTGCCATTCTTCCACAAAGGAAGAAGAGCCTGCAGAGAGCTTCTTTCTGCCCTGGAAAATTAGTTCAATGGCACAATTCATTCAAAACCATTACCTCATCCATTCTCTGAACCCTCAGTTACAAGTGAAGAGAATTGAGTGTGAGATACTGAGATAGGAGATAAAGGATATAAAATGCTTTTTGGAGCACCAGGCTGCTGCTGGTCTGCTGAGCGGGGCAGAGAGAGGCTATACAGAACAGTTCCTACATCTCTGACCTGTGGTTAGACTCCAGTGAGCACTAGACTACCCCCGGGCTTATCTACCCAGCTGAAAAGGACAACCTGGCTTAAGCTAGGAAGATGAGGGCTTTGCATGTGACTGGAGATGACTTATGTCATTTTGTGTTGTTTTGTTTGTTTGGGTTTTTTTGTGGGTCTCTGGGCCTGGGCTGTCTTTGAACCTTGATCCTCAGATCTCAGCCTCTTGAGTAGCTAGGATTACAGGTATGAGCCACCATACCCGGCTTGATGTTGTTATCCTTAACAGTAAGAAGCCAGCTTGTGTTTTGACCTCTTTCTTGTCATGTGTGCTTTGCTTTGACATCTGCCATAGGGAAAAACAAAATTTAGACCTTACCACCTCACAATGTATCCATGGTTTGGCCTAGAGCAAACCCAGATTGATCAGATCATATGAACTAGAGTTGACACCTTTATGAAGTGGATATTCAGATAGGATGGCCCATCTCTAGTTTGGTTGTTAATGATAGAATAATTTTACATATGGCCATAGAAGCCGTTTTTCAACTGAGGACTCAGCCCTATAGAGATAAAATAGTTGACCAGGAAGTAATGATGCAAGCAGTAGCCTGAGTGTGGAATGTTGGAATACCAGAACTGATGGTGGGTTCAAATGAGCTTGACATGTCTGCACAAATCTCATGCACAGGGACTGACTAGTGTGACATTCTCAAACCATCTCATTACAGAACGGACTACTACCTGTAAGAGTCTAGGGCAAGGCTATCAGCAGCCTCTTCCAGTTTGTATATTTAAATTTCTTACGAAGTTTGTTCTAGTCTCTAAGGAAGGACATTCCTGCCTTGGAGATAAATGAGAGTTTGACAAGGGATAAATATTTTCCCTGGTGTTTCCATCTTTCATTTCCAGGCTCCTCT
Source organism: Megascapheus bottae (assembly GCF_031878675.1). Lineage (NCBI taxonomy): Eukaryota > Metazoa > Chordata > Mammalia > Rodentia > Geomyidae > Megascapheus > Megascapheus bottae. The sequence goes on from NC_143511.1 coordinate 25,882,692, forward strand.
TTTGCTTGGTCCAGCATTAAGTTCATGTTCATCCTGTAACAAGACCAGTCTATGAGGTTGGAGGCATGGCTCAAAATGGTAGAGAGCTAGCCAATGAGCAAGTGTCAGGCACTAAGTTCAGATGAAAAAGAAAAGGACCAATTTGGGGCTGAGGGGTGAAGTGGGTATAATTCAAGAGGTAGAACAGAAGCCTAGCAGGCCTGAGGCCCTGAGGTCAAACCCTGGTTCTATAACTACTACCATGGGCCTGGGGTTTGGCCTAGTGGTAGAGTTCCTGCCTAGTATACCCAAAGACCTGAGTTCGATTCCTTGGTACCACATACATAGAAAAAGCAAGAAGTGGTGTGGTGACTCAGGGTAGAACACTATCCCTGAGAAAAGCCCAAGGACAGTGCTCGGGCTCTGAGCTCAAGCCCAGGACTGGCAAAAAAAAAAAAGAAAAAGATATAACTACCAGGTTAACCTGGCCACTTCCCCACAAAGCCACTTCCCCACAAATCAACATTAAGCTATTAATCTTGTCCATCAATTCTTACAAATACGGAGGTCCTGCAGCTGGTACCTGGGTCATATGTGAATGAGGGATTTTGTGTACTCTTTGGCCCATCTTACCGATATCCAGTTAGGTGGGAATGAGAGAAAGGCTGACCTAGCAGTTAGGGAGAGAGAGATTTGTGTCTCATACCTATAGGTGTACCTCAGTATTTGCAGGGACCACAACCATCTGGCTCCAGGATCCCTCCCTACTTCAAATACCAAAATCTTAAAACCATAGTCTTTTACGTAAAATAATACAGTGTTTACATCCTTATGCTTTAAACTACCTCTACATAGTTAAGATAACTGACACAATGTAATTACTATGTGTGTGTTCAGCTCAGATGCTTCCCCCCGCCCCCCCCCCCCCGCCAAATTTTTTTTTCAATCCTGGTTGAATTCACAGATGAAAAACCGATAGGATAGACTGGAAGAGCAAATTGCTTCTACCCTTTGGGTCTAACACTTCGTTGTTCATTCATGTTGGAAGAAGGAAGAGAAGAAAATGGGGAGGGAAGAAATAAGCCATATTTTCATTCACCCACAGATTGTTTTTATTCCAATTTGGAGACAGAAAAACCTGGATTTGAACCTTGTTTTTGCCACTTACTCGGTGCTTGAATTTGAATGTGTCAGTAACTTTCAGTTACTTGAACTACAAAAGAGTGGTCACAACTACCTCCTTTTCCTCGCATTCACAAGGCAATTGGAAGAATAAATTGGGTCTATTCATGCATGCGAAGAAAGCTACAGCCACACAGAATCAGCAGTTCTGTCTTGTAAGAGTAAAGTGCCTGTACTGTCACTTTCATTTGAGCTCATCGATTATCTATTACTATTACTATTAGCATCAACAATCTCAGATCATAGTAAGATTATTATTGCAAGAATTGAAGAGCCTCTCAAGTCCACAGTTTGCAAACCAAAAGTTATATAAGGAGAGTGTGATAGTAATGTGGACTTGAGATTTTTGTACAATTTTCTTTAAAAAATGATTACTAGATTTGCCTCTAGTACCTTACTAATATGGAACCAGCATGGCACCATTCTAGTCTGTACACTGTTTTTCCAGTCTGTACAATGGTGGTAGTGGTCCATTGTTGAGGATGAGTTTTGGAGTCTCTTGGAAAGTTGTCTGATGGTGGAACTTTTATTTTCTTTCATGTTGCATTTTTATGGCCTGGAAAGGTGTTTGCCATGAGGAATGTATTCAATACAATGGAACTTTTTCAAACTTCCCATGTCTGAATGGTCTTAAATTTTTATAGTGAAGAGAACCTGTATTTATAATCTAGAAAATTCTTCCTAATCACTTTACCAAGAAGCCTATGTAAGAACCACTGAGAACAACTCAGCCAACTCCTACATCCCTTCACATACAATTACAAGATTTAGCAAATAAACATGCAGGACTTAAAGTTAAGTAGGAATTTCAGATAATGAATAAGTTTTGTAGTCTAAGTATATAGCATACAATATTTGGTTGTTTCTCTTTATATAAAGATAACATTATAAGGCTAAGTAGTAACTTAGATTGATGGTTAAGGGCCAGACACTGCACTTTGAAACTGGCCATATATGGCCATATATATATATATATATATATATATATATATATATATATATATATATGTCAGTCATGAAGCTTGAACTCTGGGTCTGGGTGCTGTCCTTGAGCTCTGTTTGCTCCAGGCCAGTGCTCTACTACTTTAAGCCACAGCACTACTTCCAATTTTCTGCTGGTTAATTGGAGACAAGAGTTGCATGGACTTTCCTGCCCAGGGGTGACTTTGAACCTTGATCCTCGGATTTCAGCCTCTGACTACCTAGGATTATATGAATGAGCCATCAGCACTTGGTACTGGCCCAGATTTAAGAATCACACAGATAATCTAGGTTTGAGTCTTGACTCTGAGTATGGGATCTGAGAAAATTGTGTAACTTCTCTGGGCTCCATAACTATCACAGCTACCAAGTAGATAGAGTTGGTAAGAATATTGGAGAGAATACTGGCATGATGCTTAGCTTTTAGCAGATATTTAAAAACATTTAAGTATTATTACTCTAGTGTATCAGATCAGTGGATCTGAAGAGGAAAATTCAATGCCAATGAGACCTTTATTGACTCACTGTTAACTAGTATATTGAAATGTAGGCCTGAAATAATGAAGATTATGGTTTGTAGTTCTAGGTAGATCTGGGCAAAGCTAGAATGAATGCTGACCTTTCATCAAACAATACCTCTATGTCTGTGGAAATAAAACCACCTTAGATTATCCAGAGTAAATAAAGGAAGGAAGTGTTTCATTTCATCCATTATGAAACATCATTTGCTTCACTGACTCTTCTGATGTCAAAGGTAAATATTTGCTTAAGTTTTATGCACAGAGGTAGGGGCTGTTACTGGGCCAATGGGAATCCTTCAATCCAGACCTGTTTAATCACTCTTCTAGGTTAAAGGCACTCTTTATTTCTAGATCTGTTGTTTCTTCTCTTCTCTTCTCTTCTCTTCTCTTTCTTTTCCTCTCTTTCTTGTCCTCTCCTTTCCTCTCTCCTCCCCCTTCCCCCCCCCCCGCCCTGTCTTGCCAGTCCTGGGCTTGAGCTCAGGGTCTGAGCACTGTCCTTGGACTTTCTCAAGGCTAGAGCTTTACCACTTGAGCCTTAGCACCACTTCCATCTTTTTCTCCATATATGGTACCAAGGAATCAAACCTGGGTCTTCGTGCATGAAAGGCAAGCACTCTACCACTAGGCCAAGCTGCTGGCCCCTCTTTTCTCTTTTTTTTTCCCCAACTTACTTTATTGTTATTTTAGAGGTGATATACAGCTGGGTTTCCTTTTCATACATCCAGAAATAAGTATATTTCCTTTCTCATAGTATCCATCTGTTCCCTCATTCTCTCCCATTCCCTCCCGGTTGTTATTTTCTTGTACATACTTAGTATATCTCCTCTAGCTAAAAAAAAAAAAAGAAAAAAAAACCAGAAATGGCAGTAAACAATGATATACAAGTAAATTAAAACTTTTCACAACTATCATTTTGTGCAAATTTTTTAGATAAACATTACATTTAAAGAGAGATGACTAGAAAATAAATCCAATATTCAACTGAGCTACTCTGATCGCAAAATACTTTTAAGTGTTAGCCCCTTATGGTTATTTTATGTCTTTTCCTGCACATTTTTATTGGTGAACATGTATGATGACCATCAGTGAACAGAATAGCTCTAAATCCCTTTTACTTTATTAGAGACAGACAAATATAGGCATGCTAAGTGAATTAATTAGGATATGGGTAATAAGTGCTATGGGAAGAGAAAAAGATAGATGGATAGATAGATAGATAGATAGATAGATAGATAGATAGATAGATAGATAGATGGGCATGTCTGGGGTGGCAGTTTGAAAAAGCAGGGTGACAGTGTACCTGTCAAGGCAGCATTTGAGGGGGGAGAAATGACAATAATGGCCATTGGCATTATCTGTCAATAAAAGGCCGCTCTGTGCTTCAAGTTTCATCTCTATGAAATGACACAGCTCCTAAGTGTCCCCTTTTAGAATCATGAGGGTTACATGAAAAATTCTTACCATAGCACTTGGCACATAGAAAGTGCTAACTAAATATATTATTTGTTGAAAAGCATAGTAGTTTGAAGGATTTGATACTGTAGAAAATCTATTTTTAGGTACATTTTATAGTAAGAACATTGTGTGTGTGTGTGTGTGTGTGTGTGTGTGTGCGCCAGTCCCGAGCCTTGAACTCAGGACCTAGGTGTTGTGTCTCGGCTTAACTGTTCAAGGCTAGCACTCAACTGCTTCAGCTACAACTTCACTTCTGGCTTTTTAGTGGTTAATTGAAGAGAAGAGTCTCCTGATTTTGAACCATAATCCTCAGATCTCAGCCTGTTAAGTATCTAGGATGACAAGCTTGAAAACATACTCTAGAACATTTCTCTTTTCTTTTTTCTTGTTTTTGTTTTGTTTTGTTTTGTTGGTCAGTTGTGGGGCTTGAACTCTGGACCTGGGTGCTGTCCCTGAGCTCTTCGGCTCAAGGCTAACACTTGTCTACTTGAACCACAGTTCCATTTCCAGCTTTTCTGATAGTTAATTGAAGATAAAAGTCTCATGAACTTCCTGCCTAGACTGGCTTTGATCCTCAGGTGTCAGCCTCCTGAGCAACTAGGATTGCAGGCGTGAGCCACGAGTGCCTGGCTCTGAACAAAAACCCCAGTGACCCTGTGTCTGAGTATTCACACCTTCTTGTAGTGTCTCCTCACATTGTGCCATCATTGGGCTGTGGAACCATAGCATATTGCAGAGGTGATGGTATTATAAATGACACTGCAGCTGCCATTTTCTTGGCTTCCATTTTCTCTCTCTCTTGAGTTCTCTCAGCACTCAGAAAGCTAGCTCTGAATCCTAAGCAGCTTCATGTAGAGGCCCCTATGCAGAGGTTCACATGGTAAGACTTTAGTTAATCCTGTGAGCCCAAGCCTTTGCTGGAGGTAGATCCGCCAACTCCACCCAACCTGTCAGATGATAGAAGCTTCTGCTGACTTTTCCACCACAGTCTCTTGAAGAACCTTGAGTTAGGAACATTTTAGCTAAGCGGTTAATATTCTCAACTCTGAGGATTCTGTGAGATCAGAGCTTCTGAGTTCTGGGATCATCTGTTCTTGCACTAATAGATTGTGCACATATCTAACTTTGGAATATAAAGGTACAGGACCTGAATCCAGTTCTATAACTTGTGGGTCATTTATTCTGTTCCTGACATGACTGGGGTCTGAATTCAGGGCCTTGTGCTTGCTAGGCAGGATCTCTGTTTGAACCACATACCCATGCCAACTTTTGATTTTAATTTTTGGTGATATTGGAGTTTGAACTCAGTGCTTCATACTTTATATCTCCGAACTACCCCTCCTTTTTTTGCTGGTTGTGTTTGAGCTTGGTTCTTGCTTCCTGCCAAGGAATGTGTTGGATCATGATCCCCCTACTTTAGGTTTTTTATTCTTGCTGGGATAGCAGGTTCAAGCCCTTGTGTCTAGCTTCTCTTGGCTAAGATAAAGTCTTGCAGATTTTCCCATGATCTTCCCAATCTTAGCCTACCAAGTAGCTGGAATTATATAGGTCTGAGGCACCAGTACCTGACTCTTACTTTTGATATTTAAACATCATTGCTGCTCATTGGGAGTTACATGTATTCTTTTTTTTTTTCCAGTGATGGGGCTTGAACTCAGGGCCTGGGCACTACCCTTGAGCTTTTTGTGCTCAAGGCTAGAGCTCTACCACTCTGAGCTACAATTTCACTTCTGGCTTTTTTCTGGAAATAAAAGTCTCACAGACTTTCCTCCCTGGGATGGCTTTGAACCTCAATCTTCAGATCTCAGCTTCCTGAGTAGCTAGGATTATGGGTGTGAACCACCAGTCTACAGCTAAGCATTCATTTTTATATGATTATTGTCAGTGTACACAATGTACTTTTTATCTGATTTTTCCCATTTGAATTATTTCAAATGGACCAATGGAATGTGTTCTGATTGGGACCTTGAATGCCCCCCAAAGGCTCATGCATTGAATGAAAGCTTCGTCTTCATTTCATGGAACTCTTAGGAGGTGGTAGAAAGTTCTGGTGTGAGACCTCATTGGAGGAAGTAGGTCAGTGGAAATGTGCTCTTGAAGGGGACACTAACAAATTATCCTCTCCCACTTCCTGGCCACTATGAAGTGAGTAGCTTTATTTCACCACATTCCTCAGGCACAATGGCTCACACCTGTAACCCTAGCTACTCAGGGGGCTGAGATTTGAGGATTGCAGCTCAAAACCAGCCCGGGCACTGAAGACCATGAGACTCTTATCTTCAATTAATCACTAGAAAAAGGGAAGTGGGGCTGTGGCTCTACGTGTAGGGCAGTGGCCTTGTGCTGCAGAACTCAGCGACAGCACCCAGGCCCACAAAAACAAAAACAACAAAAAAAATCTGCTGGGCATGGGTGTCTCACATCTGTGACTCAGGAGACTGAGGCTTAAGGTTGTGGTCAAAACCAGTCTAGACAGAAAAGACTCTCACCAATCTGTAAGAGTCTTCTCTCCAATTAACTACCAGAAAACTGAAGTGATGGAGAAATGGAGAAAACTTCCAGTTTTGAACTGTGGCTCCAAGTGGTGAGCAAAAAAACCTCAGGGGCAGAGCCCAGTCCCTGAGTTCAAGTCCCATGACTAGCTAAAATAAACACACACACACACACACACACAACCTATGCAGATTATCAGAACAATGTATTGAGAGTTAAAAATGATTAAGTTATTTAGACATCAAACCCAGACAGTTCAAAGAAGCAAGTCCTCCTAACAGCCACAGACTATGAACAAATATTGAACATGTGCAGAGATTAGATAAGTAAATGACCTTTTGGATGATCTTAGAGAGCCTGTGAAAGGCCCAGGGTGAACGTACTTAGATGATAATAATAGTTCTCTTTCCTGAGAACTATTCTCTTAGTGTGTGTTTTTCCTAGAGAAATATCAGAGCGACTATAGACAATAAAACTTGGGGATAGTCTCAGAGATCCTCTGAAATGAAATCATTATCCCTAGCAATGAGTTTCTGCTCCCTCCCCTTTCACCATTCTCTTCCCTATCTCTGCCAGTGCTAGAATCTCCCAGTATATCTGGAAGAAAAAAAAGATGACTTAACCCTGCTGTGTTGAAATTCAGTACTATGTTATACATACCAGGCCACCTTTGAGTGTAGCATTTGTGAAAAGGTCCTTATGTAACCAGATTCTCTCGGGGCAGAGATCTGCCGTTTTTCTGGTGTGCCTTCCTCAGCTTGATTGGTTCTGGTGCTCAGCTTTCAGCTCTGTCCAGATAAGGACCATCAGGTGAGGATGCCATCATTCACGCTTAAAAAAATATTGGCACTGGACTCAGGTGGCTCATGCCAGTAATCCTAGTTACTCTGGAGGCTGAGATCTGAGGAACACAGTAAGAAGCCAACCAGGGCAGGAAAGTCTGTGAGACTCTTATCTCCCAATTAACCACCAGGAAACTAGAAGTAAAGCTGAGGCTTAAAGTGGTAGAGCTCTAGCTTTGAGCTGAAAAAGCTCAGGGACAGCCAGGCCCTGAGTTCAAGCCTCATGACTGACAAAAAAAAAAAATTCTCAGCTGCCAGGAGCTGATGTCTCACTCCTGTAATCCTAGCAATTTAGGAGGCTGAGATCTAAGGATTGTGGTTCAAAGCCATCCTGGGAAGAAAGTGGTAGACCACTAGCCTTGAACAAAAGAGTTCAAGGACAGAGCCCAGGCCCTGAATTCAAGTGCCAGGACTTAAAATAATAATAATAATAATAATATTTGAATATATGTATATGTGTATTTGTCTGAAGGAAGCAACATGAAATACACCAAGGACATTACACATGGCTGGTTGTAAAACTTCATGTAAAACCCATGGCTATGTAAGGCTGTTGAATTAGATATGCCCTTCCCTGGGTCGGGGGTAGGGGTGGTAACTGCATCACCACTTACACTGACATTGACATCAGCATTGCTTATTAAGTTTCAGCTGCAGTAATCCTCCAGGGAAAATGGCAGTATTGCTCCCTCCATTATCCTGCTTCTCTCAGAGAACCTTCATTTATGTCTCTCAGCTGAAGGTTGGTTGGATGGAGAGGCGTGGGGCTCAAAAGAGGCCTCTATTGTTTGGAAGCTACTGGGTCAGAGAATGGTGCTGTGAGGTCAAAATCAGAAAAAGAGCACTGGGTCAGGGTTTCCTTGCCAAGAGAAAGGAGGCTTCAGTGACAGTGACTCTGTTCAGCGTGTGTGCCCTGACATAATTAAAAACAAAAAGAACTCAAAACAATCACCACTTCGTGCACACTGTCCCTGTGGAAGTAATCTGGGCAGAGACCTGGCTGGGCTCTCTAGCTGGAATCCTGCCTCTGCCACCGAGCCACGGCTTCCTGCAGAGGCCAGCTTCTGTTCCTCACACTGTTCATGATCATCCTGACTACCTACCTCCTGGGAGAAGTAAATTGATTCAGGAAATGCTCCTAGTACAGTGCTCACAATACACAGAGGTAAGTGTAAGCAGTTTCTAAAGTTATTGTTTTAATTATAATAACACTATATCATTTAAACCAAACTCTGTATTGTGGTGTGTATGTGTATATACAAAGGCAGAGTAGGCCCTCAACAAATATTTGGTAAATAAATAATATTCCAAGTAGAGTAGGCCTGCTTGTACACTTAATCCTTTCACTTAGGATCCTGGTATAGATGATTATACCTCTTTTGAATGCTCTATACATATTTTATAACAGCCACAATGATATAATGATTATAATCATGAATAAGAGAACTCTTAGCACCAATTTCCTGAACTCGTGTCATGTCCATCAGAAACATAAAAAATACGCATTCATACATCTTATTTTTATATACTATCTTATTTTTTAAAAAAAATACCTAAAGGAAACAAATAAATGTATCTTTTACCTTTCACACAGTAGCTTCCAGGAACCAAGCTATCTCATTGTAGGGTGCCAAAAATTAGGTCTTCTTAGTTTTCTACCTGTACATACTAATTTCCTTACTTTTTTCTGACCGATAAGCTACTGAATTATTTTTGCCTAGATTTCCTAAGCTTTGTCCTGCTTTTTGGCTGGTGAAATCTGAGTTAGGAGCTTGGGGGTAAAGGGGAGGTAGCTTAGGCCATTTTCTTCTGCTTTCTCTATTTTAGCTTTCTCCAAAGAAAGGTCTCTGGGGCACAGGCCAGTCTCTGACAATTCAATTTTGCAATATTGACAAATGTTCTTTGTAGAGAAGTCTCCTCAGTGGCATACAACACTGAGCAAGATAAGACTTCCTTTAATAAATTGAGAGTCCCCAAAGGTTCCTTGGTTGCCAAAGGATCATAGTTGTTGACTCAGATTTTCCATGGGCATACTCCTGACCTAGACTGCCTTTTTTCTGAGATTACTTTTGTCTCCTTCACACACACACACACACACACACACACACACACACACCATGACTTGAAAACTCATAATAGATACAACCCTATCTCATACTGCTCTGAAGAACATTTAAGTTCATTTAACTTTCAGGCAAAAAATTATCCTCTCAGTTGGAACAATGACACATAAACTTTTGTTTTCCTTTAAGAAGGAAAGCTGGGTTCTCCAGGGTTCAAGTCTGTAATCTTAGCTACTCAGGATGCTGAGATTTGAGGATCCCAGTTTGAAGGAAGCCCTGTCAGGAAAGCCCATGAAATTCTGATCTTCAATTAACCACCAAAAAGCCAAAAGGAGAGCTGTGGCTCAAAGTTGTATAGTGCCAGCCTTGAGTGAAAAAGCTAAGCAAGAGTGTGAGGCCCAGAGTTCAAGCCTTAGGACACACACACACACACACACACACACACACACACACACACACACACGTGTAATTAAGATAATAGAGAGCAAAAATAATTCCAGAGTTTGACCCATTTCTACTTGTCTCAAAGATCTGGATTTACTTTGAAGAGCCTCTTTCTTTATTTTTATTTTTGCTGGTCATGGGTCTTGAACTCAGGGCCTGGACACTGTCCCTGAGCTTTTTTTTTGCTTAGGCTAGCATTCTACCACTTAGAGGCACAACCCCACTTCCTGTTTTCTGATGGTTGATTGGAGATCAGAGCCTCAGAGGACTTTCCTGCCTGGACTGGCTTTGAGCCACAAGCCTTAGATGTCATCCTTCTGAGCAGCTAGGATTACAGGTGTGAGCTACCAGCACTGAGTTTTTGGAGACCTCTTATCTGGTGTCTTCTTTGCTGCCCCCTGACCTACCTGCTTGTTGCTCTGCACTTTCATGGACTGGCAGTGGGTACTTATACTCAATGCAAGTACAATAAGTTTTACATAAATCTATTTTACAGGCAAGGAATCTGAGGCTAAGGAGGTTAAACAGCTGTCTGCTATGTGTATACAATTTCTAATATCTACAGCAGATAACAGATTCTATTACCTAAAGTTGCATTATATAAATGGGCTGGTAACCAATGGAGGTGCTCTTTAACTGCAAAGCTGGTCTCACATGATTATTATTCATATAATAGTTTACTTTATTTGTGCCTTGAGGGAATTGAGCAAAAGAAAACTTCATCTGATGGGAGAGAAGAAAGAGAAGGTTCTGAACATGGTTTGTACCCTAAACTGCATGTAGGTCTCTTCTGACCCAATGCCAGTGGGAACTTTGAATACAAAAATGAACTTTACATCAATTCATATTCAACTACAGAAAACAACAATGGTGGCAGGCGTCGTGGTGCATGCCTGTAACCCCAGCTACTTGGGAGATGGAGGAAAGAGGATTTTGAGTGCAAGGCCAGTCTGGATGGGCAAAACTTAATGAGATCATCTCAAAGACAAAGGGAAGACAAGTGAACTAGGGGTGTCACTCAAGTGTCAGAGCAAAACTTTTGGTGCAATATCTAGTACCTCAGGATAAAAGAGGAGGAGAGGAAGGAGGAGGCAGAAGAGGAAGAAGGGGAGGAAGCAATGGAGGAAAGGAGGTGGAGGAGGAGAAAAAAAGGAGACAAAATTATGTAATTTCAAATGGAAATGTGAAATATGGCAACATCAGTATAGGAGAACATTAGTATGGGAGAATTTTTTTAATGAAAGATTATTTATTCAGGTATTTGATAATGATAAACCTGAACTTAGAATCAGCAACAATAGAAGAATGTTTTACAGAATATATCAAAGAATGTTTTACAAAACCAAGAGAAGTACAGTTCACTTTTAGATAGTGAAAGGGGTGAGAAGTATCTGACACCTTGTGTCAGTCAAAAATCCCCAATTAATTTCTGACTTGCTCACACTTAGCTAGGGATAGCCTGCCATTTTGCAGGCTTTTGCAGATAACACAGTTAATGACCACGTCTTTTGTTTGTAGGCCATGTGTATTATATGGGGGAGAGTTCTAGAGATCACTTTTCACTGCCTGGCACACTTTAACTGGAGAGCAGGATTGCCCTCCAGTTTGTGATTCATGTCCTGTTGTGTTTGCCGTGAATTCTTCTGTGCTCACCAAATAGCATCAGGAGCAAGCTACCACATGATTACAGTAGAACATAGTAATTTTGTAGCAATGACTTAATACTGCTCCTTTGCATCTGTCTGCTTTCCTCTGAACTGCCAGTAGCACAATGCACAGTAAATGTTGACAATTTTTAATCTGTGTTGATTTGTAGACATTTCATGAATAATGACTACAATCTATATGTGTTTTATGTATTTGTGACATGCTGATTTTTTCCCTTGATATTCTAGACTGAGATATTAATCATTTTACCAAAGTTTTATTTATTTATTTATTTATTTATTTATTGTGCCAGTCCTGGGGTTTGAACTCAAGGCCTGGGTGCTGTCCTGAAGTTTCTTTCGTGCAAGGCTAGAGCTCTACCACTGGAGTCACAGGTTCAATTACAAATTTTTGAAGGGTAGATTATTGGAGATGAGTATCATCGATTTTCCTTCTTTCTTTGCTGGCTTTGAATTTCTTAAGTAGCCAGGCTTACAGGTATGTGCCACCAGCTGCTTGAAAATTGTTACTTTTTTTTTTTATGGGTCATGGAACTTGAACTCAGGGCCTGGGCACTGTCCCTGAGCTCTTCAGTTCAAGGCAGTAGCCCTACCCCTTGAGACACCACTTCTGGTTTTCTGGTGGCTAAATGGAAATAAGAATCTCACGGTCTTTAGTGCCCAGGCTGGGCTCGCTTTGAACCTAGATCCACAGATCTCTCATGTCAACTTACTGACGTGAGCCACTGTGCCCAGCAAAACTGTTACTTTTTAAATCTGCAGGTCACCAGTCATCAGTAAATCATACCTGTAATTCTAGCTACTCAGGCGGCTGAGATATGAGTATCATGGTTTGAAGCCAGCCTGGGCTGGGAAGTCCCTGGGAGTCTTATCTTCAATTAACCACCAGAGAATCAGAAGTGGCCCTGTGGTAGAGTGCTAGCCTTGAGCAAGTAAGTTTAAGGACAGTGCCCAGGCCCTGCATTCAAGCCCCACTACCACCATCACCATCAATAAATGTGCATGTAAATGAACTGACAGATCAAACTCCCTGTTTTTTAAGGCTCTACTTTATTCCCTGATATTAGCTCTTACAAAATAGGAAAACTAAAAAGTGACAGTTCCACCAGGTCCAACTGAATACCTGGTATTGTTTATGAGAAATGGGAAAAAACTACATTAAGAGAGGCCAAGACAACAAATTACCTCTTCCTACACTCCTACAAAATAACCTTTCTTAAAAGCTAAGACAGCCAAAACAAACTGACGAATAGAATGTTCAGACATCTTGTGTAGATAAAAATTGAGAAACAGAAAATAATTTGTTCCTGCAGATTTAAAACAGAATGCTTCCAAGTAGAATTGGGGCAATATTGTAAGACATAAATAAAATTCTATACCACAGTCATCAATAAGTTCATTCTTCCCAAAACAATCAATTATAGCTTATGACTTTAGGATCCCCAAAGTCCCATATTAAATCCATGTCTAGGTCTCTCATGTAAGCCTCCAACTGCCCAAACAACTCAATCACTGGCTAAGTGGTCTCAACAAGATCATGAGTACCTCTTTTTATCTTCCCCCCTAAATCAGATGGGATCATATCAAGATACTCAGGACCAAAAAGAAATTTTACTTGAAAAAAATAGTATGGAGGGCCAGAAGTCTGGCCTAGTGGTAGAGTGCTTGCCTAGCACCACAAAGCCCTGGGCTTAATTCCTCAATACCACATACACAGAAAAAGCCAGAAGTGGTGCTATGGCTCAAGTGGCAGAGTGCTTGGGCAAAAGTGCTCAAGGACAGTGCCCAGGCCCTGAGTTTAAGCACCAGGATTGGCCAAAAAAAAAAAAAAAGTGTGGAAAAGGCCAACCTATTTTATAGCTAAGGGTAAGTGCTCAAAAAAACATGTGTATATGGACCAGAAATTCAAGTAGACTGGCTCAACCACCAACCTTATTTTATAAAACTCAGTTTGTGCAAATCTGTCCCTATTAGCCCAGTTAATAATGTGGTTCATCATTCCCAGATATAGGTATTAATATGCTTGTACATACATACAGAAATTGTTTGATATGATGAGAACTTATCTATCAAGATGTCTTTATATAAATGCAAGGGCTTGTATACTAATATGTTAGATGATACTTTGCATGTTTTGCTTCAAAGAAGTGTTTCCCTTAGCAAGCTATTCAAACATAATTGTTGCTGTTGTCACTGTACTGACCTCAGTATACTTCCCTCATCAATCAATGGTATAAAGGAGGAGTGAGGGGTGTAAAGTACTTAAATACAGCATGGCCTGCATTCTGTTATGAAATACAAGAAGCTAGGACAAAAGCTGCATATTGTTATGCTTCTATTTATATGGAATGTGCAGAACAGACAAATTATAGAGACAGGATGTGAATGGGCTTGAATCCAGGATCTGAGCAATGTCCCTAAGCTTTTGTGCTCAAGGCTATGGCTCTGCCACTTGAGCCACAGCTTCACTTCTAGCTTTTTGGTGGCTAATTGGAGATAAGAGTCTCATGGACTTTCCTGCCAAGGCTAACTTGGAATTGCAATCTTCACACCCCAGCCTCCTGAGTAGTTAGAATTACCGGACTGAAGCCACTAGCACCTTGCTTGGTGGTCACTTTTTTTTTTTTTTTAAGTGCAGGAACATCCCAGATCGTCTGATTCTCCACTTCTCACAATGGGAATTAATTACCCTTTCCCTAGAATCGTGGATTTTAGAGTACAGTTACCGACTCCAAATGAGCTACTATAATCAGAAGAAACCCTCACCCGGTGGGGAGTTTGCAAAGAGGCTGAGAACTGGGATTTCTTGCCAGGCTTACTTGGAGCTGCCCTTTGCTTAACAGCCAGGGTCCATCAGCTAAAGGAATTTGCAGGTGTGCTTCATGGTGAATTGTAAGGAAGGAGTGACTCAAGAAACCCTTTCTCCCCGGGGGTGAGCATTTCACTTCCTGACTTCGTGCTGATGAGAGAGAGAGAGAGAGAGAGAGAGAGAGAGGAGAGAGGAGAGAGGAGAGAGGGGAGAGGGGAGAGGGGAGAGGGGAGAGGGGAGAGGGGAGAGGGGAGAGGGGAGAGGGGAGAGGGGAGAGGGGAGAGGGGAGAGAGAGGAGAGAGGAGAGAGGAGAGAGGAGAGAGGAGAGAGGAGAGAGGAGAGAGAGAGAGAGAGAGAGAGAGAGAGAGAGAGAGAGAGAGAGAGAGAGAGAGAGAGAGAGATCCTCTGATGCTTTTTGGCTGGGTGGGAGGGCTCTGAGAACCCTCCCCACTAAGAGCAACGGTTGGAAATCTGTCAGGTTCGTCCTGGATTTTATAAAGTAGATCCTCCGGTCCTCGTTGATGGGAGCCAATCCCCAATTTCGAAGATGCAGACCTCAGCCCTGCGGTCTTTACTCCTCGCCAGCTACTGGGGCAGGGCAGAATCCAGCGTTTAGAGCTGGACTGACTTGCTAGTTGCATCTCCCACTCTCCAGTATCTCCTTTAGAGTCCCTGGCACACGTGCACCCTCTGCACACCATCATCTTTCCAACTGAGGTTTGGGACCCACCGCCGAGCTGGATTGAATGCACCCAGGTGCTGGGAGGTTTGGGGACGCCCCAGTGCGGGTCCTGCAGACCACGGCTCCAGGGTCTTCCTTTCGCTCGGGGCAGAAAGTTTCTTGGCAGCGTGGAAGGACCGGCAGTACGGGGCGCGTTACCGCGCGCGCCCAGCCCCCTTCCCAGTGTGAGGTGATAACCCAAAAGGTGGGGGTGGATTTCACAATGGGGGAGGGCGAGGGTCGGGTAGCGAGTGAGTGCCAGCCCGGGGACGAGGCCGCGGAGCACCGGGAGGTGTGCAAAGGTGCGGGGCCAGACCGGGGAAGGGAGGGGGGGGGCCCGGGAGAAATTCCAAGCACCGCGCAGGCGCACTGAGGCGTACCAGCCCCGCCGCCCACCCGCCGGCTTTGCCCGTACAAAGACCGCAGCGCACAAAGCCGGGCTTCCTCCGGGGCTCGCAACGCTGCGATCCGTGGAGCATCAACGGCGTCTGGGGCTTGCCAGTCTCCCCTAGCTGCAACTCCGTTCTCCGCCTTGGCTGCAGTCTCAGTCTCAGGCAACAGAGAGCTCCGGGGTTTAATTGCGGCGCTGCCCGCAACAGCGGGAGGCTCCGCCCCCGCAACATGGCCACGCCCCTCCGCTAGTTTCCACAGGGCGTGGTCCCGCCCTTCCGGGTAGCCCCGCCCCTCCACGTGTCTCAGCATCCCTGCCTCCGCCCCTTCGGTGGCTCCGCCCCTCGAGGTAGCCTCGCCCCCGGATCGCCCCGCCCCCTCCAGCTCCCGGAGCAGCGGCCGAGGAGCCTGGGAGCCTCCAGCCCCGCGCAGCAGGTTGGGATCAGCGGCTGGAGGTGAGTGGCGCCTGGGGCTGGGTGGCACCCCCGTTTCCTTGGCATGTGAGGCCGGGGGGCGCCCAGGTTCTAATCCTTGTCCGGTGCCGGCCATCACCGCCAGCCTGGCAAACTTGGCGCGCAGTGGGGGGCGCACAGTGGCGGTGGCCCGGGACTGTCCCTGGGGCTCCCTCCCGCTGGACTGGGTCACCCCGGCGGTCAGGGCGGGGGCTCCAGACGTGACTTCGTCCCGTGGCGGCCTCGAGGGGGAGGGCAGCGGGTCTCGGGGCGAGCGCCGTGCTCCAGCCTCGGGGCAGCGCGCGGGAGGGCGCGGGCACGGGGGCCTCCTGACCCCGCCACCGGGCGCGATCGCCGCCCCCCCCCGCTGCCCCTGGAGCCGGGGGAGGGGTGCAGCTCCCGTCTCCCCGCGGAGATCGGTGGTCGGCTCCGCGAGAGGCAGTGGCCGTGGGTCAGGACTCCTTCCTCCGCCGTCCCGGAGCGGCAGGTGGCCGGCCTCGGGTCTCCGGGAGCCGATTCCGAGGTGGCTCGGGCCGGGGCGGCTGGGGCCCGGCTGTGGGGGAGGGGCGTGACCGCCGGCGGCGCCGGGAGTCTTTGGGAACCCCCTTCCTCCCCACCCGGCGGGGACTGCGTGGGCTTCGGCGACGTCCAGTGGAGGGGAGGCTCTCCGCGTCCTCGAGAGGACTTGATCCGGGACGCCCCCTGCTCCAAGTCACAGAGGCAGACAACGCGGGGGAGCTTCGCGCTCGCTCCCGGCCCGCCTGCTTCCCCCCTCCCCTTTCCCCTCCCCCCTTCCCCCTGGTTTCCCCAGGAACTTTCAGAGGCAACTTTTTCGTGGTCGATCCTGCGGGTTAGGTAGAGCGGAGCTGCACCGGGCGGGGGTGGGGGTGAGGGTGTGTGTGGGGGAACTGGTGAAAGCTTGGGGTCCTAGGAACGCTCTCCACTACCTATGGCGTCCCAGCCAGCGCTGGCGTTCTGCACGTCGTCTCCACCCAGGGTCAGCGCATCCATGTGCATTAATGAATTAGCCTCTAGTACCCAGATTCTCTAACACGAACCAGAAAGTTAAGCATCCCTGGCCCCAGCGTCATTGCTCCCACCTTCCTTCCTCCCCCTCCCCTCATTTTTTGAGATGAGAAGTCAAGACTTCCTTATTTTGAGTTCATGATGAGTTCCTTCAATTTGATTTTTAGATGGTACTTGGTTGTTGAATCTCCTTGTTTTCTGCTTACATCTAAGTCTCTGCTAAAATGTTGAACACGTCCCTGCTTTATTTAAAAATGGGAGCTGTAATAAAGTGCACGATTCAGTCCCAAGTTATAGGATCATCACATCTAATTCATAATAATTCATGACTCCCCTCCCCCCCAAAGAAAGCAACCCCACCACTCTTACTAATCCATTCCTCATCTCTGCCCTTCTGATTTTAAAGTAGCTGCCTGGGAAAGAGACTGAAGGAGTAAAAGAGATGATTAACTTTGGTCTTTTTACTGTTTATGGTTTGAGGAAAGGCTGTCCCAGTACTGTGGAGGAGATTAAAAAGTCTTAAAGGTGGAGGAGAAGCAGGATAATTTCTCCCTTAAAGATACGCAAATTGGAACTACTTGAGAGACCCAGGAAATGAGGGAGAGGGAATTCCTGAGCTCTTTTCTCTACCAGACACTATGCTAGGTACATTGCACCTGTCATCCCAGCAACAATGGGAAAAGAAATGCAAATATGGTTGTCTGTTCCCTCTTGGAGACCTTATCTCGAAATAGCTAACACACACACACACACACACACACACACAGAGTTAGCAGAATGGCTTAAGCCATGGCAAACTTCAAGGCCTGGAGTTCAAGTACAAACACTGCAAAAACAAGAGACCCTACCATAACCATGACACATATAAAATTAGGGCTGCATTTTATCCCGTCAGGCTGGGGATGCATCTATAAATAGGTGGGCTTTTCTCTCCCTCTCTCCGATGATCCCATGACTTCAAGTGTAATTAGACAAAGTTCTACCACCTGCCCTTAAGTAGTTTTGTAAAAGAGGTATTGATATATTTCAGAGCAGGATCATTTCATGAGTACCAACAGCTGTTCATAAATAGTCCCAGGTGGTGATGCTTAAGCCTTAACCTGTTGACCTAGGAGGCCCAGAAGTGAAAGGGTCTGGAGGAGGAGATGAAAGGGATTGGGGACCATGGATGTTTGTGGGAGTTGAGGCTGATTGGTAACTAAGAGAAGAAAGCAGATGTAAAAGCAATGAAAAGGGAAGACAGTTCACCTGACTTTTCTTGGATTGTTTTCCTATGGGTTTAAAATCCCTTTTAGGGAGCAAAGTTGAGGCTTTCCACATTGTACATCCATCACAGTACTTGTCACCCCCCCCAATCATTTGAAGGTGTCACCTTGGTTTCAAGCATTACAGGAAATTTTATGCCTATTGCATAGGCAACTTGGTTGATGTCATTTCTCTTTTTTTAATTTTTTTAAAATTTTTATTATCAGGGTACAGTTATATTTGCCAGGTTACAGTTATATTTGCCAGGTAGGAGGTACATTACTTCTCACACATTGATACCCCTTTTCCTATTTTTGTCCCCATTCCCTCTCCCCATCCTCTCCCAATCATCTTGTTTTCCCCTTTCCCTTTCTGTCTTTTTAAAAGTAATTTCAGAACTTGAAATCTACCAAATGTCCTGATTTCAAGTATACAACATGACAAGTTGTCACAAAGTAAACCTAAACCTGTATGCTGTGGCCAGATTAAGAAACAAGTTGTAATCCCCGTCATTTGCTTTGTAATTACTGTCATCTGATGCACAGTTACCCCTTTGCTAACTATAGCTAAGTTTTGCATGTTTTCCTGCTATATAGACCTGGAATCCCATGGTGTGTAATCTGATTTCTTTAAGCTGTCTTTGTGAGACTCATTTGTGTTGACTGATTGTGGCTGTAGTTCAGTGATTTTCATGGCCATATATTATTCCTCTATATGATTCTACCAACGTTTATCCATTCTAGGGTTAAAAGTGGTTTGCAGTTTTTGTCTGTAGCGAATAGGACTTTGATATGCATGCACAAATATATGCGCACAGTTGTGTTTGCCATCTACTCGAGTAGAATTTTGGTTTCTTATATTAAAAGGTGATGTAAAAGTAGATCTCCTGCTGGGTACCAATGGCTCATGCCTGTGCTCTAGCTTCTCAGGAGGCTGAGATCACAGTTGAAAGCCAGCTCTGGCAGAAAAGTTCCATGTGTCTCTTATTCAAAAAACCAAAAGTGGCCATGTGGCTCGAAGTGATGGAGCATTGCTAGCCTTGAGCAAAAAAACTCAGACAGTGCCCAGGTCCTGTTCAAGCCCCACAACTGACCAAAATAAAAAAAAGTAGGTTTCCCAAGTGGCTTTTTTAGGTCACACTTTCTGCGGCAGTGTGCTGAGTTCTGTCCTGGCCTTTTGAAACTGGGAAGGCAGGTCTTGGGCAGTATCTGTGATGTTCATAGAAATCACAAGTCTCAATTGCTGTTATTTCTGAACATTGTATCTTAATGTTGCTTCAGTCTCCACTGCAGAACCCTTGTGGGTGTGGCTTCATGTAGCAGTAATGAAACTATCATTCTTGGAATTAGTTACTATCTATTGTTGTG
Organism: Megascapheus bottae; assembly: GCF_031878675.1. Classification (NCBI taxonomy): domain Eukaryota; kingdom Metazoa; phylum Chordata; class Mammalia; order Rodentia; family Geomyidae; genus Megascapheus; species Megascapheus bottae. Next base: position 25,902,329 of record NC_143511.1, read on the forward strand.
GAAATAATCTTTGAGCATAAACATTCTTCTCCCTCCTTTGAATGTCACATAGTCTAGGGTTTCTCCTTTTTTTTTTTTTTTAAATAGACCTAGATACTTCTTGTTACACTACTGCCTGCATACTTGAGTTATCCTTGAGGAAAGTATGGACTTGATTAATATGTCTACAGGTTGCCAACAGCAACCTACATTGCATTTCTGAAAATAACTGTAAGAATAAGAATGACCCTGATATCTTCTTTATAATTATAAAAGCATAAAATGAACTTTTGTTGCCCCCCCATTTTTTAAAATACTATGAAGTTTTCTTTCTTTGCTGTTAATAAAGATACTAAGCCAGGAGTTTAGGGGGTAAAAGAAGGGTCATACTATTATGTTGTTTTTGTTGTTGCTGTTCAGAAATTTTGAAATACCACTTAGGGCTTGAATGAAAAAAACTTAGAGACTGTGCCCAGGCCCTGAGTTCTGGGACACACACACAGTACCTTCTTAAAAAGGTGTAACTTGGGCTGAACTTTGGGGAGTCAGGTGAAGTTGAGTGGGGAGCACATTTCTCTGTGGGGAGAGATAAGCAATTCCTGGGGAGTGCCCATTTGGCCTCCAGATAGTGATGAGGACTTCCTTGCCTTCTCTTTCTAGAAGACAGTAACTAATATAAAAGCAGGACAAGTACCTCTTGCAGCACCGGGAAGCTGCTTTGTTTCTGCAGTTGGCATTACAGGTGATTGCAAACACTTGGCAGGGGTCAGGAGGTAAAAAGCTGCTGCTTAGCCTGGCTGTAGCTCTTCACTGCCTCCTCCTTCCTGTCAGATGAAATTCAATGAAAATTTACCTAACAGGAAGGCTGCTGCATGAGCAGCATTTAAAATAAGCCAGTGTCCTGTAGCCAGCTAACAGGACACTTGTGAGGCTCTGGTGGGGAATTTCAGAGAGTAGATCCTGAGAGACCATAGCAGGTACCAAGTAGGAAGCTATTACTTGGGGTTAGAGGTGTGGCTTAGTTGATAGAGCACTAGCCAGTGAGCAAAAGCACTAGCCAGTGAGCAAAAGCAATAAGTACTGAGTTTGAGTCCTGATCTCAGACTCCCCCCTCCTCCCCAAGCAGATAATACCATCAGGTGACTGGAGCTACCCAATAGCCATCTAAGTGACTCATTCTGTCCTTGGAGAAATTAATGCCAAATAGAAAAATCTGGGTGACATTTAGCTGGACTGGGTTTGGAAAGGTGCACAGGTGGAGAGTGCAGACAGTGCACCATTGCTTTTTTAGGCAATAGCTTTAGGAAAAGTAAGACAGTTGGAAATGCTTGACACTTAATAGCCTGTCTGGTCACATGCTTGGAGACCCAGGTGAATGGTAATTTGAGATTGTATCCTTTATCCATTAAGTTGTGACTGCCAAGTCAGCCTGGTGATCATTGTGTAAATATTAGAGCCCTGGACTCAGGCTAGCTGATTAGAACCTAGGCTCTGTGGCTTGCTAGGTGAGCCTTGGCAGATTACCAAACCTCTCTATGCCTCTGTTTCCCATCTACGAAACAGGGATTGTTAGTCTAGTATGGGGATGCAGGTCTGTATCTCAGCTGTTCAGGATGCTGAAGCAGGATTTGGAGTCCAAGGTCAAGCTGGATGACAGAGTCACTTGTCTCCCCGCACCCCCCCCAAAAAAAAAGCCAAGTGCTGGTGGCTTACACCTGTAATCCTAGCTACTCAACTAAACCACCTGAAAACTGGAAGTGGAGCTATGGCTCAAAGTGGTAGAATACTAGCCTTGAGCAAAAGAGATCAGGGACAGCATCCAGACCCTGAGTTAAAGCCCCATGACCGACCAATAAAACCCCCTTCAAAACAACATAAAAACATGAATAATAAAGCATCTTGGCATAGGGTTTACTGTGAGATTTAAAAGTGACTCTGGGGCTTGAGATCATTGCAGATGAGCCTGTCTTGGTGGAGGTTTAGAACAGTTGCCCTGTGGCATGTCGGGTATTTTTTTCTTCCATGCTAATTTTTTTCAGTGTGGTTAAATGCAGACAACATTATCAATCCCAAACGCACCTCTCTAATCCCATCAGCCATACTTGTTTAGTTGTGATAACTGCAAATTCCTGTTTTGAGGGTCTTCTAATAGTTTATTACTGTAACAAGTTACCCCCCAAAAGTTAGAAGCTTAAAAATAAGTTTGGATTCTGGGATTCAGGGTTTTCAGCAGGGAGTGGCTGGCTACACTACAGCTCCTTGTTTGCTTGCTGAAGCCTCCCAGTGGTTCCCAGCTGTTGCTTGGGCTACTCTGCTCAGAGTGTGAGAACATTTTCCTCCAGGTCTTGTTGCATTGTAAGAAGGCAGCCAAAGGGCTGGGGAATGACCAGCACACATAACCATGGTGGCCTCCTTTGTCTCCATTGTGATTTCTGGTGGCCTAGTTAGCTGGTAGCTATGAGGGAGAATGTAGGGGGGGGAGTGGGAAAGTGGGAAAGCAAGCCAGCTAGATGCCTAAATTCTGATGTATATACCTACAGATGAGACCAGGAGAGCTCACAATACAAGTAAAAACCAAACAGAGCCCAGTGCAGTGGCTCACATCTGCAATCTTAGCTACTTGGGAAGCAGAAGTCTGGAGGATAGTGGTTTTGAGGCCAGCTCAGCTTAAAAAGTTCTCAAGAATCTCATTTCAACCAATAGTTGATTGTGGTTGTGTATGCCTGTCATCTCAGTAATTCAGTGAGTGTAAATAGGAGGATCATAGTTCAGGTCAGTTGAGGGATAAATGTGAGACCCTGTTTGAAAATCAAGGGGTTGGAGGTATCCCTCAAGAAGTAAAGAACCTGGCTTGGAAATTAAAAAATAGTGAAGTAAAAAGGGGCTGGGGATGTGACCCAGGCAGTACAATGTCTCCATGTCTGCCTAGCAAGTGTGAAACTGTGGGTGGAGGTGTACTGGAGAATCCTCTTGCTTAATAAGGTGGGTCTTTCTGTTCCATTCAGACCTTTGACTGATTGGCTGAGACCTTCCCACTTTCTAGAGGGTATTCGACTTTTTTTTTTTCTTTTTCCAGAATTGAATTTATATATTACTTTCATCCACAGGCCACCTCCACCTCTACATATAAAATTACCTCACAATAAGCATATCAAACAAACAATTGAAAGCATTACGGCCTTTTATGACCTAGTCTGGAAAGTTATATAACTTTTTCACATACTTTAGGTTGCACCAGATGCAATGCTTGCCCAGACTCCAAAGCCTTCTATTTGATGGGAGGAATACCAAAGACTGACTTCCTTCCTTCCTTCCTTCCTTCCTTCCTTCCTTCCTTCCTGTCCTGGAGATTCAATTAAGGACCTTACAACTTGCTAGGCAGGTACTTTACCGCTTGAGTCATACCTCTAGGATCTTGTTACATTAGTTATTTTCAGGGGTTGGAGATCTCAGGTAAGGGGCACCGTAGCCCAGCATTGTGTTTCCCCTCACAGCTAGGTATGTCATCACATACAGCCATCCACTGAGTTTCAGGTATTGTGTGTGTGTGCTTTTGTGCTCTTCCACTTGAGCCACACCTCCACTTCCATTTTTTTGCTGGTTAATTTGGAATAAGAATCTCGTGGACTTTTCCTGCCTGGGCTGGCTTTGAACCACGATCCTCAGATCTCAACCTTCTGAGTGGAGGACTACAGGTGTAAACCACCAGCATCCAGCTCAAATACTTTCATGCCTCTTCTGGTCCTGGGCATTAATCCCTGATTTTGTCTCCCAAGAAACTAGGATTGTTGAAGAAAGGCTTTAGCCACTGCTCCTGGCTTCAGATTTCCTTTTAAAGTTTTTGTGTTCAGTATTACAAATTTGACAGTCTTAATGAACTGCTGGGGGTGGGGGGGACAGCCTACCTTAATTGGTATTACTTACATCTCTCTGTTTTCCACTTCCATCTGCTTCCCCATTTTATTACCCCCCCCCTCCGCCCCCCCTACCTGGGGCTTGAACTCTAGGCCTGGGCATTGTCCCTTCTTTGGCTCAAGGCTATTACTCTACCACTTGAGCCACAGTGGCATTTGTTGTTGCCTTTTCTGAGTAGTTTATTGGAGATATGAGTGTTGTCAACTTTCCTGCCCAGGCTGGCTTTGAACCAAAATCTTCAGAATGGAACCTCCTGAGTAGTTAGGATTGCAGGCATGAGCCATGGGCAGTGGGCAGTTATCTATAATTGTAAATAAAGCACTCTCTATTCTTTATAGGGTTTCGACTTGTTGGAGATTGTTAGGGAGGGGGCATGAAAGCAAAGTACAGCCCACCTTTGCATTAATTTCTTCCCTTTGGCTTGGATAGTCTTGCCTCTTGGTTTGCCCTTCCCTTCTTGGCTTTTCGCTTTTAAATTATAGATGCTGGAAGCAAATGATATTCTCACAATGAAGACTCACGTGGCAGACACTGAAGTGTGTTTACAGTGGGTGTGCACAAGAAGACCTGTGGGGAATACGTATCCTCCTGCTTTTCTCATTGCAGAAGCGCAATCAGTTAATTGCAAGCAATTGCATATTGTATGTAGTGAGAGTATGTCAGAAGCCCTGTAACTCTGCTGGAGGTTTCTTTTTTTTCCCTTTGAATTCATTTAGTTAATGGACTGGGATGGTGGGGTTTAGTGAAACTCCCAGCAGGCACACTAGGCCCCAGAGCCTTGGGACCTGCTTGCTCTGGTTGGTTTGCTAGTTTTGCACATTGCACATGCAAGCATGTGTGATGCTTCTCTCTCTATAAATCTGGATGAATCAGAGGCAAGAATCTAAAGTTGTATTTACTAATATTTATTTGAATTTGTTCATGTTTCTCTTGGTAATTCTGATTGGTTGTCTTCTCTCTCTCTCTCTTTCTCTCTCTCTCTCTCTCTCTCTTTTTCCTCCCCTCTCTCTGTCCCTCTTCCCTCTCCCTTCTCCCCCTCCCTCTCCCCTCCCCTCCCCTCTCCTTCCCTTTCCTTTTTTTGTCATCCTGCCTTTTCTTAACATTCTATTACTAGAGCCACAGTTCCACCTCCACTTTTCTGGTAGTATATTGAGATCAGAATCTCATGAACTTTCTTGCCAGGGCTGGCTTCAAACTTCAATCCTCAGATATCAGACTTCTGAGTAGCTAGGATTATAGGTGAGAGCCACCTGTGCTTGGCTCTCTTACCCCCCCCTCTCTCTTTCTCTCCTTCCTTCCTTCCTCCCTCCCTCCCTTTCTCTCTCTCTCCCCCTTCCCCCCTTCTCCCCCCCTCTCTCTTCTCTCTTCCCCCCTTCCCCCTTCTCCTCTCTCCCCCCCCCCTGCTTGTATGTGTCAGTCCTGGGGCTTGAACATTCACTATTCCTGAGCTTTTTTTCCTCAAGGCTAGTGTTCTACCACTTGAGCCACAGCGCCACTTCTGGCCTTTTCTGTTTATGTGGTGCTATGGAATCAAACCCAGGGCTTTCTGCATGCTATGCAAGCACTTTACCGCTAAGCCACATTCCCAGCCTTGCAATGTCATTTTTATAGGAGAAATTATATCCTACTCTGTAATTTGGTCAGGAATGAGACTTTTACATGCGAATGGGAGCAAACAGAAATGTATTTTTTCACAGTTCTGGAGATTGGGAAGCCAATATCAAGGGTCCATCAAGTTTCAGTGATGAGTGTCTTGTCTTTATGTCCTCATATGGCACAAACCAGAAAGCAAGAGAAAACCAACTTGCAGAGAGCTCAGCACATTCTTAGCTTGTGTATTATGGCATTTCAGTGGCAGAACTGAAATTTATTTGCTGTTTCTTGGACAAATGAAATGAATAGGCTCTTGAAAACTTAGACTATGGTGCCAGGCTTTATTTCCTACAAGCATGTAGAATTTCTTACTTCAGCTTCTATTCAGAAGAGATAGTTTGTCTTTTTGAAGATAATATGATATGCCTCTTTAAAAATGCCACCAACTTCTGGGCACCAGTGGTGGCTCATGCCTGTAATTCTAGCTACTTAGGAGGTTGAGATCTGAGGATTGTGGTTCAAAGCCAGTCTGGGCAGGAAAGTCTATGAGACTCTGTTCTTCAATGAACCACGAAGAGGTAGAAGTAGAACTGTGGCTGAAGCCATATGACACTAGTCTTGAGCACAATATCTCAAAGACAATGTCCAGGCCCCGAGTTCAAGCCCTAGGACAGTAGAAAGAAAAAAAAAATTGGAATGCCACCTACAGTTAGCACCTGACGTGTACTTTTTCTGCACATATCTTCTCTCTTTCCTGAACCATTGCTAGGGGTATTGCTGAACACAGAGCTGGTGCCATGTGGTCTTTTGGCAGCTTGACAAAAGGACACTTTGGATTATGTTCCTCAAGAATCATGGAGGGTCTAGGCTTCTGCTTTATAAGATAGGCTGAGATTTCTTTCCCTCTGGAGACCACAATTTTACATTCCATTCTGAATTATAGTTCAGGAGTGGGAGGAGAGTTTGTTGCATCCCTACTAAAGAAAGGAGATTGGGGAGAAGGGGTCGAGATTGACTTAGTTCTCAGTCACAGCCAGGAGAGTGAATGCATTCACTCGCTGACTGCTGAGGAAAGTTTCTGTATAAGATTTGTTGTTGTTGTTATTGTTCTTTCTGACTTTGCTTTTTAAAGCTGAGAAAGTTCAAGGCTGGTCCCTCTTATGAGATCACATGGGACTCATGTTCCCTGGAGAGGAGGCGGTTGTGGCTGAAGCGAGAGATGTGAGCATTGTTCATAGTGTCGGAATGACAGAAATGCAGTGGGAGGCACAGGCCGGAGACTCAGGCTTGAGGATTAGCCGGTAGGAGGGAAGTAGCTGGTTTGTTCTTCACAGACATTAAAAAATAATTTGTGTAGTCCAGTACCAGTGGCTCATGCCTATAATCCTAGCTACCCAGGAGACTGACAACTGAGGATCAGAGTTCAAAGCCAACCTGGGTGGGGAAAGAACATGATACTCATTTCTCCATTTCATCATAAAAAGTGGAGCTGTGGCTCAAGTGGTGGAGCACTAGCCTTGAGTATAAAAGCTCAGAGACAGCACCTAGGCCCTGAGTTCAAGCCCCAGGATCAGCAGAAGCAGGAAAATAAAACCAAACTTGTGTATACCTTTGTCACTATGTCTGTAGCATGCGAAGGTTATCGAGTCTGCCTGAGGGCCTGGTGACATGGGGGCCTATCATGGGAAAAGTATTCCTTAGTGGAGGAGGAACTTCCTGTTCCCTCACTAAACCTTTATGTTGTAAAGAGGGTTGCCCCAGTGAGGTTGGCCCCTTCCTGCCAGGCAGGCACCTGGTTTTTTTACACCCCTCCCTTTTTCCTGGGTGAACTCAGCCATGAGAGTGCTTGTAAGTCAGATATCCAAAGTTCAGTGCACTCTTGTTTTTGTTCAGGAGAGTTAGGATCCATGTTTAGGCTACTAGAGAGAGAGCACTGTTTCTTTCCAGGTTTATTTTAGCCAGGCTCAGAAACCAAGATGCTCCTGCTTGGGTGCCCAGGGGAACCAGGGAACCTAGTTGGAAGGCCTTTGTGTCCCCCCATTCTTCTAGAGCTTTCTCACACCTTCTGGAACTAAGGCACTCTCTGCAGAGAGATGATTACTTTGCGTTCACCCCACACTCTGCCTGTTGCTCTAAAGCGTGTGACAACAGTTGATCTCTCCAGGTAAAAACTAAGTAAGAATTGTAAGGCCCAAGGACTGTCAAACCTAAATGAGTCTGTAAAACAGCTTTAATACAATGGGGGAAAGAAAAAAAAAAAACTCACCTTTTCCTGCCCTGGCAAGTTCAATAGCAAAAGGAGGAAATGGCTGCTTTATGGGCTCAAAGTATATGTCGATTATAAATCATTCTTTTGGGAACCTTTTCCAAGAAAATGGGTTATGAACCACTGGCCTCACAGTTAACTTACCCAGATAAATGTGCCTACCTGCAGACCAGGCCTTAATGGAGTCCTGATGAAAGTGGGCATTCTCTTGTGGAATCCTGTCCCTCTGGCAAGAGGCTGGAATACCAGATCCAAGTATATGCCTTTATCCTGAGCATCCTCTTCTTGCTTGTGACCCTCATTACCCCAGGGCTGTTTTGCCTTTCTTTTCTCCAATTTCTACCTTTACTTCCTGGGTCAGTCAGATTGATGAGGGGTTCTGACTGAAGATAAGACAGTAGTTAGGAGCCTGGGTCCTTGAGTTCAACTCCTGTTTCTTGCTGGTCTGTGTTTGGAATATCTCTATCTCTGTGTGTGGGGTGGGGTTCAGGAGGCAATGTAAACTTCCTAAATATTATATACATTTCATATGTCCTTTTATTTTTTCTAACATTCCCTAGGAAAATTTTCAAAAGAGCTGTCTTATTGCTCCAACAAGAGAAATAGAAGCTAGGTACCAGTGGCTCGTGCTTGTAATCCTAGCTACTCAGGAGGCTAAGAGCTGAGGATCATGGTTTGAAGCCACCCTGAGCAAGCAAATCCATGAGACTCTTATCTCCAATTAACCACCAGGAAACTGGAGATGGCACTGTGACTCAAAGTGGTAGAGCTCTAGCCTTAGCTCAGGGGCCAGGAGTGTAACCTACTGGCAGAGTGCTTACCTAGTATACAGGAAGCCCTGGGTTTGATTCCTTGGTACTGCATGCACAGAAAAAGCCAGAAGTGGTACTCTAGCTCAAGTGGTAGAGAAAGCCCAAGGACAGTGCCCAGGCCTTAAAAGATTCAGGGGATCCTGATGTTTTATAGGAAACCCCAATTCTACCACCCTGTCCCTCTCTGTTAAGTTCTTAACCAACTTTGCCTTTACAGAACAATCTTCTTTCTGCCTGCAAAATGGGACTACATAGACTCCTCAGAGGAGCTAGGAAGAGGGGTTGGTGACATGGTAGGTGTGTTACCTTACACTTAACAGGGCATGTTCTCTTTTTAGGATCAAGGGATTCCTGCCAGTTGCCAGTTGAGATGACAAGGGATGGGGTCTATCTTGAGATCCCAGGGTGATGCTTTGATCTGTCTCTGAGAAATGCCCTGTAGGAATGCTGCTCTTAGAGTGCTGTGCTGGAAGCAGCTGTGGACCTTCAAAGGGAGAGGGGTATCATTCAGCATTTGTAACAAGGCTTCCAGTCTACCACCTGCACTTGCTCACCATGGGTCATTTTGTGGCTCTAAAGCCTTAGGAAATGAGGATAGTAACATTGTGCTTCTAGGCCTCAAAGAGACACCCTCAAGGTTTGATTCCATTTATTGAGCTCTCTTTGCATTAGTAAATGTAAGGATTTGGCTGGGGAGACCCAGAGTATTGGGGTGGCTCTTATAGCCACATGTGAACCCACTATTGCTGCTTGTTCTCATGGACATTAGAGAGTGAAATGAATACATACATACATATACATTTATAAACATATATATATATATATATATAGTTCAGAAGTATAAAGAATAAATCAGTAAGAAAACCAGAAAACTCAATTTTTAAACTGAACAACAACAAAAAAATCCTAGCTACTTGAGAAGTAGAGATTGAGGGATCACCACTGGTTGGGGGAAAAAAAAAACGTTTTCAACTCCATTTCTGCCAATAGTCAGGCACAGTGCCATGTACTGTTATTCCCAGGGACACAGGAAAGCACAAATAGGAGAATCACAGTCTAGGTCAATCCAGGCATAAAGTGAAATCCATTTATAAGAATGTACATCAGAGTACCATAGAAATAACCACCCAATCTTTACAACTGGATAAGCGATAACTATCATAGTCAAGCAATGGACTACTGTCTAGAAGCAAAGAAAGAACAAATAACTACTCCACAAAATATGGACAGATCTCATAGACATACAAAATGAAGTCAGAAGAATCACCTATTTCACTTACACATACCTTTGACTGAGACAGAACTCATGTATGGTGATAGAAATTAGAGTAGGCAGGACTGGTGCTGGGCTAGACTGAGGAATGGGGCTTGGAGAGTGTCTGGGTTCCTGGGTAGTGTTCTGTCTTTGTTACAGGTACTGACACAACACAGGTATTTTATAGGAATGTGGAAAGAGCCAGGCACCGGTAGCTCATGGCTGTAATCCTAGCTACTCAGGAGGCTGAAATCTGAGGATTGCAGTTTGAAGCCAGTCTGGGCAGAAAAGTCCCTGGGAGACTTATCTCCAATTATCCACCAGAAAACTGGAAGTGGATCTGTGACTCAAAGTGGTAGAGTGCCAGCCTTGAGTAGAAAAGTTCAGGGACATAGTGTCCAGGCTCTGAGTTCAAGCCCCTCAACTGACCCAAAAAAAGAAAATCTGGCTTACACAAACCAGTGTCAATAACAAGCCTGTGTAGAAAAGAATCTGGTAGAAGCCATGAGTATGGGGCCCCAGAGATCCTCTGGGGAGTAAGATGTAATGCTGTGATTTCTTTAGTCACTTATGGTCTTTTGTCCCCAGCATCTATGATATTGATGGAACTCTCTTTACAGACCATTTTCCCCGTCTCAGCTGACATGTAGAGGAAAATAGCAACACAGATATTATATACCATAACTGACTATTTCAAGCCAGGTTGTGCGCGCTAGTGTGCGTGCACGCGCGTGTGTGTGTATATGTATGTGTACACATGAGTGCCAGCCCTAGGGCTTGAACTCAGGGTCTGGGTTCTGTTCCTGAGCTTTTTTTTTTTTTTTCCCAGTCCTGGGCTTGGAAATTGTTATTATAAAGGTGATGTACATCTGTAATCATAGCTACTCAGGAGACTGAGATCTGAGGATTGCAATTTGAAACCAGTCCGGGCAGAAAAGTCCCTGTGAGACTCTTATCTCCAATTACCCACCAGAAGTGGTGCTGTAGCACAAGTGGTAGTGTGCTAGCCTTGAGCTGAAGAGCTCAGGGACAATGCCTGCCCAGGTCCACAATTCAAGCCCCATGACCAACCAAAAACAAAACAAAGCAAAACAAAAAACAAACAAAAAACCTAGGTGATGTACAGAAGAATTACAGTGACATAAGTCAAGAGTGCATTTGTTTTGAACAATATCACCTCTTCCTTTGCTCTCTCCCAATTTTCTCCTCCCATCCCTACCCACAGGTTATATGGTTTATTTCCAATACACTGTTTACACATTGCATTTGTTTAACACATTGTATCCTCTTCCGTTTCCGTGCATTTCTAGCTCTTTCAGTAGCCAATTGAAGATAAAGAGCTTTATACACTTTTCTGCCAGGGCTGGCTTTAAACCTCAATCCTTAGATTTCAGCCTCTTGAGTGGCATAAGCCACTGGCACCTAGGCAGACTCCTATTTTATCTTATACTTTCACTGTTTCTGGCCTTCTCTCTCATTCTCCTGCCTTAGCTGTGCCTCCTTATTCCCCTTTTGGCCAGAGAGGCTAAGCCTGTTCGGAAAAGGATGGGTAGATTTTCTTCTCTGGAGAGCTAAGGGTAGGAAGAAAAAGAGTTCCCCTTTCTTTATCTGGTCTTCTAGTCATGCTTCCTCTGACCTTTTGTAGCCACTGTTTAAATTTAGGGAGGAGATCCACGGAGATTCTTTGTTCCTTCTAAGCTCAAGTAGACTCTGTCCAGTCTGCTTCCAAAGAGGCAACTATCCTAGTTGCTTGATTCCCTTTTCTTGCTGGGGTCTCCCTGAGCTTTGATCTCACCAAGAACCACCCCCCCCCCCCAACCACCACCAAAGCAGTGTAGCAGTATTGAAGGGGCAGTCAGTGAAATTGTGTCATCATTTTGAGGTTTTAGGATAACATCTTAACGGATTCATACCTATGTTTCCTGAATGGAGCAAATTTTAGGAAACATTGTTTCTGAATAGGTGTGAATTTTGTTGTTTTGCGAATTGTTTTTGCTAACCCTCATAGAATAGTGGGCCACAGATTCAGGATTTTTCAAAGCAGATCACAGCATCTTTGGGGTTTATTTTTCCTTGCCCTATTGGGGTTTGAACTCAGATCTTAGTGTACTACTTCTTGAGCCACATTTCCCGACCTTTTCACTTAGGTTTCAAAAATAAATTATTTATTTACTTATTTTTGTGCTGTCTCTGAGGCTTGAGCTCCAGAACTGAGCACTGTCCCTGGGCTTCCCCCTCCTTCCTTCTCAAGGCTAGTGCTCTACCAGTTGAGCCACAGCTCTATTTCTGTCTTTTTGCTGGTTAATTAGAGGTAAGAGTCTTACAGATTTTCCTGTCTATAGGTTGGCTTGGAACTGTGATCCTTAGATCTCAATCTCTTGAGTAGCTAGAATTGCAGAGGTAAGCCACTGGTACCTATTACAAAAGCTAAAACCTCTGACTTTTTACAAATAAGGATTTCTAGATCCCACAATCCCTAGACAATCACACTTCCTTATTTTGCCTGGAGAGTGGTTTGCCAGTTAAGTTTATAACCTTGATCCTTATTCCACCCCCTCCCACCCAGTGTAGTTAGACATTAATAATGGCATGCCTGCCGAAGCGAGCTCCCTGCTAGACCTCATCTTTGAACTTACTGTTCACATCAAAGTCTTCTAAAGGTCAGCGACACAAGTAGCTTGTGTTCTCCCTCCCGGCAAAGCACAGATTTATGAGGTAACAAGTGTAATTAGAAAAAAGGTGAGTTTATTCATATTGATAACAAGAAAACTCACTCACAGTAAGACCTGCGCATCTGTCTACATTCATTAGACTGCTCTATTCAACTGATCGCTTGATGGCAGCTCCTAGCTACTCAGGAGGCTGAGATCGAGAGAAGCCAACCCATGCAGGAAAGTCTGTGAAACTCTTTATTTCCAGTTAGTCACCGAAAAGCCAGAGGTGGAATTGTGGCTCGAGTGCTAGAGTGTTAGGCTTGATCACAAAAGCTCAGGGACAGCAGCACCCAGGCCCTGAGTTCAAGCCTCAGCATTGGCATCAAAACCAAAAAATGTGTGTGCATTTTGCTTTTATGCCATTATTGGGATTTGAACTCAGGGACTGGACACTATCTCTTAGGCTTTTTCACCCCAGGCTGTTATTTTACCACTTGGGCCCAGGCTGGCCTCCAACTGCAACCTCAAATCTTGGCCTCCTAAGGAGCTAGGTACTGGCCCAGCTTGATCTTTGTTTAGATGGAGGCTGAATGAGCAGCTCTAGGACATCTATTTATGGTAGGGGTGAGAAGAAAAATGGCCAATCATTCACTACTATTAAAACCTGTGGCTTGTATGCCACTTCTTTCTGCTCATGTTACATTGGCCAAATTGTGCCAGCCACAAATGGGGGTATAACTAATTCCTACATCTTGAACCGCTGTAAGTCATGTAGCAGTGGGAGAAAATGTAATCTTCTTTCAGAAAGGGCAAAAAATATTTGGGAAAAACATAATCTGCTGTCCTGGAAAACTATATTTAATTCAGAAAGGCTTAATAACTTTGATGCCAATTTAGAAATGATTTTTAGAATGGATTAAATCTACATTGTGGGTTTTATTTTGAAAAAGTTACACTTCAGAAATCTGCTGAGGTATGGAAAACAAGGTCTATTTTTTTTTATAAGATGTTAATTTTTTATGAGCTGGTGAGCTGTGTCCACAACTTTGTAACTTTCCATTCATATTTCAAGAGTCTAAATCTGTATTTCAGTCATGAAATTAGGGCTGCAGATAAAGTTTAGTAATAGATTATTTGCCTACCATGCATCACCAAATCCTTTCCATGCTCCCTCCCCCCCCCCAAGAAAAGGATAAAAAGAAATGACAATCCTTATTTTCTTGACTTTTCTGTCTAGATTTATCAAATACTGCTATCTTCTTGGCCAACTCAGTTTTGTTTAATTGCCTGCATTTTTCTGTTTGTAGCACTCGCTGAAGATGAATAGTGTTGTTAAGAATGGGGAATAGAAATGGGTCCTTTGGATGAAAATATAGTTTGGTAGGATCTGTTGAAACGAAAATTTTCAGGACAGATTTAAGAACAGAAATGCTGTTGGATATCCAGTGGTTCCACTGGAAATTTACTCTAAGCCTCCATAGAAGAATATGCTGGCTGTAATCCTTGCTACTCAGAAGGCTGAGATCTGAGGTTCAAAGGTATTCCAGGCAGGAAAATTCATGAGACTCTTATCTCCAGTTAAACACCAGAAAACCAGGAGTGGTACTTTGGCTCAAAGTGGTAGAGCACTAGCTTTGAGGGAAAAAACTCAGGGACAGTGTTCAAGCCCCACAACCAACAACAAAACAAAACAACTCGAGAAAGCCCTGTGTACATGAAACAAACACTCACATGTTCATGTACAGCCACGTCACACTCCTTACTGGACTTGCCTGCCTGTCTTTCACCTGTCTGCAGGTGTTTACGCTCTGGGGATACTGGGATTCCTGTTACGCTATTCAGATTCTGGGGCAAGAAACCCTGCCCTACTCTCTTGATAAGGAGGAAGGGGTTGTTATTATGCTCTGGAGTCTACCCTCAGGCCTGGATCCAGAGTAGGACTGAGCTGGCAGAAGACACCCGCCAGAATGGACAGCTGTGCAGAACAGATGTGGAAGGTACTTGTAATTTAGCTGAGCTAGACTGGGCTGTAGCCCAGCTCACTCTCCAAGCTCTGATGGGTTCTGTGGACTTGCAAAGTACGGCTGCTGAGCTTTCCCGAACACTTAGTCTCACTTCTCTCTTGATGCTGAAAACTTATGGAAATCAAGTTAGAATTGGCCAAAGTTAAAGACCTGCCTTGCAGTGCCTTCCCTGCTGCTTAATGCTTTTCACTTTGATGGATAATGTAAAATATGTTTACGTCAAATCTTTTTTTTGGTCAGTCCTGGGGCTTGAACTCTGAGGCTGGGTGCTGTTCCTGAGCTCTTCAGGTCAAGACTAATGCTCTTCCACTTTGAGCCACAGTGCCACTTCTGGTTTTCTGGTGGTTAATTGGAGATAAAAAGTCTCCAGTTTGAACTGGGCTAGCTTTGAACTGAGATCCTTAGATCTCAGCCTCCTGAGTAGGTAGGATTACAGGTGTGAGCAGCTGGCACCCTGCAACTCTTTTTCTTTTTCTTTTTTAAAAAATTATTTTAATATCATCTGGTTCTTCTCCTGGCTCACTGGCTACTCCTCAGCTTCCTTTCCTGGGCCTCCATTAGCCCTGAGAGCTCAGCATTTTCTCTTCTGGTTTGATAGCCTATCCTCTTATGCCCTCAGGCACTGTTGACTTCATTGGTCATTTTCCACATTAGTCTGTCCATTGCTGACTGACTTTTCTCTCTAGTTCCAGTCCAGAATTCAGTTACCTCCTCCCATCCCAGCTGGAGACCACCTCAGACCAAAAATCACTTCCTGAATTGACTTCCCCCAACCCACACCACCAAATGCTTTCTTCCTTTGCTCTTTCTAGTGGTGGGTAGAAAGACCTGGAACCTTTGTAGTCAGCTCTACCTCCCCTTTTCACATACCCCATATCGAACCCATGCACAGTCCTGTTGATGTCTCCCTAAAATACAGGGTGACTCCGCCTCTGCCTTCCCGTCTACTGCTTCTGAATTGCTACCATGGCCTCCTAATGGATTTCTCTTCTGTCCATTCCTAGCAGTGATTCCTTAGAAACAAAAGTCAGGGGTTTAGCTCAGTGGAAGACCACCTGCCTGGCAAATGCAAGGCCTTGAGTTTAGTCCTCAACTCTACAAAACAACAACAACAACAACAAACCCTAAAGACTAAAGTCAGATCTTGGCACTTCTTTGCAGGAAGCCTAGCTTAGCTCTCTCTTTGCATTCCAGGAAAGCTTCCAGTTACCATGACACCTGTGACTTGTTTCTTTAGGACTCTGTAAACTGTTCTGTGGGTCTCCTGCCCATGTGCTGTGCCTCAACCATGCTTTAGTGCCTCCCTGTCCCCCCCCAGGCCCCAGGCCTTTTGCACTGGCTGATCACTCTGCCTGAAGTATTCTTACCTTCTTGAAGTCCTTTCTAATGTCTCCATCTCTGTACCAGAGGACTCAGTCATAACCTGCTTTCTTCTGACACTCCGATCCTCCTTTTCAGGCTCATTCTTTTCTTCCCTTTGTATACATCAGCCAATAAGACTTTATAGAACTGGTCTATTGTATTTAGTGTTCTTTGTTGTCTCCCCAGTGGGATATGGGCTACCACAGGACAATGGTTAGGATCTGGCGCTGGTGAGTGGCACTTAGAGATTGGTTGTTAACTGCAACTGTTGATGAAGATGACTGCCTTTGTTCAGGTGCCTTCTGTGAAAAAGTGTATGGGTCAGTTCACCGGAAAACGTTGGTGAATTGTTGGGTGGCTCATCCTGTTTCTTTCTCTGCTTTGGCTGCTGAGATGGCAGGGACTAAGTTTCTACTCCGTTCTGATAGTGATTCACTTTAATGTGGTGGTGAAATAATGTAACCTGGTCCTCCTTTCTCCTTCCTTAGCTTTCTTTTGTTTCTTGGTTGTGGGACTTGAACTCAGGACCTGGGTGATATTCCTGAGTGCTTGTGCTCAAGGCTAGTGTTGTACCACTTCTGGCTTTTGTGGTTAATTGGAGATTAAGAGTCTCACAGCATATCTGCCTGGGCTATCTTCAAATCTCTATCATCAGACCTGAGATTACAGGTGTGATCCTCAATTCCCAGCATTCTCAGTCTGGACTGGATGAAAAGCTAGTCTATAAGTCATTCTCCCTCCCCTCCAAATTAATGTAGTCTTTTGTTGTGAGAACCTTCCTTCAGGTAACTTTTGAGAAGCCATAACCTGTGAAAATTCAAACTCCATCTATAGAAAGGGGGCTCACTCTGAGCTGGTTTTCTTTTCAGCTTTTGTTTTTTGGGGGCCCCTTGCTGGTTTGATCAGCAGGCTTCCCTCTGATTGAATACAAATGTTCACATACTTGTTAACCAGTATTGTCTGCTTCTCTGGTTAGTCATGCTCCTACTCTTGCTAGTTTGTGACAGACTATCCTTTGAAGTATTTCTAGCCAAAGTTCCCTAAAAGCAATTGTTTGCCCAGACTTGAAAGGACGGCATTGTGCAGTATTAGGTAGATCTGGGCCTAGTACATGCTATCTGCCTCAAGTTTCAGGTGATACCCAAAGCCACACCGGAAACTTCTGCCTCGAACTGCAGTTTTGCGTGAAATCCTCAGAGAACTGTCTTTGAATTTGGGCAGTCTTTGCACATTTGGATACATGGAAGCTAAGAAACATCAGCAAAATTCCTTATTTTTGAGTTGGAGTTAAGGACTCCGGGAAGCTGTACTTTTACTTCAGTGTGTGCCGATGGTGCTCTGGGTGATAGTGTAGGGAGCCACAGTGCCGGAAGTGTCTTCCCTGACAATGGTGGACATCAAACTTGCCACCCCAAGACTGGTGGTTTCTGTGCGTTTATTTTGGTGGTGTTGCTTGTTAATCTGTCTTCCTAAAGTCATTGATTCTTAGTTCAGTTTTCTATTTGAGTTTCTTTTTCTCGTCTAGTTTTGAACTCGGGCACTTATGCATTCTACCACACTGATCCCTACCCCTGTCTCCCTACCCTTCCCCCCTTGTTTTTGGTCCTGGGGCTTGAATTTGGGGCCTGAGAACTGTCCCTGAACATCTTTTGCTCAAGACTAACTCTCTATCCCTTTAAGCCACTGCTCTACTTCTGGATTTTTGGTAGTTAACTGGAGATAAAGAGTCTCACAGACTTTCCTGCCAGGGCTAGCTTTGAACTGTGATCCCCAGATCTCAGCCCCCTGGGTAGCTAGGATTAGAGGCGTGAGCCATTGGCAGGCACCTGATATCCTATGTGGGCCAAGGATACACAATGCTCTTCTCAATCTACAAGCTTAATGTTTTCACTTGTCAGAAAAATTGTTTGAGAGGATCTCTGATAACTTTATCCCTTTAGTCTGCTATGACTTCCTATTGCCAAGTGTTAGACCTTGAGAAAGATAACCCGCTTGGGCTCGGGCTCAGGGCCTGAGCACTGTCCCTGGGCTTTCTCAAGGCTAGAGCTCTACCACTTGAGCCACAGCACCATTCCTAGTTTTTTTCTATTATGTGGTACCGAGGAATCAAACCTGGGTCTTTGTGCATGCTAGGCAAGCACTCTACCACTAGGCCAAACTCTTGGCCCCCCCTTTTTGTTTTATATTTCATTTTCAGTGGGAATTCCTCAGCTGTCCTCCATTTTGCTGAGTAGGAAAATAATTTCCAAGTGGCTAATCCATGCCTCAGAATTAAAAACAAAACAAAAACAAAAACAACAAAGAGTGTAGGAAAAAGGCCCTCGATTCTGGTGGCTGCCATCACTTCCCCCTCCCAGGAGATAAGTCAGTCTGATGAGGGTGGTCCCAGGTGACAGGATGTGTGGATACTGTCCTTAATGCCTCCTTTGAAACTGTACCTCATCAGTGAGGTATAGAAATAATCTGTGTCTTGGCACCCTTGCCAACACCATTGTGTTATGAAACTTTTTCAGTCTTTGCCAATCTGCCAAGTGTTGTAATTTGTATTTCTGTTCGTCAGTTGAGTATAAGCACCACTTGTGTTTGCTTCTCTGTGAACTTTTTGGGTGCTTTGCTTATTGGGTGGTTAGGTGTTGAGTTACATCGTTGATATTTATATATGTTATATACACACATATATACATATGAATATATATATATATATATATATATAGAGAGAGAGAGAGAGAAGAGACACTTGAAAAGGGAAGATGCAATTAAGAATTCAATGCATATCCTGCAAAATTAAGAAAAGTGAAGGAAAGGGCAGGTTGGGAGGGATGGATGAGAATGTTGATCAAGATGCATTGCATCTATAAGCTGCTTTGTTAATTGGCAACTCCTTTGTACAGCTTCTTACAGATAATAAAATTAAAAGCAAAAGCAAATTAGAACCTTCAGGAACCGAAGGGACTGAAAAAAAAAAGAGATTAAGTAGGTCAATAATTACAAAGCAAAATCTTTAGGCAGATGAAGAGACTTGATTGTGGCACTTCTGTCGTTTGAGCTGACTTACCGTGTTTTCTCAGGTGGTGACTGCTGTGTCAGCAGTGGGGGGGGGGCGGCCCTTGGGGCTTCTCTAAGGTTCATTTTCCTGAAATGAAAAAGAGGCTGTCATGAGTCAGAGACCATTTTCTTCTCAGCAGTGTCCATCTTTCTCCTTCCCTCTTCCTCTCCCTCTCTTTTTCCCTCCCTCCTTCTTCCCTCTCTCTTTCCTCCTCTTCTCCTCTCCCCTCCTTGCCCCTGTCCTGTTCCTCTATGTTTCTCTGAAATAGCTTATAAAGCAAGTAAGCAATCACTAATGTGCGTGTAAGGGAACTGCTGCTTGATGGCATGTTGAGATGCCCACCCTGGCATCTAGGCAGCATACTTGTATAAAAGATACCTCAAAGGCTTTGCTGCAGCTGGTGGTTTCACACAGCAGTTGAACCTAACTGAGCATACTAGGCCTAAGGGATGCCATCTCGTCCCTACCTCCATGTGTGTGTTTTAACAGATGGTGGGGACTCTTCACCCAGTTCCCAGAAACTGCAGGTGAGTCCAGGGACATTAGCTCCAGGGAAGTCTTGCTCCAGGGCATTCTTGCCCTTGATTGGCCTGGATTCTTCCCCTTAGCTCTCCTGACTTTTGTAAACCTGCCTATGCTAGATTTAGTTCCTCATGCTTATCTTGTGGTTTTTGCCTTTGTAAACTTTGCACTAATTTGCATTGGAGGCTGTGAGTTTTGAGGAGACATGAGCTTTGTAATAAAGACCTGAGATTCTACTTCTCAGAGTATATCGGGTTTTGTGTTTTTTTTGTTAACTCGCTGATTAATTAGAATTCCTGGATGTAGTGGTGCATACTTGTAATCTCAGCATTTGGGAGACAAAGCAGGAGGGTTAGGAATTCAAGGCTAACTACTTGAGACTATTAAAAAGCAAACAAACCGGGCCTGGAGTTTGGCCTAGTGGTAGAGTGCTTGCCTAGCATGCATGAACACCCGGGTTCGATTCCTCGGTACCACATACAGAGAAAAAAGCCAGAAATGGTGCTGAGGCTCAAGTGGTAGAGCTCTAGCCTTGAGAAAATCCAAGAACAGTGCTCAGGCCCTGAGCTCAAGCCCAGGACTGGCAAAAAAAAAAAAAAAAGCAAACAAACCGAAACCCACAAACAAGCCCCCAGGCCTACTAATTGAAAGTAAGTACAAACAATTGCAGAGTAGATATAGGACAACAGAGGGGCTGCTCTAAGCCCCTGCAGTCAATCCCCTTTTTCCCTCCCCAGATATAAGGACTTGGGCTCTAGGTTGACAGATATTATACAAAATGTATAGATTAGTGGCTCAAGAACATTCTTCTTTTTCTTTTCCATTGTAACTTTTCCCCCCTTTGGTGCCCGTAGAGGGGTTTGAATTTAGGGCCTGAGTGCTGTCTCACACAGCTTTGTTGTTGCTGGTCCTGGGACTTCAACACAGTGCCCGAACTCTGTCTCTGAGTTTCTTTTCGCTAAAGCTTCTTTTTGTTCTACCACTTGAGCCACAGCACCACTTTTGGCCTTTTCTGAGAAGTTCATTAAAGAGCCTCAGGGACTTTTCTGCCCAGTCTAGCTTCAGATCTTAGCCTCCCTGAGTAGCTAGGATTATAGGTGTGAACCACCAAAACTGAACCAACTTCCCTGAACATTTTGTTTGCTCAGTGCTAGTACTCTATTAGTTGAGCACAGCTCTAGTTCCAGGTTTTGGTGATTCATTAGAGATGAGTCTCCAATTTTCCTGCCAGGCTGACTTTCAACCTTGATCCTCAGATCTCAGCCTCCTGAGTGGCTGGGATTGTAGGCATGAGTAACTACTAGAACAGCTTTCCATTGTAACTGTTTTCAAGTGTACAATTTGGTGATACTGTGTGCATCCACCTTATTGTACAGCCACCACTACAATCCATGTCCAGGGCCTTTTCATCTTAAAGAGAAGTTCTGTACCCATTAAACACCGACTCACTTTCCCTCTCCCTCCAAGGCTCTGGTAACCTGTTCCACTTACTGACTACGTTTAGCTACACGATTAATTGTCCGGATCCTAACATTCCTTCCTGGGCATTTAGTATTACTGTTATAGCCTCATCTTGTGTCTAAGGGACAGTCTTTGCCACGAATGTGGAAGGATCTGAGAAGTGGGTAAAATGGAGTTGTTGTTTGCCAGTCCTGGGGCTTGAACTCAGGGCCCAGGCACTGTGCTTGAGCTTTCTCAAGGCAGGCACTCTATCACTTGAGCCACAGCACCACTTCCAGCTTTTTCTGTGTGTGTTAATGAGCAATCAAACCCAGGGCTTCCTGCATGCTGAGCAAGCACTCTACACATGGAGCTTTATTATGAGCAATGTGTTCCCAGACTTTAGGAGTGTGAATCAAAATATTTTCTTACTAGCCAGATGCCGGTGGCTCACACCTGTAATCCCAGCTACTCAGGAAATGGAGATCTGAGGATCCCCATTCAAAGCCAACCCAGGAGGAAAGATTGTAAGATTCTTACCTCCAATGAGCTACTCAGAAAAAGCCAGCTGGGATGTTGTGGCTCTAGTAATAGCATGCTAGCCTTGAGCAAAAGAAGCTTAGGGACAATGCCTAGGCCCCAAGTTCAAGCCCCAGGACCAGAAAACAGAAAAGATTTTCTTACCTAGAAAAGTATCTCAGGCAACTGGGTTTTTTTCCTTATCTCTTAGCCAGAAAGCTGAATGGAGTTGTTGTGGAATGATAAGCCATGTGTGTGTACTCAGCTGCAGGAGAGTGGCTGTTCTGGAGGCTGGGTGACGCCTGAAGATAATGGGCATCTGGCACCACATAGTTGCCCTGCACAATGATTGGGGAATTGTATTTTGTCCTGCAGTGATGGTGGTCTTTGAAGGGGAAGGACTTTTTGAATGTTTGCGCTGCTTTGAAGCAGACACCAGGGAGATACTTTGACTTACTACGAGTCAGAGGTGGAGCTGGGATTGTGAGGTTTTCTTATGCAGGAACAAAAGTTGTGTTAGGAGGAGGGGGGAGGGATGAAGCAAAAGGGATCGTTTATCTTGCCAATATATATATTTTTAGTTGTTTGCCTGTTTTAAACAAGGGCAGCTTGAGAGGTCACAGGTGATTTTAGAATCGTTCTTCACTGTATGTCTTAGATGTTTGGTTCAGGTTTTACAACTGCCAGTTTCTGATTTTAGGCTTGCTGTTTGCCTTCCCTAAGATCTAATTTTCTCTTCTGAGGAATGGACAAAGTGAAGGAGATAATGCAGAGCATATTGGAGGCATAGCACATTCAAATACTTCATCTGAAATTTCTTCTTGTCCCTGGACACAACATATGATTGCAAAGTTGTATAGAAGTAGATACATATAGGAATATAGACATGTTTACATTTCTACTATATTATAAATGTCAGTGCATTATACTTATATGTATACAAATGTAAGTATATAAACATTTTAAATGGACCTATATCTATATCATTTAAGTTATGTGTGTTGTAGATATCATTTGTTATAGGTATCATGTAAGTTATATATCAGATACATGATATATAATATGGTATATATGAGAAATCATACATATACATATACCACACACATTGCATATATTTAATATGCCATATGTAATTAATAAGATATATCATGTATAGTATATGATATGTCCCATTTTATATATATATATGTGTGTGTGTGTGTGTGTGTGTGTGTGTGTGTGTGTGTATCTTGGTTTTCAGGGGTGGGGGGTGCATGTGTATGCCAGTTCTAAGGCTTAAACTCAGGGCCTCAGACTTTTCACTCAACGCAGGTGCTTTACTATTTGAGCCACACTTTCACTTTTGGATTTTTTTGGGTAGTTAACTGGAGATAAGAGTCTTATGGACTTTTCCTGTATGGGTTAGCTTTGAACTACAAGCCTCAGATTTTAACCTCTGGAGTAGCTAGGATTACAGGTGTGAACCACATGGCTCTAAAATACTCTTAGATCATCTTTTTTTTTTGCCAGTCCTGGGCTTGAGCTCAGGGCCTGAGCACTGTCCTTGGACTTTCTCAAGGCTAGCACTCTACCACTTGAGCCTCAGCACCATTTCCGGCTTTTTGTCTATGTATGTGGTACCAAGGAATCGAACCCGGGTCTTCATGCATGCTAGGCAAGCACTTTAACCACTAGGCCAAACTCCCGGCCTTAGATCATCTTTTTTTTTTTAAATTGTATTTTATTCTCTGGGCAATGTACAGAGGAGTTAGTTACATTCATCAGGTAGTGGGTCTATTACTTCTGAAAACTTGATACCCCTTCTCATGAGATTATTTTAATCAGATTATTTGTCTCATTTGAATCCTGAATCAAATCCTTCCTCATTTGAGTTTGGGTGTCCAGACTGTCTGGTTAGGTAAGAAGCCTAGGCTTAGAAGCTCAGGGCTCAGTTACCTAAAACTGTTGGGTGGAGCAAGAGAGGCCAATACAGAGGTCTGGGGAGCTCTGAGCTGCCCTTGCATATTAAGCTATTTGGATATGTAGGTTGGAATTTGTTTACTCTGGCTGGATTCATTATCTAACTATTTGCAAGCCCTGTCTCCCCTTTCTCATGTTTGAGAAAAGCAAAACAAAATTGGGAGGCCTCTCCTCATCACCAGTTGACATTCCTGAATTCCACAGATTTGGATTGAGATAAGGAGGAGAATGTATGTGCCACCCAACCATTTTCTTCTACTTTGAATTTCCTTTGGTGGGGAGAGGAGGAATCAATCATGGGGCTTGAACCCAAAGCCTAGACACTGCTCCTGAGCATTTCATTCAAGGCTAGTGCTCTAGCCTTCAGCTCTACTTCTGATTTTCTGGTGGTTAATTGGAGATAAGAATATCATGGACTTTCCTGCCCAGACTGGCTTTGAACCATCCTCAGATCTCAGTCTTCTGAGTTTCAGGTGTGAGCCATCAGTGCCCAGCTTTACTTGAATTTTTATCCACAAGCTTTTGCCAATGTTGACAGCGTGGGGGCAGGGAAGAGTGGGTAGAGATGAGCCAGATCTGTTATCTAATGTACCCAGATATTGTATCTGCTTTGATAACTGCCTATCATGGAAAGGGCATGGAGTGATAATACATTGTGGGAGTGAGAAGAATGAACCTGAAACCAGCCCAACTTGTAGAAATTCAGAAATTGTAATTCAGAAATGTACTCTCCCCCCCCCCCCCAAACAACAGGGAACTCTTGAGGCTTGTTTTGTTTTGAAAGCCATATTGTGCTCTGTTTGCAAGTGTTTCAGTCACACAAGTCTGTGAGCCACAGCCTCACTTTCCTTTTTCTAGTGATTAGTTGGAGATAAGAGTCTCACATTCCTGGCTTTGAGCCTCAATCCTCAGATCTCAGCCTCGTGAGTAACTAGGATTACAGGCGTGAGCCACCTCATCAGGGTAGTCTGTATCTTAATCACAGGCCAGAGAGACTCTGAGGGTCACTACTGACAGACAGGAAGATGTGAGGCGCAATCTCTCTCTGAGAAGGCACCAGGAGATTTCCTTGAAAGAATGAAGGGCTAGAGTGGAAGGGATATGCTGCTAAAAAAGAATATATATATATATGATTTTACGGTTATTATTAAGTTGTTATGCAGAGGGTGCATCATTTCATAAATCAGGTAGTGAGTATATTTCTTCTTTTGTAGCCTTTTTGCTTTCTCCCCTTTAGTTTACTTTCTCCCACTTTCCCACTCCCATCCCTGCCCACAAGTTACATAGTTAATGTGCCACATAGTGTATACTGAATAACGTGATTGCATTTGTTCCCTCTTGCTCTCTCCCTTTCTGGGTCTCTCCCCAGCCCCCCTGCCCCAAAGCAAAAGCAAACTAGCACTACCAACAATAACAACAACAAAAACATGTCATTTCCTGGAAGTCATTTTGCTGAAGTATTTTAACTGTTTAGAGAAGTTATACCTTTGGGTACCTGTCTTTAGTCTAACTGTGTATGCTTTCCTAGAATCCTGTATAGGTTACATGTCCAGTTATATTTTAGATCTAGCTTCCACATAGGAAACGTGCATAATTTGTCTCTCTGAGCTTGGCTTATGTCACTTAGTATGATTTGTTTTAGGTCCATCCATTTCCCTGCCAATTACATAATTGTATTCTTTCTGTTGGGTAAGTAAAATTCCATTGTGTATGTATATCACATTTTCTTGAGCCACTCATCTATCATGGAATATCTGGGCTGTTCCCATAACTTGGCTATTGTGAATAGTCCAGCAATGATCATGTATGCACAAGTGTCTTTACCGTACCTGACTTGTTATGACCTGGGTAGACTCCTTGGTATCACACACACAGAAAATAAAATTAAATGTGCTCAAAAAGAATGGGCTTATCCTCTGTTCTTGACAATTTGGGTATTTGCTAAGGTGATCAGTGACCATCCTTCCATCCCTTTCTGAGTTCTTATAATCTTCCACATCTAAAGGTAAGTTCCCCCTTAGTTACGTTGTAACCTTGGCTACCTTTTGCCATTTTCTGTTGAGATCTAATCTTGGCCAGTGAGCTACTTACTGTCAATTATAGTCAGGGAAAAAAATACAAAGACATAGAAAGAGTCAAGTGCTTTTTTAGTGCCTTTCTTTCTTTAGTGTGATACCTTCTCCCAGAAGCTTTATAAAAGTAACAATTTTTTTTCTTACATAGGTAATTCTATGAGTTTTTTTTTTTCTATAAACATTTTGCTTTGCCTTGCCCAGGAAGAAATACTTGTCTTTTCATTTGAGTTGCCTATTATAGTAATCCCATCAATGGAGAAGGGAATGGACATGAAGAAAGGTGGCTGAGGTAGGAAGCCAGGCCAGAGAACTGACGCTACTTTTACCCCTTCTGCTGGCTCTACAACGGTGAGAACCTAACACATCACTTCCTGTCCAAGTTGGCACAGAGACTGGCATAGTGACTCTGTCCTGTGTTCCAAGGCAGTGCTTGGCAGGTTTCCAGCAAAAGAGTTACCAGAGAAACAACTTCTCCTTCTTTTCTCTCTGTCCTGCCTTGGACACTTCCCCAGGCCTCAGTCCCTACATCCTTTATATTCTGGAACAGGCCTATTGAAGATCCAGTTCCTGCTTTGTGTACTTATCACTGGGAGTTTAGCACTGGCTTCTGGAACATTCCAGAACGTGCCATCCCAGGGAGAAGGCCCATCATGAGTGTGCCTATGGAAGGAAGAACATGCTCCTGTCTAAATCATTTCTCCTTCAGGCTGGTCAGGAAATAATTCACCTACTCAGGGCCTGCTGTGGAGCAGTCAGTATGTTGAGTTTGTGTGTAACCATTGCCTCAAAGAGATTTGAAGAGATTGCTGGCTCCAGTGTATGTGATAGCACTCTGAGGCAAGCAGCTTGGCCACTGTGGAGTGAGAGACTGTCCAGTAAAACTGTTGGGATGCAAAGATGTCACCCCAGCACTTGACATTCTCATTGTACCGTAAGCCCACAGGCGGGCCATGGAATAGCGGTGTTTGTGATTTCTCCCATTCTTGACAGTTGGGCATTCTCTTAAGATGAGCAATGCCATGTTGTACCATGGTGCCATCCCTTTCAGACCCTTCCAGTCTTCCATGTTCACATTTCTCCAAACAGGTCTGTTAAGCAATCTGAATGTTTTTCTGTCACGTTCCCTCAAATTCTTCTAGGCTCAACCCACTGTCCATTTCCAAAACCCCCACCATTTTTCAAGTATTGCATGCAGCATCCCTCCTCTTTCTAGGTCCCAAAGTTTATATGACTTCCTCACCCTACCTGTAATAGAAACTATGAATTTAATACCGAAAGCACCTAGTCGTATAGGTCTCACCAGCATAATAAAATCCAGGAGTTGCTAGAGTTGATTGTTTCTGAAGGTTCTAGGAGAGAGTTTGTTTCCTTGCAGTTCTCAGCTGCCTAAATTTCTTGGCTTGTGAGTGGATACTCCATTTTCAAAGCCATCAATGGCTCGTTGAGTCCCTTCAATGCTTCACATTTCTGTCTTCTGTCATCTAGTTGCTCTCTTCTTACAAGGATTTATGATTAGATTGAGCTCGTGGAGGTAATTCAGAAAAATGTCTTCTTAGGGCCTTTCCCTTTGATTCCTTCTGCATGGTTACTTGTACTGCGCTGATAATATGTTCTCAGGTTTGGCAATTAGGAGTTGGACATTTTCCCGTAACATGTCAACAAACACATCATACAATTAACTCTCTGGTCTTTGTTGTCTAAACATTTCACTTATGGTCTGGAAACGTGTGTGTGTGTGTGTGTGTGTGTGTGTGTGTGCGCGCGCGCGCTTGTGCGTGCATGCACTGTCCCTGTTTGTTTTTTTGTTTTTGTTTTTGTTTGTTTGTTTGTTTTTCCCCTCAGGGCTAGTACTTTACCTTGAGCCATAGCTCCACTTCCAGAGGCTAACGGAGGTAGGAAGCTCATGGACATTGCTCTCTGGGCTGTTGGCTGTGTGTATTTTACAGGACAGGTGTAAGGTGAGAAAGAGCTATCAAAGAGTGGAAGTCCTCCTTTTAAGGTGAAAGGGAATGTGAAAGAGAAGCCAGGAGAACACTGGGTTTTGACCAGCCCTGCTTACTGTGAATTAAAGAAATAAAACTGAAGCAGCTACTGCACACCTTTTTGTAACAAAGTAGAGTGCTAGAGTATAAAATTGTGTAATCTCCCAAAGCACTTTTGCTCCTTTGGAGACAAAGCTAAGTTTCTTTGTTGTTGGATCCTCTGTTCTTTGCTGGGAACACTGGAGCTTCTGTAGCCTTTGGTATGCTACTGAGATGGTCCCCTTGGGGGAAGGAGAAGAAGCCCTCCCACCCCCCACCCCTCCTGCAGGACACCTGGAATTCGATGCCAGGTCCTGATCTGACAGCTGGCTAGCCTTGGGGCACTCACAAGTTAAATCTTGTCTCAGGAAATAATTTACAAGAAGATCAAAGCCAAGATGGAGTAAATTAATTTTTCAACAAACCACAGGTTGGAGAATGTAAATATAATCTCTTCAGTGCGCTAAGGTTCTTAATGAGTAATCTTAAGGCTATTTTATTCCAAGATAATAATTCTCTGATTGACTACTATCTTATGTGGAAAAAGAACTCTTGACAACTTACACTGGCTTAAGTAAAGTAAGATATAAGAAATAAATGTGCTCAGTGATTTCAGATCCTGACCCATAAACTTTTTTTTAATATTAAAAATTGTCATATAATTAGGGCTCAGCAAATGACTTGTCTATAAAAAGTCTATGACCAAGTTTTCTTTTCATTTAAATAATTTCATAAAGCATTTTGGGACTGCTCTTAGCTCTCTAGGATAGAGAAAGGAATTTATTGCTTTTCAGTAATGGCTACTCTTTGATTGACAAAACAATCTCTGTTACCCAAGAGGCATGTTTTACTTCAGGCTGGAGCTATTTTTAAAACTCAATTGACTGCAACTAGTTCAAGTTTTAACATTCCTGACTTAATTATAGATGCCTGGGAAGGTTCCTTCAAACAAGTGGGTTTCAGCAGTTATGTATTATTTCAAAAGCTTTTTTTTTTTTAAATGTTATTTGTTTGAAAGTCAGCTTAACATATGTTAGGAGTTAGATTTGGGTTTCAACCCCAACACTATTGGATCTGATCATCAATCTTCCCTTTGGAAATAATAATACTACATCAAAGAATGATTAAACAAATCAAATTAAGACATGCACAGTAAAAACTTCATAGATGATACTTGTAAATGTTATTAGTTAACATTTTTCTACCATTTTTTACATAAGAAAAAAGTTTAACTGTTCTAATATTAATCATAAAACTATTTCTTCCTAGCTTTTTTTTGAAAAACATTATTGACATTTTGATAGGGATTTTACTCAATCTGTAGGTAGCTTTGGATGGTATAAACTTTTTAGCAATAGTCTTCTAGTCCATGAACACAGCTTTTCACCTGTTTATATTTTCACTTTATTAGTTTTTTGGTGATCTTTTTGTTGTTGTTGTTTTGTTTTGGCTTAGTTAGCCATGGGACTTGAATTTCTGTCACTGAGCTTCTTTTGCTCAAGCCTAGGGCTCTACCACTTGAGCCAAGCTCCACTTTCAGTTTTCTGGTGGTTAATTGGAAAGAAGAGTGTCACAGATGTTTCTGCCCAGGCTAGCTTCTAACCATGGTGCTCATATACCAACTTCTTGAATAGCTAGGAGTACAAATGTGAGCCGCTGGCACCTAGCAAATGCACTTATGTTCGCAAGCTGACTCTATTCTATAACTACCAAAATTCTTTTCTTAGCCCTAACTCATTTTGGTGGAGTCTTTACAACTTTTCTGTATATGAGATTATATCATCTGAAAACAGAGACAATACAAGTTCTGATTTGGGTGTCTCTTCTTTCTTTTTCTTGTCTTATTGCTTTGTATAGGATTTCTAATAGTAATAGTGAATTGAACTGGCAAGAGTAGGTAGGGATTCTTGTTTTATTCTGATTTGAGATGAAAAGCTTTGCCTATTTGTTTTGAGTATGAAATTAGCTGTGAGTTGGTCATGTATATGGCATTTGTTAGAAGTTTTTGCTGTAGTTTTTTGGTTTTTCCTGGAACTTGAATTTATGCTAAAGGCTAATGTTCTTCCACTTGAACTGCAGCTCCACTTGTGGTTTTTTTCTTTGGTGGTTAATTGGAGATAGAAGTCTCACACACTATCCTGCTTGACATAGCTTTGAACCATAATCTTCAGATCTCAGCCTCTTGAGTAGCTAAGATGACAGGCATGAGCCACTAGCACTCAGTTGTGTCTCATTTTTTTAACCATATAAGGATGTTGAATTTTGTCAGGCTTTTCTATATTATTAAGATGATAATAAGATTTCTATTTTTCACTGTGTTGTTAGTGTGATATATCACATGTATTGATTTATATATATTGAACTATCCCAGAGATAAGTTTTGCTCTTGTTCATGATGTATGATTTATTTAATGTGTTGTTGAATTATAGAGGGGACTTGAATACTTCAGGAGCAATAAAACAACCTGTTTTAAAAATGGGCAAATAAGAAATAGATATTTCTTAGAAGAACACATGAATACAATCAGTAAATATAAGAAACACTCAACATCAGGGCTGGGAATGTGGCCTATTGGTAGAGTATTTGCCTAGCATGCAGAAAGCCCTGGGCAAACACAAGTACCAAATACACAGCAAAGGCCAGAAGTGGTGCTGTTGCTCAAGTGGTAGAGTGCTAGCCTTGAGAAAGCTCAAGGACAGTACCCAGGCCCTGAGTTCAAGCCCCAGGGCTGGCAAAAAAAAAAAAAAAATTACTAAGCACCAAATGATAGGCTACACTCATTAAGATGGTGGACATAAATAAAAACAATCCATGTATAGTCTAGGGCCAGTGGCTCACACCTGTTATCCTAGCCACTCAGGAGTCGATGATCTGAGGATCGTGGTTCAAAGTCAGTGCAGGCAAGAAATGTCATCAGACTCTTAATCTCCAGTTAACCATCAGAAAACCAGAAATGACACTGTGGCTCAAAGTGGTAGAGAGCTAGACTTGAGCAAGAGAGCTCAGGGACAGAGACTTGGCCCTGAGTTCAAGCCCCATGATTAAACAAACAAACAAACAAACAAAGACAAAAAACAACAAAAAAAACCCCACAAAACCAAAACAAACAAAACCCACAAAAAAACCTTCCTGACGTGGTAACACACATCTTTAACCATACAACTAGTCAGAAGGCAGAGAGAGGCAGGAGAATAGTTTGAAGTCAGCTTGGGCTATACTTGAGAAGAAAGGATTGTCTAGGAGGTAGAGAAGTCAGAACCCTTGTATACAATATTGGTGGAGATGTCAGCTAGTATGATTATTGTGGGAAATGGTTTGGAAGCTTGTCTAAGTAGAAACAAAGAGAACTTGGGCACATAGTTAAAAAAGCTCAGCTTGATCAGTCTAAGAAATTGCCTCATTGTCATGTTGGCAGTGGCGCTACTCCTCTTAGCAAACTTTGTTTTCTCCCAGTCTCTCCCTCCCATCCCTGCCCATATGTTACATAATTCACTTTCTACATAGTGTATACTAAGTACTCTAATTACATTTGTTTACCCCTCCTACAGATTTTTTTCCTTTTAATTAATTTTATTTTTTTATATGGTACCAACCAATGAATCCGGATTTCATGCATGCTTGGCAAGCACTCTTACCACTAAGCCACACTCCCAGACGTACCTACTGATTAAAAACAATAACATGTTTCTGTACTTGTCAAGTTGCTCCTTAGCATCTTCAAACTATAAGTCAAATTTTGGGTTGTTTAAAGAGACTTCTCTCATCTCTGCTTAATCGTGGTTATTTCTCAATTTTATATCCCCCAACTCTTTTCTCATGTGTTAGTTAATTTGCACTTATAAATACAGATTGAGTAGCCATATCTATAGTGCTTAGAATCAAGAGTATTTTATTTATTTATATTTACTTATGCATAATATCTTGGTGATAGGATTTTTGTCTAACCATTAACTTCATTTTTCTTTTCTTTTCTTTTCTTTTCTTTTCTTTTTTTTTGCTAGTCCTGGGCTTGAGCTCAGAGCCTAAGCACTATCCTTGGACTTTCTCAAGGCTAGAGTTCTACCACTTGAGCCTCAGAACCACTTCTGGATTTTTTTTTCTATGTATGTGGTACCAAGGAATCGAACCCGGGTCTTTGTGCGTGCTATGCAAGCACTCTACCACTAGGCCAAACTCCTGGCCCGAGCTTCATTTTTATTTCATGTCCATATACTTTAATACACCTAGCTGGAAGGTAATTTTATGCAATATTTTTAATGTCCCTACATTTTGATTGCAAAATGAGGTCAGGTATAAAATGTTTTGCTTTGTGGTGTCATATTCATGCCCAAAACAATTTTTTTTCAAAGTTTGAAGCAGTTCAGATGTCAGGTTTTCAGATTCACAAGGCTCAGCCTATTAACTGGTCATATGTTATCTTCTCTACCTTGCTAAATTTCTTGAGAGTGGAGTTCCCCATTCTGTGTGTGGCTCAGAGAAGGCATTTCTGTAGTCTTACTACTTGTCTTATTCATGATGGAGGATGAGCTCTTCCTCATGTGCTCGGGATGGGCAGGTTGAAGCTGGGGTAGCAGTGTGTTTGTCGGGGAAGTAAACTGATGGATGATGAAAGATCTGGCAGTGCATATACAGTCAGCTTTCGTGGTAGAGAGTTAGCCTTGAGCAGAAAAGCTGTAGAGACA
The DNA here is from genome assembly GCF_031878675.1 of Megascapheus bottae. Lineage (NCBI taxonomy): Eukaryota > Metazoa > Chordata > Mammalia > Rodentia > Geomyidae > Megascapheus > Megascapheus bottae. The sequence goes on from NC_143511.1 coordinate 25,934,454, forward strand.
ACACCCAGGCCTTGAGTTCAATCCCCGCAACCAACTGAAAGGCAAAACAAAAACAACAACACAAAAAAATGGGAACTTGACTGTGAGGAGGAAGATAAGGCAAGGTGCGCTGGGGACAGACTAGATCAGCACAGAGGGGTGTTTTGCTACAGTGGGCTTTGCTGTGGCAGTTGTCGTCTTGCCTCCCCTGGTCTGTTGAACCTCTCCATCAAGTCACAGTTCTTCCAACATTGCATCTCCTGGAGCCATTTTCACTACAGTGTCCCCAATTCCCATGCTGTCATATGCAATGAAAGGAAATCATATACCTTCATTTCAGTTTCTAGACACATTTGCCAGGCACCTCTTTTTTTTATTTTGGCTGGATAGGTTGTTTTATATTGTTTTTCTTTCTTTTCTGGGGGTGGGCTGGGGTGGGTCTTTCTTTTTTTCTGGCTTTTGGTGGCACTGGGTTTTGAACTCAATTTCATACGTTTTAGGCAGGTGTACTTTTGCTAGGCCCTCCCTACCCCCTCCTACCTCACCCAAACCCTGGCATGTGAGATTCCCCTTTGGTAACCAACAGATGCTGCTTCAGTGAATCTAAAGTGTAATCACTGCCAGACTGATAGAGCCTTAATGCATGGCTAGCCAGCCAGCCCCTTGTCTGCCAGGCTTAAAAAAAAAAGACAGGAAGTATTCCTTGTCTTCTTAGAAGCCAGCCCGGATTCTGGCTTTGGGAAGAAATGTACAAATGGTTCTCACCAGATAGGATTGCGGCAACAATCCCAGCATTTTGGGGGAACAAATCAATTCATTATCTCAACAATGTCAAAAACTGTGCTTCCAGATTCTGGGTTGTCTGGAGGGCAGATGGGAGGAGAAGAAATAGCAGCTCTTTTCAGCCCTCTCAAGTTGCAGTGTGACAATCCCTTAGACTCACTGGCTGCTCACTTGGTCATCTGTGCTGTGTTTGGTACAAAAGGTTGCTGGCTGAATTTTGGGAGTCTCCTCAAAGGTGAAGCTGAAGAATCAAATACACTGTCACACCTCATTCATGAAGGAGGACCAGAACTCACAGGAAGTCCTGGTGAGTGTGACATTCAGGGGCACTTTTGCTGTTTTCAGGATTATTTTATCCAGCCTTAGTATATAACTCAAACTCCACCTTGAACACATGAAAAATAAGCTTGAATGTTAAGGTTTGGCAAGGAGAAGTGTGTTCAGCGCGTAGAAGTGTGAAAAAGCATGTGTCTTAATTTAAAAATGGTACCAGGGCTGTGTTTCAAACAAGCTTCTGAATGTGACCTAGGCCTTGGTTGTGGGTATATTCCTGCTAAATTAATTACTGCATATGCAGGTGCATATCAGGCCTCTTTCAATTCACTTGTCTTCTGTGTGTGATTTAAAATAGTGCTGGCACTGGTGGCTCACACTTGTCCTACCTACTCAGGAGGCCGACATCCGGGATTGCGGTCCCAGGCAGGAAAGTCCACGAGAGCCTTGTCTCCAATGAATCGTTAGAAAAAGCCAGAGGGAGAGCTTTGGCTCAAGTGGTAGAGTGCTAGCCTTCAGCACAAAAGCTTAGCACAGTACTCAGCCCTAGAATTCAAGCCCTGGGACCAGCAAAACAAAACAAATTCTCTCTCTCTCTCTCTCTCTCTCTCTCTCTCTCTCTCTCTCTCTCTCTCTATATATATATATATATATATATATATATATATATATGTATATATATGTGTATATATACACATATATATATACATATATACACACACACACACACACACACACACACACACACGTAGTGCTGATACTAAGACATCTCTTCTTGCACAGCAAGTATATTCAACAAATACACAAGTGTATCTGTGGATGCACAGTCTTAGTGAGTCTACAAAGTAAAACACAGCTATAGATTTTCTTGTAGTGGCTTATAGCCCAAGCTGGGAAAGGCAGCGCCTCCCATCTGTAGTCCTAGGCACTTTGGAGACTGAGATCTAAGGATTGTGGTCCCAGGCCTGCCCAGGCAGGAAAGTCTGTGAGATTCTTATGTATAATTAACCATCAAAAAGTCAGGAGCGGAACTGTGGCTCAAGTGATAGAGCACTAACTAGCCTTGAGTGATAAAGCTAAGGGACAGTGCCTAAGCCCTGAGTTCAAGCCTCAGTACCCTTTCCCCCCTCCCCCCCCCCACATCCCCCCCCACCGCCACACACCACACACAAAGAAAATGATATTTGTACTATGGCCAAGCCTTTGATCATGTAGTGAGGAGCCTGGAACAAGCATTTGTGAAGGGGGTTCATGATAACAGAGATGACAGAGAGGGACAAATTTCAAGAGATATATCATGGAGCAAAGTGAGTTCTTGAACACTGTGAAGAGAATAAATGACACATGCATTCACCACACTTATGGTAATTATGGAGATAACTCAGGATTTCTAAGCTAGATTTAGCTGTGCCCCAGTGTCTGTACATGACAGAACATCTTACTGTTCATAGAGCATAGAAGGCTGTCAGTCTATTTAATCAAAAATAATGAAAATTATAAACTAAGAACCTGGATGATCAAAAGAGTGTACGCGCGCACGCACGTGCACACATGTATGCATGTATGTATGTATGTATGTATGTATATGTGTATACATGTGTGTATATGTGTGTACACAAAGGAAATGTTGGTAAATGTCCTATTTGGAATTCTCCATACTATGAAATTTGTAACTGTGATGGCTTAGCTTCTCTATAGTTAAGAAAGTAATGCCTCTTGTGTGGTTTTTTACTTATTTAAAAAATATATATAATTGTATTATTAAGGCATTATCATTTCATATCAGGTAATGAGTATACTTCTGTTTGGACAGTGTCACCCTTTCTGTCTTTATAATAAATTCTTTTTCCTTATTTATGCTAAAACCGCTTCATAATCGCTAGAGCAAATTATGGGTAAATACTGAAGGGGCAGTAAGATCATCATTGTAACTAATTGATTCAGCTCACTGCAAGCAGTGCTAGAGATTGAAGGCTGAGGACTTTTCCCCTTTGCAGGAAGCCAGGAGAAAATACTTCAGGAAAATTCTAGCCCCTGTCTTAGTTTTGTTTTTCTTATCAACTAGAAGGCCTTTCCAAAGATCTGCTACTGGAGGAGACTGTAACTGGGAGTTATAGTTCCAGGCTTGAACTCAAGGCCTAGGCAACTGTCCCTGACCTTTTGTGCTCAAGGCTTGGGCTCTCTTCCACTTGAAATACAGATCCACTTCTGTTTTTCTGTGTGATTAACTGTAGGTAAGAATCTCATAGACTTTTATACCCTGACTGGCTTTGAACCTCGATCCTCAGATCTCAATCTCTTGAGTAGTTAAGATTACAGGCATAAGTCATTAGGGCCTGGCTTTAGCCTCAGTTTTTTAGTGTCAACATATCAGGTACAGGTGCTTATGTATTTTCCAGGTTTAGCTTATGGTAAGTTGCAGGGGTGTTTAAGAGACTGTCAGCAAGTCTACATTATTCTCCAGAAGCAGAAATTCTGTGAAAAATGCCACTCTGAGTAGTACTAAAATTTTGGGGCCGGGAGTTTGGCCTAGTAGTTGAGTGCTTGCCTAGCATGCACGAAGACCCGGGTTTGATTCCTCGGTACCACATACATAAAAAAAAAGCCAAAAGTGGTAGAGCTCAAGCCTTGAAGAAAGTCCAAGGACAGTGCTCAGGCCCTGAGCGCAAGCCCAGGACTGGCAAAAAAAAAAAAAAAATTATAAATTTCCTTCCCCCCTCCCCTGCACACACACACTTAAACCCACCATGTATTTATGTGAATACATTTACATGGGAAAGATGTGAAAAGCTATCATAAAACACTAACAATGGCAACAGTTGTCTATGTAATATAGTAATTTAATTTTTTTCTGATTAGGATTTTTAAAAGTTTTATGACATGGTAACCATATTATAGTTACATAATACAAATGAGGGGAAGAGCAAGTACAAGTATATAAATGGCAGGAAATGTATAAGCTCGTTAAAGAACTATGTGTTACATTCCACTATAGATGAGACAATGTCGTTAGTATTTTCCTTTTAATCCTACCAGTAATTCTAAAGACCTTTCTTTGTTCTTTTATTACTGTCATAAGGAAATAGAGGAAGATAGAAAACATGTGACTTTTCAATACCTTTTCTGATTGTCCTTTTCATATAGATTTCTCTCACCTACTACAGTAGTTCCTCAGGGTTTCTTGTTCCAGAACCTTTTTGTTGGGTACCCAGGTTTGAACTCATGGTCTTGCTCTTTTATTCTTGCTTCAGTCACTCGAGCCAAACCTCCAGCCTAGCATTTTGCTGGTGAATTGGAGATAAGATTCACAGACTTTGCTTCCTCTTAGCTGGCTTTGAACTGCAGTCCTCCACGTCTCAACCTGCTGATTTTGAGCCACTGGTTTCTTTTGGCTTATTCAGTAGAGTAACTGTCCAGCAAACACAAGGTCCCGAGTTTGAATCCTAATATTGAAATAGAAAGTGAAAAATAAAAAGCTGTGGCAAAGAGTTCACCAGAACCCTTCCCACAAGCCTACATCCTCTAACCCTCGGGTAATGGCATGACTTCATTGTATGGTAGCCACCTAAGTCCCCAGTTCACCCCTACCACATACTGGTGAGCACAGTGCTTGCCAAGACTTAGCAAAGTCATGAAGCTTCACAACTGACTTGGTTATTTTTATGTACTTATTTATTTTTGGCTGGTCCTGAGTCTTGAACTCGGGGCCTAGACATTGTCCCTGCTCTTCTTCATACTCAAGGCTGGTGCTCTACCACTTGTGCCACAGCACCATTTCTGAGTAGTATATAGGAGATAAGAGTCTCACAGACTTTCCTACCCAGGCTGGCTTTAAATCGTGATCCTCAGACCTCAGCCTTCTGAGTCACTAGGATTACAATTATGATGTGAGCCACCAGTGCCTTTTTGAGAGAGTTTTTCTCTATAGGCTAGGCTGGTCTGGCATATCAGGCATATGTCACCATGAAAAGAATTGAAAAGAATTATTCATGGCATGAGCAAACTAACCTTTTTAAGAGTTACATCCACAGCCTTGCCAGAAAGATTCTGCTTGGTTCATGAGCAGGTTTCTTTTCTTCAGAATAAAAGATGCCAGACCTTAGGACTGTTTCTCCCTGCCTTTTCCTGTCTTTCTCTGGGCTAGAGTAACTTGCCTTCCTCAAGCCATAGGTTGCTTGTGTCCGGCCACCTGGTCCCTTTGTTCTTTCTTCTGTCCTTTGGGATGCAGGCAGCCTTCTCCCTGACACAGGAACTAGGAAGCCAAGGAATGAATCCTGCACAGGTGGCTAGCTATTGTCTGCATGAGGAAGCAAGCCCAGTTCTTCCAGGACTGCCTTCTTGTCCTTACAGCTTCCAGAGAGTAAAATGATCCTTAGCTGGTGTAGGGGAGTGTCACACTCAGTCACGGGGGCAGAAAGTTCCCGAGGGAAACCTGTAAAGTAGACTTTTATACCGGGGCAAACATACTTGGTGGATTTTTTCCTGTTTTCTGTCCGCATAACCCTGAGGCTTGAAAAAGCATGACTCGATTTCTGGTGTGAGCATGTGTGGAATGGCTAGGTATCTAGAATTACCAGTGCCTGTTGGGGATGAGGGATGTGGGAATGGGGGAGAAGAGATAGAGGGAGAGGGAGAGAGAGAGAGAGAGGCAGACTTAATCTTTGACAGGATCCTTCCTTCCAGCTTATAATTTTTATTGTCATTTTGGATATTGATAATTCTAAAGTTGCTTTATTTTTTTATTATTATTTTTTAATTTTTTGTAGCTAGTTGGAGGTAAGAGTCTCATAGACTTTCCTACCTGACCTGGCTTTGAAGCTCGATCCTCAAGTCTCTTCCCTCCCTCCTTCCCTCCTTCTCTCCTTCTTCCTTTCTTTCCTTCTCTCCCCCTCCCCCAATCCATCTTCCTATTTTTCCTCCTCTTCCTCCTCCTCCTCCTCCTCCTCCTCCTCCTCCTCCTCCTCCTCCTTCTCCTCCTTCTCCTCCTCCTCCTCCTCTTTCTCCTCCTCCATTAATGCTGGAGTTTGAACTCAAGGCCTGTGCATGGTAAGTAGGTAAGTGCTTTACCATCCGGGACACATCAGAAACCCTAGAAGTTTGCATTTTTCACAGGAGTTTATGAAAACTCCCAAGGCATTTATTATATAGAAAAAAAGAAACCCAACAACAACACACACAGAGAAACCTCTTTTAAGATTTAACAACATGGTGCTTAGCCACTCCTTTCCCCCCACATCCATCCATAGGCGGCCTGACCATGAAAGTGGTGAGTCTTAAGTCATGTGTTCCTGATACGTTCCTGTGGGGAAACTGGTACGAGCAGCTGAGCCATATTCTCAAGACCTTGTGGCACGGGCTGTACTCTTGCTGGATGAAACTGTAAGATCTGAGAAGACACTAGCATTGGATAAGGGAAAGATGAGCTGTCTCTTCTCCCTGACTCTGTTCTTTCCCCCAGACTATTTACTTTCTTTTTTTACACCTTGTCCTTTTCCTTTCCCCAGACTGGAATGAGGTCATTGGGTTAGCAGTTTCCTAGTTGAGTGGCAGCTGTGTGTGACCAGCTCTCTCTCTCTCTCCCTGTGGTGTCTCAATGGTGTAGTTGCCCCCTTGCTTCTGGAATGATGGGTAGTGGGAGAGAGAAAGGGGAAGCTGCAGGACAGATGTGTACAGGTGATGGGGCGGAGGTGAAGAGCCTTTGGCGGATGGCAGTTGTTCATTAATGCTCTTGTGTGGTTCAGGATAACCAAGGTGGGGTGAAAAACCAGCCATGAAAGTCTGAAGTTGAGGGTGAGAAATGAGGGTGAGTGACCAATGAGGTTCTTTTCCTCTTTTATCCAAACTGTTACCCATAAGGATGGGTTTGTTGTTTTGTTTCCTCCCTCCCTCCTCTGCCTCGTGCCAAGACAATCTCCCTTAGTTTTTTTGCTCAAGGCTGGTGTTTTACCATTTGAGCCACAGCTCCACTTCAGCTTTTTGCTAGTTAATTGGAGATGAGAGTCTGGTGGACTTTTCCTGCCTAGGCTGACTTGGAACCTGGATCCTCGGGTCTCAGCCTCCTGAGTACCGAGGATTATAAGCCTAAGCCACCAATGCCCAGCCACAATGCTAGGACCAGATCCAGTATTCACAGAGGTTTGGTGGTTTGTAAGCTTCATTTCCAGGGTTGTCCATCTGAAGCTAGCTGTCCCTTTAAGCGACCAGAGTTGACAGTTATTTTTCAGCTTTCTCTTGATCTTCTTGTTTGAAAAATCAGAAAAATAAAAAAGTCTTCACTTTCTTACCTGGCAGGGTTGCATGCCTAAGAGTCCACCTGACCTAAAAAGGTTTCCCTCTGAACATTACCAGGGGGGATAGCTACTCCTACTGGCTGAGACACACCCTCCCCTGTTCTTTGTGCTAGAGACAGGGTCCCTGCCTTCTCGCATCTTTTAGTCAGGGTGAGACAAGGTAACGCTAAACAGGAAGTTAACAGAAATTACAAAAATAAGTAAAATGAGCATCTGAGAGGAGGCCCCCGTGGGGCCTGGGCAATGAAAGAATTCCTAGAAGTGACTCAAGACTGAGAATTGACTGGGTGAAGGCTGGGAGCTGATGAGCTGCAGAATAGCAGAGGGAACATAATCAGCATAAGCAAAGGCCCTGAGGTAGGAAGGCACATTAACCTGCTTGAGAACTGAATTATGTCATTTCTGTGCAATAATTATCTGGAAGGGGACAAAGACAGAAGCAAGAATATCAATTAGGAACGTCAAGAGATTTGCACAAAATCATGTAGCTGTTGAATGGCAGACTCAAACACAGAGCTGTACGAATGTAACCCACCCTTCATCTTAGCATTTGTTAAACATACTTAGAAATGATGCTGTATGAGCCCAGGACATATTTAAAAGATCCTTACGCGACCTGTTTTTTTCCACATGGCTTTTAGATCTTATAATTATATGATGAAAGTGTTTTCACATTAATTTAATCAGCCACAACAAGGGAGGGAAGCACTCATTTGAATGAACCCAAAGGAACTTGGAATTTGGCCAGCCTTCTACTTCAGCTTTGCCAACATGTATTTTCTTTAATTCTTCCCTTCACATTCTTGGCTGATCTGCTCAAGTCTGAGCTATGTTTTGGCGTTTTCCCCCTGTGACAGTTTAGAGACCTTTAAAGAAAATATTATGAGTTGTTTTCTCTTGATCTGGGCATTTGTGGTTGGATATTGCACACATTGTTTGTATTTCCAGAAGGAACTATTATTTATTTATTTTTTACTACTATGGAATCCTTTGTTAGAAATGAATGCAGTTGTAACTTTATCACCTTTGTTTGAATAAAAATCACTTATCAGGTTCTTTATGTACAAAGCAATTTAGATGTTTGCCACCTCTGCCTTCAAGTGGCTTAGGTGTATGCATAAGCATTTAAAGTTGATTACTTCGGTTAGATAATGATAATCACATACCTAAGTCTCACTGAGAGTTGCTTGTGCCTGATAGTCAGCTCCAAACACCTTTGATTCTTAGGACATTTTTTTTTTGTTTGTAGTGGGACTTGAACTCAGGGCCTGAGCGCTATCCCTGAGCTTTTTGCTTAAGGCTAGCGCTGTACCACTTTGAACCCCAGCTCCACTTCTGGTTTCCTGGTGCTTGATTGGGGATAAGAGTCTCATTGACTTTTTTGCCTGGGCTGGTTTTGAACCATGATCCTCAGATCTCAAGCCTTCCGAACAGCTAGGATTACAGGCATGAGCCACCTGCATGCCTGACTGAGGACTTTTCAATAATGAAGTTCATATTAGAATGGTTTCTGTATGTGTTTACGTTGCATACTGTGAAAAACCTGCTAGTAAATAGTAAGATAGGGAGACACTGGTGGTGAGGAATGCTAAGGAAAGAAGATGAGCCAGTAGCTTTTCCTCACGCACCCACACCCACAACCCAGAGCAGAATGGGATCTGATTACACCAGATCCTGAGTGTCCAAGGACTTACAAGGTAACCATTGCCACTCTGGGTAGATGCAGATACATCTGTCTCCTCATCAAGGTGGCTGGGGAGACAGATGTGCACAGTACAGATCTCATTCACTGTGTGCTGTAAAAGAATGAAACTCACTTCAGGATTCAGATAGCAGGACCCAAAGCATGGTAGTTCTCCCATTGCCCCTCCCCCCTCTCTCCCTCCTCCCACAGTAACTTACTGATGGGAAGGTTCATAGTTGGCTGGAATTAAATCACAGAGGCTGACTTAGTGGGGCCTTATGGAATCCATCAGATTTTGATGTGTCCAGGCTTGCACTGGAATATGAACTACTCCGTGCACATGTGGATTTAAAAAAATGTGTTTCTCACCATGCAATTAGGGAGAAAATTCTTTGAAATGTGAAAATCATCTCCTTTCATGGTGATGGAGATGCTGACAGTCCCTGCTACATAGAAATGAAACAAAACAACTCTTAATCTTTCTGATGTTACAATAACAACATCATTAACGTGCATGTACACAAGCATCGCAGGCAGATGCTCCAAGTAATCATTAAGCTTTTTTTCAGAGCTATACTTAAGACAACCACTTTTTAACTTACACAACTTTAATTAAAATATTACTGCAACGTCCATGGGAGTGTCAAGTTGCAACTCTTGAGTTTTTTCTTTTCTTTCTCTCTAGATTCTGTTTGGGTTTTGCTGGGGGAGAAGACAAAAGGAATACGACAGAATACAAACTCATTTTCAAAAATGGTGTTTTAGAGAGGAGGGAAATTCTGGAACTATTTCTGATAATAAGCTTCCAAAAGTTATGCACTGGGGCTGAAGGTGTGACGTGGTGATGCACCGCCTGCCTAGCTGGTGTAAGGCCCTGGGTGAGGGCAGATAGGGAGGAAGGAGAAAGAGGGAGGAGAGAGCAAACTTTGAAGAGTCATTAATTTGAAAATAACTTTATTAAATAAGAAATTTGAATACTTCTCCCTCACAGAGTCCCTGTCTGTCTGTCTGTCTGTCTGTCTATCTGTCTGTCTGTCTGTCTCAGTCAGGGGACTGTGGATTGAATCTTTGTTTCTAGAGGCAGCCAAGCTTTTAAAGTCTCAGTGCTGTCAGTTACTAAATTATGACCTTAATTGCTGTTTACAGAATTATGACTGGGTGATAGTTAACTGTGACACCTCAGTTTGCACATCTGTATACTAGGTGTAATCCCTATAACCTCTTCATGAGCTTGTGAAGAGTCTGGCTTAGTAATTGGTATGGTTAGACATCATTCTAAATTGTGTGCCCCTGCTTATTTTCTTTTATCAATGTGACTCCAAGGCAGAGAGACAGATAGGAAGCAGTGAGATAGTTGTATCATTGTAATTGACCTAATATGGTATTACAGGGCATCATAATTTGGTCTCTGGTGAAATGAGATACTGACCTTTCCCTAAGATCATATCAGACTTATAGCACAGTGTCTACAAGATACTCAGAAAAACTTGGGTTTAGGCAATGAACTAAGTTGGGTACCATGATCTGTTGACTCCAAAGCCTCCCCCTCCCCCCCAGTCATGGGGCTTGAACCCAGAACCTGCCCACTGTCCTGAACTCCTTTGCTTAAGGCTAGTATTCTACCACTTGGACTACAGTGCCACTTAGGGTTTTCTGGTGGTTAACTGGAGATAGGACTCTTGTGGACTTTCTTGCATAGATCGGCTTGGAACTGTAGTCCTCAGAGCTCAGCCTCCTGAGTAGCTAGGATTTCAGGTATGAGCCACAGTGCCCTGAACGTTCCCTTTCCTGACCACTGCTTTCATCACCCCAATGGGCAGATGTGACTTCTTCCATCTAGCCAGCCTCTATCCTTTTAAATTAGTTCTAGGGGCTGGGAACATAGCCCAATGACAGAGTGCTCACCTAGCATGCATGAAGCCCTGGGTTTGATTCCTTGGTACCACATACATAGAAAAAGCTGAAAGCAGTGCTGTGGCTCTCAAGTGGCAGAGGGCTAGCCTTTCGCAAAAAATGTCCAAACCCTAAGTTCAAGCCCTGGGACTGACCAAAAAAAAAAAAAAAAAAAAAAAAAAAGAGTTAAATTAATTCTATCTGATCTCCAAATCAAGTCCTCATCTCTTTTGGTGAGTTCTGGCTTTTGCTTTTCATCAGAATGTTGATTCCCTCCCCCCTCCCCCCAGCCCTGCTTTGGCCAGTTCTTTAATATTCTGGTTGAATGAGCCACTCTGTTTTACAAACTCAGAGCTCAGTCCTCCAAATTCATCACAAACACAGCCTCCACTCCTGAGGTGCCGCCTGGGGACTTCATTTGGATTCTCATTTGGATAAACCAATTGTAACAATACTTTGGAGAAAACAAAAGCTTGAATATGGATTTAGTTCTTTTTTCCTTTTTCTTTTCAGTCATGGGGCTTAAACTCGGGGCTTGGGTGCTGTCCCTGAGCTCTTCAGCTCCAGGCTAGTGCTCTACCCCTTTGAGCCATAGCACCACTTCTGGTTTTCTGGTGGTTATTTGGAGGTAAGAGTCTCTCAGACTTTTTTTGCTTAGGCTGGCTTTGAACCATGAACCTCAGATCTCAGCCTCCTGAGTAGCTAGGATTACAGGTATGAGCCACTGATGCCCGGCATGAATTTAGTTCTTGATACTAAGAAATTACAAGTTACGTTAGCTTTGTTAAGGGTACCATGGCTATGCTAAAGATTTCCATCAGTTACAAATACATATGAGAGATTTAAAAATTTTTAAGTAATTCTATTGTTATGATTAAGCTGTTGTATCTGCTAGGTCGGGTAAGGAATGCATTTCTTTTTTTGGACAGTCACCCCTTCTTTCATGTTCTCCATTTCCCCTTCCTATCCCTGCCCACAAGTTACGCAGGTCATTTTCTATATCATGTAAAGTGAGCCCTGTGGTTGAATTTGTTCACCCTTCCTCCTTTTCTGCACCTCCTTTTTTCTTTGTCTGGAGGTGAGGCTTGAACGAAGGGCTTAGGTGTTGGCCCTGAGCTATTTTTGCTCAAGGGTAGGGCTCAGTGACTGAGCCACAGTCCCACTTTCCAGCTTTTTTTATTGTTTGTTTTTTCTTAGGTGGCTAATTAGAGACAAGAGTCTCACAGACTTTCCTGCCTGGGCTGGCCTCAAACCATAACCCTGTCCAGCCACCTGAGTAGGAATGTAGGCCTGAGCCGCTCAGTGCCGCCCATGCCGCTTTCCCCCACTAAAAGAAGAAAACACAAAGGCAAAACAAACAAGACCACCCTCAAAAACAACCACCATAACAAGAACAAAAAGACATGCTTCTGTGTCCTGAAGCACACCTTTTCTCCCGCTGCCTCAGTGGGGCAGTACTCTGAAGACCAGAGACAATCATACTGTTGCGCTCTGCCTGGGCCTGCTGCCTCCACAGCCCTGTTTTCAAACATGGCCTACTTTTTAAGAGAGCAAAAGCAGGGAGGTAAATGGAGTAGAAACTGCCTGGCTGGAAATCCTTGAAAGGTTGTTCAGGGAGAGCAAATTCATTCACAGGTTCAGGGGCAGAATTTGGATGGAGTAAGTAGAGCCTGCTTTTCTTCTCCTCCATTCATCTGTGTTTCACCATAGAATCCTATATGGTGTGTGTGTGTGTGTGTGTGTGTGTGTGTGTATTTGTTTTATTTGGTTTTTTTTTTGGCCTTTCCTGGGCCTAAACTCAGGGCCTGAGCACTGTCCCTGAGCTTCTTTGGCTACCACTCTACCACTTGAGCCACAACAGCACTTCTAGTTTTCTAGTGATTAAATGAAGATGAGTCTCATGGGCTTTAGTGCCTGGGCAGGCTTTGAACCTCAATCCCCAGATCTCAGCCTCCTGAGAACCTAGGATTACAGGCATGAGCCACTGCCCCTTCATATATTTTTATGTCAAAGATCCAACTTCCATATATGAAAGAAAATGAATACGTTGGTCTCACTGAGCCTGACTTAACAGAGTTTTGTTTTATTTTTAATTCAGGTCTGTCCATTTCTCTGTGAATAACACTATCCTTCTGCTGAACAAGCCATCAATTGCATTTCTGTATACTGCCAGAATGGAGTGAGCTTTGCCTCTGGGGAGGGTGGGAAGAGGCCAAAGCTGCTGAGGTTCAAGCTGGTTTTTCATTGTTTGATCCACATGATGGATTGCAAGCTCAACTTGAGGGGGCTGGAGGTGTGGGTTCTCATCCACTCACTGTCCAGTTCCTGGGCACTAGGAATCTTGCTTTTCCCTTTTCTGTTTTGTTCCCCACAGTTGTCAAGAGTTTATTTAGTAGCAAGAAAGTAAAGGCCACTCTGGAGAATGAGCAGTTGGATGGAAGATCAGTGGTCATCAGACACTGGGCTGTTTTGTATTGTTTCACCCCAACTTTTCCTCCTTCCTTTTGGAAGTTTTGTCAGATGGTGATTTGTGTGTTTGAAACAGGTCAGACATTCCCCTGCAAGATAGCCACAGGATGGTGGCCTGGGTTAAGGCAGGGGACAAGCTGGCCTGAACCAGTTGGCTGATGTTTTCCTTCTTTTCCCACCTCTAGGTTTTCCCTCACTGCTGTTGGGACAAGGTGTGGGGGGAGTGGTGAGGAGGAGGCAGAGAGTCCATGAGCCTTGCTTCTTTAATGTACCAGTGATCAGTTATCATACTTCTCAGGAGAGTTACTATGAGAGGTACATGGAGTATTATATAGAAAAGTACTTTATAAATGTGTGAAGCATTGTAATTATTCATTGCCATTGTCAGGGAATGAAACTTTTAAATCTCTCTAATGGGTTAAGGAGTGAGTAAGCTTCATCAAGCACTTGAGTCTGGTCACGTGCTGGTAGCTCACATTTGTAGTCCTAGTTACTCCAGAGGCTGAGATCTCAGGATCAGGGTTTGAAGCCAGCCCAGGCAAGAAAGTCTGTGAGACTCTTATCACTAACTCAAAGGGGTGGGGGGGGAAGATCTGGAATTAGAGTTGTGGCTTATGTTGTAGAACACCAGCCTTGAACAGGAGCTCAGGGACAGCACCCAGGCCATGAGTTCAAGCTCCAGGACAAACACAGAAGAAAAGAAAGAAAAAGGAGTTCAGTCTGGCTGGGAGCTGGTGGCCCATGTCTCTAATCCTGGTTACACAGAAGGCTGATAGCTGAGGATCACAGTTTGAAGCGAGCCTAGACAAGAAAGTCCATGAGGACTGTTATTTCTAATTAACCACCAAAAACTCAGACATGGATTTGTAATTCAAGTGGTAGAAAGCCAACCTGGAGCATAAAAAGCTGGTGGACAGTGCTCAAGCCCTGAGTTCAAGTCCTAGTACTGGCAATAAAAACAAAATTTGAGTCTGATTTTCTTGATCCTAGTCATTTTGCTGCTTGAAATTCACCCAATATTTGTTGAATGCAAGAAAAAGTGGCATATGGCCTGAATTTACATGGGACAATGAAAAAAATCGCATTTTCCTCTCGAAAGCATGCACTGGACATCTTTGAGAAGTCCTGCTGTGTGTATCCTGTATGTGGAGATACTGAGATCCACGAGTATCCAATCACTGATTGCTAAGTGCTGCTAGATACAGTGACTTCTAATTGTTTACCAAGTGCTTTTTGTTTAAGAGAAAAGATGGGAACCCAACAACTATCTTTTGTAAAATTACATAAAGCAAATGGATGAATTATTATATCAAACTCTGTTTTCACTCACCTACTCTCATAGGAAATAATTTGATTTTATATATCACTCTCATCAAAGTCTCTGTGGCTAGGAAAGAAATTGTTTTCCACATTCCTAATGTAGCAGCTTGTGTGCATTTCTGTGCTTTGTGTCTGGCCTTACACTGTTGAGGATTCCATTTACTGAGAACTCTGAATTTCCTTGTGTCATTGGAGTGCAACTCCCATGTCAGTCTTCTGCACTAAACTTAAGAATAAGCCATGCTCAAACAACAACAACAACAACAAAAAATGCTGTTTTGTCTCTGCTGGGATTTCTGTCATGGTAGCCATGATAGAAAAGAGAAGCCTATGAATAAACATCCTAAGTATCTTGCATTTTTTAAAAACAAATACCCATTTAGTTTAGGATTGCATAGTTTTATTTGATGTATTTTGAAATAAAAGCTAGGACCCATTGTTTTTTATTCTTGAGCTTTGGGTGGAGGCATCAATGAAATTGAATCTAGAATTGTATGCATGTTCAGGGAGAAGTTCAATTAAGAAATAAAAAAGAGGAGTTGGGCACCCTGGCTCATACCTGTAATCCTAGCTGCTCAGGATCAAGGTCCAAAGCCAGCCTATGCACAGAAGACCTCCAGACTCTTATCTCTAATTAATCACTAGAAAAGGGGAAATGGAGCTGTGGCTCCAGGGGTAGGGCCGTAGTCTTGAGCTCAAGAGTTTAAGGACAGCACCCAGGCCCAGAGTTCAAGCCTCATGACCCACAAAAAATAAAATAAAAAAGAGGGGTTGGGGGCTTAGCCCAGTGGAAGAGTACTCTCCCAGCAAGTACAAAGCCCTGAGTTTAGTCCTCAGTTCTGCAGAAGAAATAAAGAAGAAATTAGAATCACAAATTGACCTCTGGTTCAAATTGTGTAGGCGCCACTGGCCCAGAAAATTTCTTCCAGTAATTTGTCTGATACATGGTAACCTTGTGACTAGAAAATGATACAGAATGCCTATATTATATCAGTACCATGGCTGCTGAAAGAAATATTGGTTAGCGTTCAGTAAAGGGAATCAGAGGGTACCCCTTGTTCCTGTCTGAAACACATTACGGCCTCTCAGCTCGTAGAGGTCTATGTGCTTGGCTCTATCCATCCCTTGACAGGTATCCTGACCTCTCAACTCAGCCTTCCAGTATAATAGAGGCTGCTCTTTCCATGTCAAAATAGATGTCTGCCAGCTTCATTGATTATACATTCCCGATCAAACCAAACATACAGAGCTCATATTCTCAAAGACATTTGTTGTTGTTGTTGTTGGTTGTGGGGCTTGAACTTGGCCTAGGCACGGTTCCTGGGTTCGCTTGTTCCAGGCTAGACTACCACTTGGAGCCCCAGCACCACTTCTGGTTTTCTGGTGGTTAACTGGAGATAAGAGTCTTACAGGCTTTCCTACTCAAACTGGCTTTGAACCACATCCTCAGATCTCAGCCTCCTGAATAGCTAGGATTACAGGTAGGGGCCATCAGCAGCTGGCTTTGAAGTACCTATACTTGTCTATGTGGAGGAGATACTGATGGTTTTATGCCAAGAAAACATAATTGCAGTGTTAAAAGGACAGAAAGCAATATTGGTTTCATATGAATACTAGTGACTATCTCGACAGAAATCTGTATCTCCCTTTCTGTTCACTTCTAATTTTGGCCTCAGGATCCGAGCTTGGGCTCTTGGTGTTTCTCGTCTCTCTTCTAACCCTCTTTCCTGTAGGTACCACCATCAGTAACTGCCGAGTCTCATGATTCTCCCAAATTCTTGAAAGTCTCATTTACTCAGTTTCCATGTCCATTCTGCAAAGGTTGGACTTTGTAGAGGAAAAGTCGACCATAATCCAAGTTTGAAAGTTCTGCTTTGCATTCTTGAGTAGGTTTTTTTTTTTTGGCAGGGGTGGGGGGGATGATACTGGTTCTGGGGCTTGAACTTAGGGCCTAGGTGTTCTTCATGGGCTTTTGTGCTCAAGGCTGGAAATCTACCACTTGAGCCACATGAGCCCCACTTGTGGACTTTTTTTGGTAGTTAATTGCAGATAAGAATCTCATAGACTTTCTTGTAAAGGCTGGCTTCAAACCATGATCTCAGCCTTCTGGGTAGCCAGTATTACAGACAGATGTGCCTGGCAGCCTTTTTTTTTTTTTTTTTTTAAAGCTGCATTTCTTCCCATCCCTTCTTCATGGATTTCTGGTGTGGTACAGGGTTAGAGTGTTTTAGCCATTTGGAGAGAAGCCTGCACTTGTCAAGATTCAGACTTTTCCAACTGAAGTACATTCTTGATGGCTAAAGGTTGCAGACTTTTTTGGGGGGAGGGGGACTCATGGGGATTGAACTCAGCCTGGACACTGTCCCTAAGCTCTTCAGCTCAAGGCTTCTGCCCTACCCCTGGGCCTGGGCATTGTCCCTGAGCTGTTCAGCTTAAGGACTGCCTTACCCTTGAGCCACAGCCCCACTTCCTGTTTTCTAGTGATTAATTGCCGATAAGAGTCTCAGGTCCTTTTTTTTTTTAATAATTTTTTATTGTAATTAATAAAAGGGTTACATGATATTTGCCAGATAGAAGGTGCATTAATTCACATACATTGATACCCTTTCACATGTCTTGGTACCCATCACCCTCCCCCCTACCCACCCCCCACCCCCCCCTCCGTATTGGTTTTCCCCCCTTCCCTATCAAATTTCAAATAACCAAATACAAATAAATTCAATATATCAGATAACAAAGTGAGATACTGTAACAATATGAGATACCCAAGAGACAGCAAAGGAGATGAAAGATAACATAGTACATTAAGGACAACAATCATTCATTATATGGCTTTTGTTTCAGTATCCTGGAGGTCCTTTCAATTAGCTTCGTACTATATGGCCTTATATATCAAGGTTTTGCTCTATTGCAAATCTCTGCTAGTAGAGCCCAAGGTTTCTACTGGTTATGACAAATGTGTATGAGTGAAGTAAGCCAGTCTCAGGTCCTTTTATGACCAGGCTGTCTTTGAACCTATCCTCAGCTTCCTGAGTAGCTAAGATTACAGGCGTGAGCTACCACACCTGGCTCTTTAGCAGTATTCTTATTAGAAAATAGAATGTCCTTAACATGCCAGTATAGGAAGCCTTGTCTGGCTTTCCTGCAGTGCCATTGCTGTGACAAAGTCTTGCTGTCAGGCTGCGCAGTTGCACGGAAGACCCATCTGGCTGGACAGCCAGTGAATAATTTGGAAAGAGCAAATCACTGCTTTCCTGGAGGGCTAAGGTGAGGCTTAGACCCTGCCTCTGGGGGGCTTTTACCAGAAAGCTAATCTCTCACAGGGTCTTTCATCATCATAAAAGGCAGAAACAATTTTTTTAATGGTGTTGATAAAATCTGGTGCATCCTGTTTAATACTATTTATTATGGAAATTGAGCATTTGAGACCTTTCCCTTTTGAAACCACCTGCCACAATGAACTTTCTTTAATTGGTGTATATACTAAGTATTTGAAAAGTGGTGCTTTTGTATCTTTTTACGGTATTTATGTTAGTGACTAAATTATGGTTGCTTTTTTAAATGTGAATTTAACAAGTTATTTAAGGCCCTTTGGTTTGGTTCTTTGTAAAGCTTCATAATATTTGTGTTTGTGTGAGTGGGAATAGTTACTTGAACTCACAACCTGAGAGTTGTCCCTTAGCTTTTTCACTCAAGGGTGATCCTCTACCCTTTAAGCACAGCTCTGTTTTCAGCTTTTTAATGGTTAGTTGGAAATAGAAGTCTCACAGACTTTCCTGCCTGAGCTGGCTTTGAACCTCAATCCTCAGATCTCAGCCTCCTGAGTAGATAGGATTACGGGTATGAGCCCACCATTGCCAGGCATGCATAGTAATTTATAAAGTTTCTGACTTTTAAATAGAAAACTAGGGAGGGGATGAGTATATTTATTTCTAAATGTATGGGAGTTTCTTGTTCTTTTTTTTTTTTCAAAATAAAAGCTATTTCTTGACTGTGTATTAGTAGAGACAGAAAGAGGGATCAGAAGTTACAAAAATAAAGTCGAGCATGGTAGCACATGTCTGTAATTTCTACATTCAGGAGTCTGACATAGGAGGATCTCAAATTGAAGGCCAGCCTGAGCTACATACCTGGACAACAAGGCAACTTAAGGAATATTTTTCAGGGTCATTAACTATTCCCAAGAACCCATGATTCTCAGAGGAAACCTGGCAAGAAGAATGGAAAAGCAGAGTCAGGTGCCCTTGGTTCGTGCCTCTAATTTTAGCTACTCAGGAAGCTGAGATTTAGGATTACAGTTCAAAGCTAGCCTAGGCAGGAAAGTCTGCAAGACTCCCCTATCCAAAAAGCTGGGAATAGAGCTATAGCTCAACTGATAGATAGCCTTGAGCAGCAAAAGCTCAAGGATAGCACCTAGGCACTGAGTTCAAACCCTTAGGACACACACACCCTAACCCCCATTCCCCATCCCCCAAAAGAAGTTGAACGACTCTTGACTCCATCCTCACCTTTCTGCAGACCAGCTCTGTCTGCTGTGTAGAACCCAACCAGATCCACCTGCCTCCGGAGACTGCCTGTCCTCTCCTCACCCCTCAGAAATGCATCATGCCTAGCCTGGCTCTGCTGCCTTTGTCCCTTGCTCCTTGACTGGTTGGGAGGTGGAATAGTGAGCCTGCCTTTGACACTGTGGCATAGTCAAAAGATTCCCAAAGAGAGTCTAGCTTGCATGGAAAAGCCACACGCATTCCTTATTCACATTTAACCAGCACGGTTTCTGTGGCTTATTCTTTACCCCACACTCAAGGGGAGTGGTCATCTTTGGTGCCAAGCAAATCTGGGTGTTAGAGCTGAAGAAGCTCAGGCCAGACAGTGAATCAGAACCATGGATTGTGACTCCACCCTATGAGGCCTTGTGACTGTCAACACCTGCTGCCTTTAGTGATGCCTGCCTTTTGTCAGCATCGCTTTAAACAGCCAGAGTGCTTGGGGGAAATGCTGACACGGTGTAGAAACCTCATCAGCAATCTTGGTGTCTTTTCTTTCTTTCTTTTTTTTTGGGGGGGGGCGGGGTTGGTTGTCAGGCTTGAACTCAAGGCTAGGCACTGTTCTTGAGCTCTTTTGTGCAAGGCTAGCTCTCTAACTCTTTGAGCCACAGTACTACTTGGGTTTCCTGGTGGCTCATTGGAGATAAGAATCTATTGGACTTTTCCTGCCTGGGCTGGCAGTGAACCATGATACTCTTCAGATCTCAGCTCCATGACATGAGCCCCAGTGCCTGGCGCTCAGTGTCCTTTATTCTGCCTGTTAGGATGACTCACAGATGGACAACCAGTGACATGGACCCAAGAAACATGTGTAGGGATCTAGGTATTAGATTTCTTCCCTTCATTTTTCAGAATCGACTTACCTTCTACTTCCCTGATAGCAGAAGGTTGCCCTTGGCTATTATTGAGCCTTCTTTCCCACACTAGCTGGATGCCAGGCCTTACTGCATGCTGTGATGTCAGGAAGGCCTCTTGGATCCAGTGCTCAACTGCTCTTTACCTCTTCTGGGTCCTGTTTGAGGCAGGGAAGAAGGGACTCTGTCTCATGCAGGACTTCACGCTCAGCACATAGCCGTTTTCCTGGAACACCTGTACACATGGGGTGCAGCTAGAGAGGAGGGCCAGCTGGCCTCTGATGCTCTCACGCCAATCTTATTCTCTTCCAAGCTTGTCTTCTACCTGGAGGATGTCTGCTCAACTCTCAATGCTTTTTCTCCTTGGGGAAGCTCACCATAGATTCCCTGAAAGAAGGAAGCTCATGTGAATGAGGGAAGCTGAGAGAGAGAAGCATTCTGTCACAAAATCAGTCACTATCTAAGTGTGGCTGGAGCCAGGCTGTATGCAGGGCTCTGCTTCCTATCATACTTTTGCCTGGACAGATCCCCTGGTAAAGTGTCAGATGTACCCCCTCTGGTGGTTGGGAGTGGGGGATGATGGTGGCGGGGGGGGGGGGCCGCAGGGGTGAAGGGGGGAATGCACTTGCTCCAACCTAGCAGGGACTTTGGATTTGAATGAGGGATGAACCTAACTACACACACTAGAGGTGCTGTTCTGGGCTCTCCAAAGTCACTTTGGAAGCTTGTTTATTCTATCAACCGTCACCCTCGCATTTCTAAGTATCATCTACAAGTCTTCCATGCATTTCTAAAAATACGCGTTTTGCTTTTCTGACAATGGATAATTTAGTGCTGTCAATCATCCTTTACAAAACCCATCTACTAGGGCTGGGAGTTTGGCCTAGTGGTAGAGTGCTTGCCTAGCATGCATGAAGACCCGAGTTTGATTCTTCGGCACCACATACATAGAAAAAAAGCTGAAAGTAGTGCTGTGGCTCAAGTGGTAGAGCACTAGCCTTGAGAAAGCCCAAGGACAGTGCCCAGGCCCTGAGTTCAAGGCCCAGGACTGGCAAAAACAACAACAACAACAAAATAAACATCTACTAGGCCTCATCTACTAGTGGGCCTTTGCTCTCAGAATTTTCAGGGGCTGGATAAGTGAGTAGTATGGTGAAGCCTTCTGCCTCCTTCTGAAATGAAGGAGACCCGGATAGGAGATGGTAAAGTCCTTCGGAAGCTTGCTGTGGGCAGTGGCATATTACAGAGGTTCTGTGCGTGTCTCTTCAGCTGGAATTTCAGCACAGGTGCACATACATAAACTATTTATAAAGCAGACTGCGCTTTGCCTTTGACCAAAGCTTGGGCTCAGGAGGTGCTGTTAGCACAGACATCCCTAAGGTACAAGTGGCTGAAGTAGCCTTAAGGGTGTTTGGAAGAAAGGAAAGCAACTGTCATTGAGCTGAGCTTGGAGTGACTATTGGGCAGCCTTGGTTCTTGACAAAATTATTTTATCTTCTTATCAGAACAGTTCTAGTAAGGATATGTTATAGAGGAAAGGGAAGGGTGCAATGGAGAAATTGTTCTTAATTTTTTATTGTTATTGTTGTTCTTTATATTGTTATTATGATGTAGAAGGGTTACAGATACATACATCAGGTAAAGCGAACATTTCCTTTTAGACAGTGTCACCCCTTCCCTCACTCTCTCCACTTTCCTTCTCCAGTCCCCATTGACAAGTTGCATAATTCATTTTCAACCATGTCTAGTGAGTACTGCTTCTGCATTGGTTCACTCTGTCCCTCCATTTCTGGGTCCTCCTCCTTTACTCTCCTAAAGACAGATAAATGAACAAAACTAAAGCAGTAACAAAGAAAAAGAAACTTTGGTTTCCATTTCCTCAAGTTCATTTCCATAAATAGTATTTTCTGTGTTCAGATGCACATAGGCGTGTGCCTTCATGTTCCTCTCCTAAGCAAAAATGGGGAAATTGAAAAGAGTGGCTAGTACAGTAGTAGCTCATCCTTATTGCTGGTGGAAGAATAGCAGTAAGGCTGGATTAAAGTCTACACAGCTGTGGTGTGTCTGCAGCAGGGGGTAGTCTTTCAGATTATTACCTTGCTTATTTGTAAAATATAAATTTAACTTATTACTATCTATGGATAATTGTTCCCACGGAATGATATTGCCTGCCTGATAGACTTGACATAACATTAGAACAATAAAACACCTATTGCTTAGCAAATAACGGGGCTCATTGTTTGGTTTTATGGTGATTATTTAACTCACAGGGCTCCCTGAATTGTGTTTTATTGTCTTGAAATAGACCAGGGAGGCAGTGATGTTTCTATTTTAGGGTAAACGAGTTGGGACTCATGGATGACAGGAGTTCATGTGCTATCCCACTAGATAAGTATTTATCTCTGAATATTTGTGGTAATGATCTTCTCTAAGTCTAATAGCCTTGAATTATTTTTGTTCTGTGTTGTTGTGTTCCAATTAATGTGTGGATTTGTCCCTATTATCAGAGTGCCAAGTTAATAATGTCCTCCATAGAGTAGTCTTCCTATTCTAGTAGGAAAATAAAAGGACCAAGCATGAAGGCTTATTTGTGCAATCCCAGCTATGTAGGAGACAGAGATAGGAGAATCATGGTTCAAGACCAACCTAAAAACAGGGAGACTCTAACAACAAGCTAGACATGGTGGTACATGGCTGGAATTCCAGTAGGTGGGAAGCAGGTAAAGGATGATTGTTCAAGAATGGGACTATACCTGAAAAATAAACTAAAGCATAAAAAAGGCAGAGGGTATGACTTGCGGTAGAGTGCTTACTGAGCAAACTTGATGCCCTGAGTTCAAACCTCAATAATTTTTACTGGCACATAAAAATTGCACATGTCAGGGGGATGAGATAATACGGCATTTCAAGATATAGTGTTTAGACCAGATTAAGCTGTTTGGGAGGCTGGGATTGAAGGATAAAGGTTTAAAGCCAGCCCCAGCAGAAAAGGCCATGAGAGTTCATCTCCAAAATAACCAGTAAATGCTAGACAGGAGGCATGAGTATAACTCTAGCTAAGCAAGCGAACACAGTCCTTGGATTTAAACCCTGCTACCGGGACTGGGGATGAAGGCCTTGATAGAGTTAAGCCAAAAAAGAATTGGCTTGTAAAATCTGACTGTAGCCACAAACAGTGAAAAGCTTGCTTCAAATACTCAGGCAGCAGTGTTATAGGAGGTTGGTCAGGGCTACATTATGTGGGAGCTTGGCAGATACACACTGCGCCTCCAGAGAGGACAAGAAAACCCCTATCTCCTGATACTGTGCCTATCTAGGGCAGAAGAGTGTGTGTTCAAAGATTGATCTGAATAGAGCAAAAGGTGCCTCATGAAAACTGGCAGAATTGAGTAATGTTAGACCCCAGAAGATCTTAAATTTGATCACTATAATGAGAGTTTGGATTAAAAAAAAAAAAAAAGCTGGGTTTGGTTTGTTTGTTTTTGCCAGTAGTGGGGCTTGAACTCAGGGCCCCTGGATGCTGTCTCTGAGCTCCTTTGTTCAAGGTTAGTGCTCTACCACTGTGACTCACAGTGCTATTTGGGGGTTTCTAGTGGTTCATTGGAAATAAGACTCTTTCCTACCTGGGAGAAAGCTGGGTTTGGAAGTTTCCTATCCAGAGCACCCTAGATTTGGTAGTGTCTGTAAAGTGGGAGGGGAATGACTAATGCTGGTGAGTTTCTGCCTTATGTTCTCAGGGGCACAAGATCTTGCCCATTCTTATTTTTACAGCAACCTTAGCCATATATGTGATTCTCAGTTTATATGCCATCAAACTGGGTTTGCTCAGGGAGATCTGAGAATAAAATGTTATAAATATGCTCTCCAAGATCCATTGGAGTCACAATGATAAAAACAAAAATAATTGTTTCCACAAGGCAAAATTGACTTCTGCGGAAGGAGGTGCCAGCTGCCGAAAATCTGACTAGGAATCACACAGAGAAGGCAGGTTGTCCCTTCTATTAATCCCAAGTGCAGCAGGCCCCGCCCCTCTGCTCAGATTGGCTGAGTTCCAATTCACAATCTGCTCATGATTGGCTAATATGAATAGGGTAAAATGTATTTACATGAGGTGACTTTGAAATAAGATTAGCAGCACTTTAGTTATCTCAGAATATACCAGCACTCTGCTGTCTTGAACAATCTGAGGTGTGTCTTAATTCCATCTCAAAAAGAAGCCAATTTAACACAAAACCTTACATTTCAAAAGCTTTTCCTTATCCTTAAACAGTTCCACTTTTCCTGAACAAGAGCCAAGCCACTGGGCCAAAGCAGGGACTTTTAAGCAACACACTCGGATAGAAAAGACAGTTTTCCCTCACAAAAATGACAGCCAAATGTGAAGGTTGGGTGGTATGCATGAACTGACTTGTGTCTGTCACAGCAGACACCCAGAATAGGAGAATAGTAGCAGAACTGAAGGTGAAAGGCTGTGAGGGATCAAGTGTTTTTCTGGGAAATGACTGTGGGTTGTTAGATATGCTAGGAACACAGGCAATTAGCTTTTACCTAAAACTGAGACTGGTGTTTGCAATGTCCTCAGTTCCCTTTTTTTCTGGCCTGCCTCCCCAGCCTCTAAGATGAAACGTGGCATAGCTAGCTGTGCTTTCATTTCTAAATTGCATGGTTGTCTCTGATTCCCTTCTGCAGTGTGTCTGAGGAAAGGAATGTAAGCCATCACATTTCCCTCAATGAGATTCTTTTTGCTTTCAGAATGATTGGCACTCTATGGAAATACAGCAGGACTATTCAGTTACTTCCACCTGTTGACCACATGAGGAAATTGCCCTGGGAGCTGAAATACTTGTTGCAGTGATTTCTGACCTTGCAGAGTTAAGGTAATGTGTGCGTGCTTTTCACCCTTTACCATTGTGAAGTTGTGGTGTTTGCCTCCTTTAATTGATTTCAAAAGATATGCATCCATCCATTCTCTTCTCTTGCTGCTTCTCCCCCCCTCATCCCCCCTCAGAGTGACCTGACTCTGCAAAGGTAAAAGAGTACAGAAAAGACTATTACGAGGTGAAACGAGCAGTTTATTGTTTTTGTTTTTTTTACTCTGAGGAATAAAGGTGGAATGTATTACCCTTCATTTAAATCCATAAAAACAGTCATTTTCCTTAAATACAATATGCATAGTCTGGATGACATCAGGAAATGTTAATAGATCAAAGAGGGGAGGAAATACTATTTAGTCTACCTGAAAAATTTTGATATTTAACTATTGCTGCTGGCATTTTTTAAACAAAGTCTTAAAAAAGTAGATAGCTAAAAGAAAAAAAAATGTGTTTTTCCACTTCCAGAAAGAATCAGTGTTCAAATTTCACTGCATTATTTTCCCTGGTTTTGTAGTTTGTGTGTGTATGTGTGTACATAATAATTTACTTTTTTTTTTCCAGTCCTGGGCTTGAATTCAGGTCCTGGACATTATCCTTGGGCTTTCTCAAGGCTAGCACTCAACCACTTGAGTCACAACACCATTTTTGTTTTTTTCTGTGTATGTGGTACCAAGGAATTGAACCCAGGGCTTCATGCATGCTTAGTCAGGCACTCTGCCACTAGGCAATACTCTCAGCCTATTATTTTTTCTTTTTCTTTTTTACAAATGATTACTTATCGCATACATACCCTGTCTCAGGCTCTGTACCAGTCACTGAATATATGTTACTTTATTCACGTAGCCCTTTTGGGGTTGGTGTTTCTACCCCCATTTGCACAAGAGAAAATTGAGAATCAGAGAAATTGAATGACTTCCCGTGCTCATACAGCTGCTAAACCCACTGAGAACTTGGAACTTGTCAGACACTGAATTCCACACCAATAAATGATTGCATCCTTCTTTTATTTAACAAAATGCTAATTCCCTCTTTTACTGTATTGATACTTTACATGATCACATAATGTTTACGGATATGCCATGAGTGGTTTCTCTACCCTGTCTCTTAGTGCTTACATTTCCAATGTTTCTCTTCTTTTAGACACAACATTGTCATAAACTTTCATTGTGGACATCCATGATTATTTCTCTAGGATGAATTGCTACCACAGCTGGCACTGCTGGGTCAATGGGACTCTAGCCCATGGGTTTCTATGCATTCTGCTATGTGGTATCATGGGACAGAGAAGTGCCTGTTGGTTCTTGGCCCCAAGTGGCACTTGGAGTTACTCATCTTAATAATGCTATTTGTTTTCAAAGAGCCTGCATGGTCTTGGTCAGAGCTGTGCCACCCTTACTCTGGTGGCCATGACAATCTTACATATTTTTCTCTTTTCCATCTCAAACTTGGCTCTGTCACTCAAGTTATGGGACCATGTGCAAGGATCCTTGAATGAGATGCCTGAGATCAAATCATGTCTGTGATCTGGTGCCTTTGTTTCCCTGGCAGTAAGATGGAAATAAGTAATAATAAATCATATATAGTACTTGATGGCACAGGCTCAATCATTTCTGGCTACTACTGTCTTCCAGAAGGTCTGTGCTCATGTAATTAAATAGCAGAAGGTAGGCTTGTTTTGAATGAAATACGATTATGCCCATAATGGATGAAATGGAATCATAGAAGACACTAAGACGTGGAGACTGTCATATTGTTAGCGTTAACTGACCAACCTGAAGACCACAAGTAACTAACCTTGCCTAAAGACAGGCCAAGGTCATTGGAGGGAGCATGGGACAGGAGTAGCTAGGACAGCAGAAAGCTTTATGTCTCCCAGGGCTGTTTCCCACAGACAGGCTCATTGGCTCCCCACTCAGAACTTGTGAAGGAGGTGGACCAGTTGCTATTAATCTGGTTTTACAGAGGAGGAAATTGATGTGGAGGATTAAGGACTTGCTCACTTTACGGTCATGAAAATGGCCATGGGCAGAGGTGGGGTGTGATCTGGGCTTTCTACTTGGGCTTACTCTGGTGCTTTGTTGCTGTAATGCTGAGCTAAACTGGTAAAAGGTGTAACATTGCCAGGTCCAGGGATGTGCTGGAAAAGAGCAAAGAGAGCTGTTACTTGGCAGGCCCAGCAGAATTGGACAAGGACATGTGGTCATAATAAAACTGAGGTGGCATCCAGTGGGTGGGAAATTTAGACAGCAAGGAAGAGACACTATGAGTCTAGGATCTCATTGCCCACGGGGCGATCATCGAAGAGGACTTCATTTGTTTAATTGATATAATGCCTTTGTGACATGTCCATGTATGTAGTGTGCAGTAATCAGGTGTGGGTCTTTGGTACACGCTTCACCTTACACATTTCTTTGTATTGGGAACTCTCAGAAAATTAAATGTTTGAATTAGGAAGCATGCTTTCTCTAAGCCAAAAGGGAAGAACAAGATGGAGAATACAGGTCCAGCTGCTGTGGGTTTGAGGTAGAAAGGAACGTTGCAAAGGCTGAAGACTTAGCAGCTAAATAGAGAAAGAAGAAAATATGTGTAGAAAGGTAGGTCATCTCTTTGGGTGTTATATCTAGAAAGGGAAACTCTTTTAGCACATCTGTTTTGGATCTATTGTGCCCCAGGTATTACCTGGGCTCTGCTGGACAGATCTGTGACAGAGCACCTGCCCTCCAGAGGGTGCTGATTGTGTTTTGGCAGATACTTGCAACATCAGGATATCTCTGCTTCATAGGCTCAGCATGAGACAGGCACAAGGTCCAGCTCAGGAAGGGGCGGGGCGGGGGGGGGCTCTTCAGCTGCCTGTGGAAAGATGGCCTTCTGGCATTTTGTGATAATTGGAGATTTTTTTCTGCCTGGGCTGGCTTCCAACCATGATCCTCAGATCTCAACCTCTTGAGTAGCTAGGGTTACAGGTGTGAGCCACCCGTGCCCAGCTACTGTGTAATTTTTTTTTTTTTTTTTGCCAGTCCTGGGCTTGAGCTCAGGGCCTGAGCACTGTCCTTGGACTTTCTCAAGGCTAGAGCTCTACCACTTGAGCCTCAGCACCACTTCCGGCATTTTTCTATGTATGTGGTACCAAGGAATCGAACCCAGGTCTTCGTGCATGCTAGGCAAGCACTTTAACCACTAGGCCAAACTCCTGGCCTACTGTGTAATTTTTAAAGCTTATTGGAAGCTGGGTAGCAGTGGCTTACCCATGTAACCCTAGCTACTTAGGCTAAGATCTAGAGGACTGTGGTTTGAAGCTAGCCCAGGCAGAAAGTCTGTGAGACTATATTTATCTCACCACCTAAAAGCAAGGCTAGATGTATGGTTCAAGTAGCACACTGCTAGCCTCAAGCAAGTAAACCAGCCATGAGATCCCAAATTCAAACTTCAGTACCAGGGGAAAAATAAAAGGTGAATGAAGATTTTATTTGAAGATTGTACTGTTTTTATAACACATCTCTCTTTGGATATCTATGCTGATCTCTATTTTTTAAGTACAAAATATTTACTGATAAAAAATAAAGTTAACTTCTATTCTTGAGCTTAAGAGGTTAATTGGAGATTAAGAGTCCCAGGTCCTTTTTGTACCCAGGCTGGCTTTGAACCTTGATCCCTAGATCTCAGCCTCCTAAATTGCTCGTATTACAAGCGTGAGCCACTGTGCCCGACCTTAAGTTTTTTTTTTTTTTTAATTAAAAAATTAGGAAGGACTTTTTAGCATGTATTACTGAACCTGTTTACACTCTTCCTACAACAGGCAAGATGTTTGTTTCCCCATACTCTTAACATTGAAAATAAGCAACAACAACCCAAGATTAAACCCCAGTACTAGGAGGGAGGAAAGAAAGGAGGGAGGGAGGAAGGGAAAGAGGGAAGGAAGGAAGGAAAGAAGGAAGAAAGGAGGGAAGGGGGAAGGGGAAGGGGAAGGGGAAGGGAAGGAAAGAGTAGATTTCAGGAAGAACTCAATATAATTCCTGGGAGGGAAAAATTGGGAGAGAGCAAGAGAAGGGGTGACATTGTCTAAAAAGAAATGTACTCCTTATCTGACTTACATAACTGTAACCCCTCTATACGTCAGTTTTATAATAACAATAAAAATTAACATATAATAACCTTAATAATAGTCAATTCCTTAGAAAAACAAAGTCAACTTTTAGGAAAATATAATACCAGGGAATGGGGTAGGGTCAAGGAGAGGGTGGAAGAGAAGAAGGGGAGAATGCAGCTAAGAATCCAGTATATCTACCCAACAAAATTAAGAAATGTGGGGGCAGGGGTGACAGGAATAAGGGATAGATGAAAATGTTGAAAGGGAGACATTTGTCAAAATATATTGTACTTATAAACTGTTTTGTTAAGTGGTAACTCCTTTGTACAACTCCTAAAGATAATGAAAATAAATAAAAAGAACAACAATGAATAGGCAAAGTATTGAGTTTTATAGACAGAAGAAATTTCTCATATGCAATTTGTATTTCTTCTTTTGTAGATTTTTGTATTTTTACCCCATGTCTATTTCTCTAGAAGTCTGCTAGCCTTTTCTCTTTCTAATTTGACAATATTTTTAGACCATCTTTAAAACATCTTTTTAAAAGATACTCAAAAAATTGCTTTAGCGGTTCCTGACCTTGAAAAATAACCTTTTAAATTTGCATTAGCCACTTTTGACCTTCAGAATGTCTGTGAATATTTCATGTTAGGCAGTCTAGTCTTTCCCTTTATGATGTGTGTGCACACTAATGAGGAAACAAGGTTGTAGCATCCATTCCCCCCCCCCCACCCACCTAGTGTTTTCCCATCACCGGGTATTGCATTCATTCAGGTATGACCCATCCCGTCATGCCTTTGCCTGCACATGATCCAGCTGCGCCCTGTTCTCCAGCTCCACCTCTTGTCCTTGAACACTGTGTTCCAGCACTTGGCCTGCTGTCAGTTCAGGGAACATGCTGATCTCTTCTGACCCTGGGCTTCTGCACGTGCTCTTCCTTTGCTTGGGATTGGGATGAGTGTATGGGTGTGTAGACAGACAGACAGACAGACAGACAGACAGACAGACACACACACACACACACACACACACACACACGTGCAGCTGAGTCCTCAGAGAGTCACTTCTGGGGTGAGGACTGCAGAACCCAGTACTTGGAGTCCCCGGGGCTTCCTGTTCACCAGCCCTACTCCATTGAGCCAGCTACTTTCCCTTTTCCTACTGGTAAACTTGCAGTCCTCTCTCTGCTGGCCCCTCTCTTGAGGTGCAGAGAGGAGCGAGGGGTTAATTGTGCTGGAGCCTCAGCTGCTATTGCTTCTCCTATCTTGAAGGCGCCTTGCTCTGCAGGCCCACCTGCACTGTCACCCTTTCCCTCCAGTTATGGGTCATATTTGCTTGCTTCTTTTTCCTGTTTCTTGCAAGCCTTCAACTGCGAGGAGTGGGTATAGTTTTTAACAGAAGAAGTGAAATAACGGAGGATGGGGGGAAGGAGTGAAGTAAGAGCGACATGCCAACTACTGTATTGTCCAGAAATGCTTTTCCTACTTTTTCTTAACATGGTTTTCTGATTTCTTTTTGTATTTGTAAATACGTTGTATTTGTATCATAGCTTGAGATGGGGAAAATTTAATTTCAACTTCTGAGTAACAAATCACGATTTTTGTAATTCATTCCTCTTTTTCTCTCTTCCCCGCCTCCCCCCCTTCCGCTTGTGGTGTAGGGATTGAACTAGCACCTTGTGCTTGCTTGTATCCCCTGGCCCAGCCTTTTTTCTCTTTTTTTTTAAAGCTGTCATCCAAATAATTAAATTTTAGTTCTGAGGCTGTCCTACAAAGTCTTATGGTAGCCAGAACTACAGGTATCCATTAACCCCATACCTGGCTTACTTGTGGAGATGGGAGTCTTACTATTTTTCCCCCTGGATGGTGAAGTCTTCATCTCTGATTGTGGAGTAATCATGATTACAGGTGTGTGCCATCATGCCTGACTTTTCTTGTGTGTGTATGGGTCCTGAGACTTGCACTCTGGGCCTGGGCACTGTCCCTGAGCTCTTCAGCTCAAGGCTACCGCCCTACTCCTGGACCTGGGTGCTGTTCTGAGTCCTTTAGCTCAAGGTTACAGCCCTCCCTACCCTTGAGCCACAGCCCCACTTCCTGTTTTCTAATGCTTAATTGGAGATAAGAGTCTCACAGCTTTGTAATTCCCGGGCTGGCTTTGAACCTCAGTCCTCAGATCTTAGCCTCCTGAGTAGCTAGGATTACAGGCGTGAGCCACCGTGCCCGACCTGACCAATTTTTGTAGTTCTTTTAGCAGTGGCCAACTCAAGTTACATCCTTGAAGACTGTAATATTGATTTCAATTTATTCATTCTCCCTAGATAATCTGCTCTACCAAAAGTAAATATAGAAACTATTCATGCACTTGGGCCCAATTCCAGGGGAGTACATTGCCCTGTTGTCACAAGAGATACACCTGGGCCTTGGCGTCTAAGAGGAATGAAAGCATGTAACGGACCGCTGGCTCTGTATCTAATGCTGCTAAACGTGCTAGAAATTGTAGACAATGTAGTTTTCAATAATTCTGCTTACCATTTTTTTCTAAATCATTGGAACTGGAAAATACCAGCAACCTAATTGACTGGAAGACTTTTCCTAAGCTGCCTCTTGCCCCTAGCTGTGGAACAGCATTACAATGGTAACCATGTGTCATGAATACTTGATTTGGAAAATATTGGTGACTGTCCGCCATATTTTAACTTTAAGTATTAAAGTTAATGGCAAAAGTAACACATGTCCTTAGGGGTAGAGGTGTGGCTCCATTGAGAGATTCCTAGCCAAGGAGCAAAAGCAGCAGGTACCAAGTTTGAGTCTTGGCCTAGCATCTAAAAAAGAAAAGGAAAGAAAAAGTAATATAAGTCCCTTGCTAAATACATGGCACCTTCCGATTTCCTTCCTTAATTACAATCAATGCCTACTTTCTTTCTTTTTTTTTGCCAGTCCTGGGCTTGAGCTCAGGGCCTGAGCACTGTCCTTGGACTTTCTCAAGGCTAGAGCTCTACCACTTGAGCCTCGGCACCACTTCCGGCTTTTTTCTACGTATGTGGTACCGAGGAATCGAACCTGGGTCTTCATGCATGCTAGGCAAGCACTTTAACCACTAGGCCAAACTCCCAGCCCTCAATGCCTACTTTTATATCTACACTTTCTGAACTTGTGGGCATTTTGGGCTTACGTGAACACACTCACCCATACACATACACATACCGGCATACACTTCTACACACAGTCTCTCCTCTCATACACACTGACACACGCACACAGACTCCTACCTATGTTCTTGCATGGCTTTCAAAATAGCAGCAGACTTGCTTTCTTGTTCACATCAGTGGTGGCTTAGGAAACACTCGAAGCCTTTGTTTCTTGGTTGGCAGCTTCAGAGAGAGAAGCCACCAACTGATGTTTTCCCAGGGCTTTAAGACACTAAACTCCTTGGTTTTTGCAACTCACTGGATGAGGGCAGGAGCCTCTGGTGCACATTCCAGAATGTGGTATAATCTGATAATGATTCCTAGCTCACTGCAGAGGGAAAGAAAGGAAGGGGTGGGCTCTTGCACTGGAAGTGAGTGGATGGGGAGGGGGTTCTGCTGGTAGGTTCTGAGGGTGAACATTATCTGTGATTTCTCATAGTTGGATTTCTGAGAAAATCGGGTGTTGTCGGGTCATAATGTCTCATCGCTTTGGCTCTGGTGGTTCTTCTCTGGGTTTTTTTGCTCCTTGAGAGTGGAAGCTAAGTGAATGAGGTTGGAGGGTGAATGACCCCTGGCTGTGCCCTTCACACTGGCTTTCCCAAGTGTTCAGCTGAGTGCCCTGGGCTCTGATGGATGGCACTGCAGCCCAGAGATCTGTAAGGTCGGGGACTAGGGCAGGATTGCACTTGTTGCAGGCATTTCCCAGTGCCTGCCTTATTATGCTAAGAGGCAAGTTTCATTGCTGAAGGGGACAATTTATGACAATGGGCTTATCTCCTTGTTTTAGCTCTTTATGTTTTTCTGCCTCTTAATAAACTGTGAAGTCACAAAGCAATTAAATCATAGTGTAGTTTTCTGGCAGGAAGTGGAAAAAGGCTAACTAGGGGGAAAAGGCTAACATGATTGACAGAGGCTGGCTGGAGATTTACATTGAGATTAACTCGTTCTTCAAAACTTTATTCATTTTTCTGATGGGAATTAGGGGGTAAATCATGAACCAGGAGGATGGATGATTAAAATGTCTGAGTTGTGATTTCTTTTTGGACCTTATAAGTCTCTAAATCCTCCACCTAAACCATAGAATTTTCATTTTGAGATGGAAACCAGCCCTGCCTGAGAATTAAAGTTAGCCAGAAGTACTCTGAGATATTAAATTGTTAAATTAGTTTGTGATTGTGGAACATCTGGAGATACCATGAATTGTAGAATTTATAAGATTTTTAAAAATTCTCTAAACTTTGATTCAAAACTACAGATCATTTTGTATATTAAAATGTTGAATGGGGTTCTGATGGTTAGTTTGTAGAATGTATAAAAATAGCATGACTAATGTTTTATTTTTTGCCAGTCGTGGCTTGAGCTCAGGGCCTGAGCACTGTCCTTGGACTTTCTCAAGGCTAGAACTTTACCACTTGAGCCTCAGCACCACTTCCAGCTTTTTTTCTATATATGTGGTACCAAAGAATTGAACCCGGGTCTTAGTGCATGCTAGGAAAGCACTCTACCCTAGGAAAAACTCTCAGCCCAGCCTGACTAATTTTTTAATAATGACACTGAACTAAAGAAAAGTTTTTCTATACGTTTGGTATGGTTTGGCTATTGTTAAAGATGTGTCCTCCAGTGGGTGGCGCTATTGAGAGGTGAATGAATGATGAATTTCAGCAATGGATAAATGTGCTATTAGGAGGCCAGGTCTAGTTGCAAGTCACTGGGGGTGGGGTGGCCTGTGCCTGTGAAGGTTCATCTAGTTTCTGAAACATTCTTGTTATTTCTGCTTTTGCTGACACAACAGTGTCCCTATGAGGTTATTTCCACATTCTTCTCCTTACTCCTGCACTTTAACTTGAGTGGCATTAGGTGTCTGTATGGTGAAATCCTGACCATCAGCGCCTGGTGTCCCGGTGTTTGCAGTTTAAACATGGTTGGCTGACCTAGCTCTGCAGATGTGTAAATTATCTTTGCAGCAGGGAAAGGTCTTGGCTGAAAGCAGTCTGATCATGGATCATTGAGTGGTCTTTCAGCCAGATATTCTCAGAGAAGTTTCTGTGTATGGTCTATAGTTGAAGAATTATATTGTACAACTCATTCTTCTTTTTTAATTGTTGGATAATGTACAATTCATTCTTGATGCTTGTAGACTCCAATTCTGTAGGGCAACATTGCATCAGCTTTTGACATTCTTTATTCTTAGCAATTCCTACATCAATCCAAATAATTTCTTTTTTTTTTTTTTGCCAGTTGTGAGGCTTGAGCTCAGGGCCTGAGCACTGTCCCTGGACTTTTCTCAAGGCTAGGGCTCTACCACTTGAGCCTCAGCACCACTTCTGGCTTTTTGCTACGTATGTGGTACCAAGGAATCGAACCCGGGTCTTAGTGCATGCTAGGCAAGCACTCTACCATAAGGCCAAACTCCCGGCCCTCCAAATAATTTCTTTATCTTCTTTGAGTTCTGGAGCAGAAAATTTTTTTTTTTACTTAGAGTCTATCATTAATAGAAGAAATGCACTAGCTGTTGACTTGTATACAATATTATTTTGAACTTGGCATTTTGTTTGTCTAGGTTTGGGTGTGTGTGTGTGTTATTTTTTTCCATTGAATCTGTGTGTGTGTGTGTGTGTGTTCCTTTCCAGTGAGTGGAAGCTTCAGGCTGTAGGCTGGTAGACTGTTAGATTAAATGGCAGAGCAAGTACAGCACTAGACACTGTATACAAGTCACTTTTTTTTTATCCTAAGCACTGCCCTTGAACTTTTCTCAAGGCTAGTGCTCTACCACTTGAGCCACAGCACCACTTCCAGCTTTTTTTCTAGGAATGTGGTACTGAGGAATTAAACCTAGGTTTTCGTGCATGCTAGGCAAGCACTCTACCACTAGGCTAAACTCCCGCTACCACTAGGCTAAACTCCCTGCTCATTAGTCACCTTTAACTACTTTGACCTTTATTGTGAATGTCCCTGACTTCACCCTGTCCCCAAGTGACATTGCACAAGAGTTTGGATTTAGAAAACACAGATGATGTAGTTGGTTATTATTTCCAGATAAATTCAAATAGTGAAATACTACCCCCTATTTGCCATTTGTCCTTTCTGAATCTTAAATGAGCCCTTGCCTGGGCAGAGGTCAATTTGAAAAAAAAAATTGTTTTTGGAAGAAGGAAATTTTAAGAAAAGAGGAGAGTGGATATTTATCAGGTCACAATAAAAACCTGTGTTACAGGTTCTATAAAGGTGGGGTCATAGACAGGGATTTTACTCTGATAGTTAATTTGGAAATGAAAGGATTTACCTAATTTGTGTAGTCTGAAAGTTTCTCCTTGGGCTAGCCCAAGATAAAGTGTAATTATAAACACAATCATAGTGTTAAACATGGGGAGGAAAACTCCAAAATCTCTTCTTCTGTGGAATAAAAACAGAGAGAAAATGTCTTTGAAGCAAAGTCTCAGATAATTAGCTGAAACCTAAAAGAACATTTAGGTGCCTGAGCCTCATACTTGTAATTCTAGCTACTTAGAGGCTGAGGTCTGAGGATTACAGTTTGAAGCCAGCTGGGACAGGGAAGTCTGAGACTGTGAAACTGGGGCTCAAGTGGTAGAACACTAGACTTGAATGAAAAAATGCTCAGACACAGCACCTAGACACTGAGTTCAAGTGCCAAGACTAGCACACATGCACACACAATCTAAGAGGAAACTGGTTGTCCACTCAAGTTTTTATGTGTTTTGGGCTTGCAATTGAATTCTAATCTTACGAGTGTCCATGATCATTCTTTAACAGTTGGTCTTAGACTGCTGACTAGTAATGTGTTGTCAAGGTCATTCAACATGACAGGGAGATTGACCTTGGCCTAACATAATCCACATGACAACAGATGGCTGTGCCTGCTAAGCACAGGTTCTGTTGGTGCCTCTCCTGGGGCCACTGGTTCTTGTGCACAGCCTTGCTTCCACACAGTTACATCACCAGCATATACCTGGACATACGACTCACCTCGCCCTGGAGCCCAGCCCTCCTCTCTCAGCCATTGGAGGAATTCTAGGACCTTCCAGAGCTACCCTTCTAATCATTTCCTTCCCTTATGCTCCCAACTTACCATGCTAGGAAGAAATATGGTGGAACGGCAAGGATGCAGACAAAGAAGAAACCACAAAAGTGAATATAGTATTTAAATTAGATTGAGCATGCCCAATCACCTTAGCAACCTGTGTTCTCTTGCCTGGTTGTCTGTTACAACGTTTGGTGTGTGTGCGTGTTTATGTACATACATGTAATTTATCCAACATTGTGAAATCTTTGAGGAAAAGAGTAAAGCTTTCAAAATTATAACAATAATAGCTTTATTTAGTGTACATCACATTCTACAAAATACTGGGCCAATTTTTCCTTATCAATATTTGTGTCTTTTTCTTTTCTTTTTTTTTTTTTTTTGCCAGTCCTGGGCTTGAGCTCAGGGCCTGAGCACTGTCCTTGGGTTTTCTCAAGGCTAGAGCTCTACCACTTGAGCCTCAGCACCACGTCCGGCTTTTTTTCTATGTATGTGGTACCGAGGAATCGAACCCGGGTTTTCATGCATGCTAGGCAAGCACTTTAACCACTAGGCCAAACTCCCGGCCCATTGTGTCTTTTTCTTAAAGAACTAAAATTAAGTAATTTTTAAAAATCTCTACTGGCGTATGTATGCATGCATGCATGCATGTATGTATGTATGTATGTATGTATGTATGTATGTGTATGTATACATGTATATGTATATATGTATGTTTGTATGTGTATATATATATATGTAGAGTATGTATTGTGCTTATAGTAGAGCTTGAACTCACAGCCTCATGTTCTTTCCCTTGTTAGTTTTTTGTTCAAGGCTTTTGCTCTACTATTTGAGCTATAGTTCCACTTCTAGTTTCTTGTTGGTTAATTAGAAGTAAAACTCTTAATGACTTTTTTGAATAGCTAGAATTATAGGCTGGGGCCATTAACTTCCTGCGTTCTGGCTAGTAGTTTAGATGGGGGGGAGTGACCATTTTAAAGCAGGAAGCTGGTTAACATGAGGGCGTTTGCGGGTGCACCTTCGAGGTAGCTGCCATTCATAAGGGTGGATGCTTGGGCATCCTCTTCTGAAGGAAGAGTGCTGACCTCTCCCTGTCAGATTCCATCGGTGTGCTTTTCATTCAGCCAATGAGATAAAGCAAGTTGAAAAGTTGTTGACAAAGATTGTCAGTTATTGGGGTGTGGTGCATGAGCCGCACCTGAGAAGCCACCTCCATGATGCCAACTCATAGTGTTACCTAAGAGCCTCCACCCCAGTTGATGGTCCTGATTGTAGCCAAGGGAGGTGAATTGAGCCAGTGTTAAGACTGAGTGGGAGAAGTCAATGGCGATAGGCATAATAGATGCATTCAGACGCAGTGCTTCAATACAGCCTGTTCTTGGATAGAGGCATGGGAAATGACACAAGCCCATGTACTCACGCCTTGTGGTAGCTACGCCTTCTGCCTTGCCTGGCTGTCCATTGGGACAGGCTGAGAACCCCCAAATGGTAAAACTTGTCCCTAACCCTTTAGAGTTGAGAGAGGAGAAAGAGATTGAGAAAAAAATGAAAGACACACACAGAGAGAGAGAGAGAGAGAGAGAGAGAGAGAGAGAGAGAGAGAGAGAGAGAGAGAGAGAGAGAGAGAGAGACAGAGAGACAGAGAGACAGAGAGAGAGAAAGCGAAAGCACACCCAGCCATAGTGTACAACCACAAATAGCAAGGAGTTAGCTTTGACTAGTAAAATTTACCATGTCATTAAACTTATCATTTATGGTGGCCTCTAAGAATTTTAATTTAAGGACCATGTGATTAGTTTATTGCTTATAAGTTGAATGGATTTGCTTTTTAGATTCTTCCGTGAGTCTTTAAACGTAATTGCTAGTTGCCACAGTCTATTTTAGATAGATTCAATGGGTATTGATCCCGTTGACATACTTTGTTTCTGGTATATAATCCCTAGCACTTCTTCCATTTCCATCAGTGGACTTCATTATGATTTAGAAATGTGGCAGATACCATTGGCTCATACCTATCATTCTACTTCTTTAAGTTGAAATATAAGGATCGTGGTTCAAAGTCAGCCCACGAAGGAAAGTCCATGAGTCTTGCCTCCAATTAATTACCAAAAAGCTAGAAATGGAGCTGTGGCAGAGCACTAGCCTTGAGGGAAGAAGCTCCCAGGGACAGCACTCATGTCCTGAGTTCAAGTCCCAGTACTGGCATCCACACACATGTGCACTCACACACAGATTAGTAAAGCTTTGAAATTCCGATAAAATTACAAATAAAAGAGAGGTATCTTAGTTTGACCAATATCTTGTGAACTATGACAACGTTAATTTTCCCTAGCATGTTAACATGTATTTTATATCTATTTGTTAAATTCAACTATTTCCAAGTAACCTATATACTATAATTACCAAATGTACTTTATTTAATTTACATTTCACTTATATGGTTTAATTTTCATTTGGAAGACTGCGTTGGAGGTATCAGGATTTCCACTCATTTATAAAGCATTTGCATTTGATATATAATGCTTGATGATATTAATGTACTACCCAGTATAAACCACTTTAATAATGAAGAGCCTAATTCTTTGTCACTTTAGATAATTACTGTAGTGAAACCTTCAGGTCATAACAATTTATTTCTTTGGGATAAATTCATAAAAACAATTAGGTCACAAGAGTGAGTGTTCATTATTGTTATTATTATTTTATCAGGTATGGTCCTTGAACTCAGGGCCTGGGCTCTGTCCCTAAGCTCTTTTGTTCAAGACTAGGATTCTACTACTTTGAGCCATGGTGCCACTTCTAGTTTTCTGGTGATTAATTGGAGATAAGAGTTTCATGGAGTGTTCTGCCTGAGCTAGCTTTGAACCATAATCCTGAGATTCCTGAGTAGCCAGGATTACAGACCTGAGCCAGTGCCCAACTTAGTTAGACTTTCTGTTGTTCAAAACTGTGTACTTTAAGAATGATATACAATTATCCTAACAAGTTAGAACAGTTTATGTGGCTTCATAAGATTAAAAACTCCTTACCTGAGCTTATTCTCACTGTGCAAAGTGAATAATGATATTTCCTTAAGCAAGTTCTGTATATACAGTTGAAGAAGAAAAGATGGTACAGAAAGTACAGAAAGGTTCTTGTGGATGTGATGATGGTATGTTGTGTGGTTAACAAGGAAAATAAACTAAGGAACCATTAAGCTGAGTGGTTTTAAAATGAAAGTGGAATCTAGTTCACTCTTGTAACAAAAGATAAAAGTGTCCAGTGTTTGGTTTAATATAGCAGCTAGTCAGGCATGTTAAGCAATAGACACACCTCTTTAGAGAAGACCACTGTTAGTGGGTTCTAGCCTTTCCTGGGCTTCAGGATTATTGCTGAAAAGTCTTTGCAGCTAAGAGAGGAATTGTCTGTCCCAGAGTCTGGAGGACTGGCAATCCTTTGGAAGGAAAAAATTGAGGCAGTTTTTCTGACTTGTCTGTCTGAATACTGGGTATTTTGAGATTTGCTCTCAGGATCTCTATAGGGTGAAGCCACCTTTGATCTCTCCCTTTTTTTTTTGGTCTGGGATTTGTGGCTGAGCAAATGGAAAAGGCCCAGATAGAAGACTTTTTTTTTTTTTTATAACTTCTAGGAGCCAATAGAGAAGTACAGTGTTCTCTTGTTTGGTCATTGACATTGAAGCATTTTGAAGTCTTTGGTTCTGAAGAAAGGGTCTGTTACCTGGTTTGATTAGCCTTAGGTATTTGTCTCTCAGCCTACTTTCCTCTTCTCCATCCTTACATCCAGAGGGAAGGTAGCCTTTACATGTGGGATGGGGCTTTGGTTTTTAGAGGTGCTATCAGCTCCCAACCTATAGCCTTCCACTAAAAACAACAGGACTTGTAGAGTGGCTGACATGGTAGAGTCCTTGCTTAGCAAGTGTGAGGCCCCGAGTTCAAAACCCAGGACCATAAGAATAAAATTTTTAAAAATACCCTTTTCTATAAGATGTGCAAATGAGAATTTGGGTCTTAGGGTGCACTAAATGAAGGGATATTTTAGAAAGTCACAGACTATTTTCACTGAACAAAATCCTGTCAGTTCTTCACTGACACTCTGTCTTGGATCTTGGATCCTGATTTGTAAATTTGAGCCACTCAACTTTACCATCAAGGTTCTGTCTAGAAACATGAAAAGAAGTTCCACCACTCAGAATTAAAACACTAAGGCAGGACTGGGGATGTAATCCAATGGTTGAGTGCCTGCCTAGCAAGCCAGATGCCCTACATTAATCTCCAATATCACACACCAAATGTCAAACAACAACCCAAATCCAACTTAAAAGACTCATGCCTTCTGCCATGCTCTTAAGATGTTCTTAGCACTTATACTCAGTACAGATGGGAACTTCTAGAAAAAGAAGGCTCTGAGGAAGTTATGTTCTACATCCCCTAATAATAAAAGAGTGCATCCATTCATTACATGAGAGTACGTGTAAAATTCAGAACCTTGGATGTTAATTAGCTGACCTTCAAATGACACCCACTGCTGTACAGTTTCCCAGGCCTGTTGGATCATTTATCTTCCCAGGAACATTTCAGTTCTCTTTGTCACCTTGATCATCAAACTCGTGTATACATGCCTGGGCCCATAAAATTACAATGTTTTCAAATAAAAATCGGCTTCCATTTGCATAATGGCCACACCTGTTACCCAGAGAACCTCCCACACCCACCTGCCACACCTCCTATACTGTGCTTGGCTAATGGGAACTATCAGTTGCTTTGTGCTTTTGGCCCATGGAGAGACCCTACTGAGTCAAGTGTGGTAGTTCTCACTCAGGTGCAGGATTGAGAATGATTTTTGCAATCTGTATTGTTTCCCCCCCACCTCCAAGTATCTAATTATTAGAGATAAGGAAGAGAATTCCAACACAATGCACTGAGAGGTCCCCTGATGAACTCTGACTGGACACAGTATCTAAACCCTGGTTGGATGCAGTTCAGCAGCTGGAGGCCCCCTTAGATAAGTGAGGTGCTTGCTGAGTAGCTATAATCTAGTGTCTGTGAGGGAATACCCCCAAGGGTTTCACTCCTGTTGCTGGAACCCATCTTGTGCTTGCCTTTGGAAAAGCTGTTATATTTAAAGAGAAAAAAAAGGGCTTTTCTTTTCTGGAGGGACAAGGGGGCATGAGAGGAATCCTGAGGCTGGAACTCAGAGCCAGGGTGTTATCCCAGAGCTTTTTTGTTTAAGGTACTTTCTCTACCACAGGTCCATTTCTAGCTTTTTGGTGTATTTGGAGTCTCATAAACTTTCCTGCCTGGGCTGGCTTTGAACTGTGACCCTCAGGTCTTAGCCTCATGAGTAGCTGGGATTACAGATGTGAGTCAATGGTGCCCAGCAAGAAAAAGCTTTTCTAGAAAACAACCAAACACTGATTTAGAACCCATGGACCCACTGTGTAGGAATGACCATGTATAGAAACCATGAGATGCTGGATGTGAAGTGGAATGAGAAGTAAAAGGAAGAAAGAAGAAAAAAATGAGAGAAAGAAACAGTCTCCAGCTGAAGAACCTGCAGAAATGGAAACCAGACATCCCAGCAAACCATGCTGGCATGTGAAAATCATGAAGCTTAGGAGCGAGGAGCATCTCTTTGATAGCCACACCAGTTAGAGGCCCAGTTGGAATGGATAAATAACAAGTGTACAGAAAGTACCCTGAAAGTCATCTGTGCCAGGAATCACCCTTCCCATATTTACAATCACATTCACTCATCACCATATTTATAACCTCTACTCTGTAGTTACACAGTCTGTAGCCCAGCAGGCATCACCAATCGATCGTACTTATAGATAGGCATCTGCTTGCTCGCTCTTGTTTCAGGAGTAATTTATAGTGGCAGAAGACGAAGCTATTTGGACAGAGGGAAGATGATAGGAGGAAGAGGGAAGGAGAGCAGAGATGTCTTGTGGGTGAGGGCTGGGAAGCATTTTCCAGCAGGCCACTGCCTTGCTGCCGAGACATATGAGGATTGTGACCAGATCTTAACAGGGTCCTTAAGATTAAATAGGCTACTGACTCAGGGAAGCACAGGGTTAAGAGGCCCTGCCCTCCGCAGCACACTGATTGACAATGGGAAATGGCTGTAACTTGCTAGACAGGCAGCGGAGTTTCAGTCTTTTATGGGAAAGTAGAATTTGCTTGTATGATCTAATTGTGTTCGCTTTAGAAATTTGCTCAGTCCCAAATAGAATAATCCTCAGACTTAGAAACTTTTTCTATGTTAAAAATTTTTCCCATCTTCTCAATAGACAGTATTTAATACTCTCGAGGATGCTACTATTATAGTAGTAATGGTAATACTACTAATAACAATAATAATAACAACAGGGGATATTTACTTCCTGAAGTCTATTGAAAATGTCCCCATGAAATATTTTTTGTGACTTTCCATTGCAAGAAGGGCTTGTGTTCACTAGATGGCAGTATGAGCAGCCTTACTGAAAAAGTAGAGAAGGAAAATCATTTAGTTGAGCTTATAGGATCTGATTTCTAAACCTTACTTAGAAGAGTATTTTCTCCCACCCCCTTCCCTTCTGCCTTCCCTCCCTCTTCCTCCCTTTATGGAGAAGGTACCTACCACATGACACCTGTAAATTCCTCAGTACATGCTCAGTTATCATCTCTAGCCCAACAACCATGTGACCCGCCCTTCTTAGGAAGTGAGGTGGCTTTCTCTATTTATGTCAGATATTTTCCTCATTTCTCTAGTTGAGGACAGATTATGCACGTGCTCAGCTTTTATTTTGTTTTGTTTTAAATTTTATTAAGTAGTTAATACAAGGGTTGCAATTACAGACACCAAGTTATAAGTACAGTATATCTTTTCATTTTTTAATTATCCGTAAGTATTATACAGAGGAGTTGCCACTTAACAAAGCAGTTTATGAATATAATATATCTTGATCACTGTCGCCCCTTTCAACATTCTCACTCATCCCTCCCCTACCCACCCTTCTGTGCTAGTCCCATGGCTTGAACTCGGGCTTGGCTTGGGCTCTGTTAGCTTTTCATTTTAAAATTAGTGCTCTACCGCTTGAGCCACAGTCCTACTTCCGGCTTTTTGGTGATTAATTAGAGATGAAGGTCTTACAGACTTTTCTTCCTGGGGTGGCTTGGAATTGAGGTTCAGATTGAGGAGAAGGGATGAAGAAGTCAGTACCAACAATACGTAGTGGCATTGGTCAAACAATAGGGTACCAGCCTACCATGAGTCTCCTAGCATGAGACTCCTGAGTTCAAACCTCAGTACCTCAATAGAAGAGAAAACGTATCCTTCTCTCACTTTCTTTTCTCAATGAATTGACTGAAGAAAAAAAACCAAACAACCTTAAGCTTATTAAGAGCTGGAACCCAGAGGTTTCACTTGTTACGTACTTAGCACGAAACAGCATCGTACTTCTCCAGGTAAAGGCTTGATTAATTGGCCACATGTCTTCAAGCCAAAGTGGCTGGCCTTCCCCTGCCCAGGCAAGCCTTGGCAGGCAGGACAGCCTGGGGAAAGTCTCTCCCGTAGGGATCAGCAGGGACTGCTCTTCAGCCTTCATTCCAGTGCTCCCTCCCCAGCTTCCACCCAGTACCACACCCTGACTGACTCCCAATAAAGAAATGCTGTTTAATGTTCAAATGTACCAGTCAACACCCAGCACCGTAAAACATTCAGGTTTAGGTAAATAGTAACTGGATTGGGTTACTAGGCTTTTAACTCCCTTTGTTTCATTTTGGTTTGGTGGTGTTGGTGTTTAAACTCAGGTTTGACCATTTGAGCCAGCCCTCCATCACTCCAGACTGAACTCTTCCCTTCCCATCCCTAGATTTACCTCAGGGGGAAGTCTACCTTTGAGGACGGGGTGGAAGCCAGTTTTGGTAGTCAGTGATTTCTTTGGGTTCAGTTGATATTCTGTCAGCTCACGTCTGGAGCAACTTTAATTAATAATGGCAGATCTTACCCAGACGTAGATATTTTAAAC
This sequence comes from Megascapheus bottae, assembly GCF_031878675.1. NCBI lineage: Eukaryota > Metazoa > Chordata > Mammalia > Rodentia > Geomyidae > Megascapheus > Megascapheus bottae. Next base: position 25,978,741 of record NC_143511.1, read on the forward strand.
ACTATTCAAGTCACTCTTAGGCTGAATAATCCAGATCATTGACTTATTAAAAAAAAAACCCAAACACAAGTAACTATTTTATTTGACACTTCTTACACTTAATGTAAAAGCTACTTGCTTCCACATCAAGTGAAGAAAAATTCGATTTGTATTTACCTTGTTATTTATTTATTTATGTATTGCCAGTCCTGGGACTTGAACTCAGAGCTTGGGAACTATCCTTGGGCTTTCTCAAGGCTAGCATTCTACCCCTTGAGCCACAGCACCACTTCTGGCTTTGTCTATGGATGTGGTACTGAGGAATCCAACACTGGGCTTTATGTATGCTAGGTAGGCATTCTACTACTAGGCCATACTCTGTACCTTTACTTACTTTCACCTTTGAAATTTCTGAGCTCCATGCATCCATCCATGCATCCATGCATCCATGCATCCATCCATCTATCCATCCATCCAAGCTATATTAAATCCCTTGTGGAAAACATTCATTATCAATACTTGACCCCAACCCCTACCATTTTCTCTCCATTAATGTTACATGGACAGTGTGGGTCTTGCAGCCTTGGTTTGCCTGCCTGCCTGACTACTCTTCCCCCCCCCCCCCCTCTCTCTTTTCTTTGCCAGTCCTAGGGCTTGGACTCAAGGCCTGAGCACTGTCCCTGAGCTTCTTGTGCTCAAGGCTAGCACTCTACCACTTGAGTCTCAGAGCTACTTCTGGCCTTTTCTGTTTATGTTGTACTCAGGAATCAAACCCAGGGTTTCATACGTGTGAGGCAAGCACTGTCCACAAAGTCTCATTCCCAGCCCCTCTTTGCAGCTTTTCTAATGGTTGATCTCTTATCTCCTGAGGGAGCCTTGGCTGCACATCACTGCAGTTGTTAGAGGCATGGGAATAAAAGAGAAGAAGCAAAGGTCCCGACGATGCTCTTAAAGTTCCGTCCTGGAACTGACATGTGATCCTTCTGCTAGCATTTCATGATTCACTTCAGCTGATGTAGCAGTCATAACTTGAAACTGCTTGTTGTGTCCATAATTTTTAATATACTACTGGCATCGGGTGGCATTTAGTTTTCAAATCTAGACACTTTTCTTGTCTTCTCATGTGTTCAGATGAAGAATAGAAGAGAAAAGACCGAAGGTAAAGTCCAATACCTTAGCTTTTAATCCCTGCATTAATGTTCTCCAAAATGTCAGCCCTTGTTCATGTGGGCTTAACCTGTTCAGGCTGAGAAGTAATTCTTTACCTTTGCCCTCTGGCTTGAGAAGTCAGGAGACCTAGGACTATGCTGTTTAATCTTGAGACCAGCCTGGCAGGCAGAGCCTGGTGTCACCTTTCCTGTGACCTGATATGATAAAGGAGCCACAGCTCTTGTTTCTTCTGGCTTTTGGTGGAAGCCACAGCAGAGATGGGCTGGTAGGAAAAAATGACTTCCCCGGGCTCACATTTTCCCACCGTACCTTTGGCAGATAGGCCAACACCCGGCCCCTTATCTCCCTTGGCACGAACTCAGATCTGCAGGCCAGTTCCTGACCCACACGCATGCTCACAGCCATCGCATCCTCTGCTTTCCTCTTCGCTGCTCAGGTTTCACACAGGATTCTGTTCCACTCAAGACTTATCAGGTCTGTGTAGAAGAAAACACGTATTTATAGAAGGGACTATCTTCTGGAAAGAGAGTGTAGGCAGGGTGCTGGCTGAAATGTATCCTGTCTGTTGTCAGTGTACAATATTTATGGAACCGCCCTTCAGATGCCAAGCGTACTGTGGGATGTTATCAAAGAAACAAGTGTACAATGCATCCCCCTTTCATAACCCACCTGCTGAAACCTCCCGCACGCACACGTACCCTGCTGAAGTCAGGCTCTAACCCTGCCATGGGATTCAGCTTTCTTTGAGCAAAAAACTGCATTATTTTGTCTTATGTTGCCAGTCCTGGGGCTTGAACTCTGTCTCGCCACTGTCTGTGAGCTTTTGTGCTCAAAGTTAGCATTCTACCATTTGAACTGCAACTTCACTTCTGGCTTTTTGTGGTAAATTTGAGGTCAAAGTCTCATGGACTTTTCTGCCTGGGCTGGCTTCTAACTGTGATCCTCAGAGCTCTGCGTCCTGACTGTAGGAATGAGCCCCTGGCACCCAGCAGGAGCATAGTTTTTCCCAAAGATCATATTTTTAATGAAGTACATTCACTCTCTCAGGCACTGATTCTGCTTCACATGTCTAAAATAAGCATCTATAAATGTATTTTAATTAATGTATTTCTCTGCTGGCCCTAGGGATTGAACTCAGGGCCTGGGTGCTGTCCCTGAGCTTATTTTTCTTAAGGCTTAAACACTCTACCACTTGAATCACAGCTCTACTTCCAGATTTTTGGTGATTAATCGAAGGTAAGAGTCTCATGGACTTTCCTGCCCAGGCCAGTCTTGAACCATGATCCTCAGATCTCAGCTTCCTGAGTAGCTAGGATTACAGGCCTGAGCTACTGGTACCTGGCTTATGAATTACTCCTTCCTTCCTGCCTGCCTGCCTGCCTATCTGCCTTCCCTCCCTCCCTCCCTCCTTCCTTCCTCCCTCCCTCCCTCCCTTCTTCCCTCCCTTTCCTTCTCTTCCACTCTTCCATCCCCCTTTCCTTCCCCCCTTCCTCCCTCTCCTCCTCCTCCTTCGTTCTCCTCCTCCTTCCTTCTTCTTTCTTCTTTGCTTGATCAATTAAAAAAAAAGCCCCAGCAGCAGAATTGGTCTTGTGAGAAATGATGCTTATTAAGAAAGATCCTGCATGCTGGGTGAAGAAGTGGGGTTTCTCCTCTTGTTCCTGACACTTAATGTCTGTCTTGAAGCAGAATTACTGTCAACTTGTTACCCCAAATACTTTCTCCTTCTTTAGTTTGAACAAATTTACCTGCCACCCTGAACTCTGAGAATAAACTTGTTGAAGGAGGGAATTGTGGGACAAACTTGTTTTTAACTGCAGAATTATCATTGTCTAAACTTAAATATATTATTTGTTGGTGAAAAATCTACTGTCCCTTTAGAAGAAAAAAAAAAGCTCATAATAAAGTATAGCTCTCTTGAATTAAAAAAAAAAGGTTAGGAAGGAAACCCTATAAATGTCTCTAAAGAGAGCAGAGAGAGTAATAGAGATTTATGATGTGTTGGAAATTTGGTGAAACCTCTTATGCATTCCCCAAGCATAGTATGTGTGCATGGGACTGAGCATGTGGTATCTCATGCCTGTAATCTCAACTATTCAAGTGGTGTAGACAGTAGGATCCTGGTTTGAGGCCAGCCTAGGCAAAAACTTTGCAAGACCTTATCTCAAAAACAAACTAGGAATGTAGTAAATTCCTAAATGCCAGCTGCTCCAGAGATTTGTGATCTAGACTATCCTTGTAGAAAGATTGTGGTCTGAGGCTGGCCTGAGCACTAAAATATTTGTGCTATCTGAAAACACGAACTAAAAAGGGAAAGGGCTGGAGTGTGTGTACAATCCATTGGTAAAGCATAAAAGAGGCAGAATAGAATTTAAATCAGGGCTGCAGCTTCAAGAACAAGCTGATTCTTGGTAGCAGTTTCTTCCTTGGGGCAGGTATTAATCATAATATTCTTTTAGCCAGGCACAATGACTCATGCCTGCCATCCTAGCTACTCAGGAGGCTGAGATCTGAGGATCTACTTCACAGCCAGACCATGCAGGAAACCCATGGTACTTTTATCTCCATAGAAAATTAGAAGTAGTGCTATAGCTCCAAGTGATAGAGTGCTAGCCTTGAGCAAAATAGTTCAGGGACGGTGCCCAGGCTCTGACTTTAAGCCCCATGACTGACAATAAATAAATTTAAAAATTTAAATTGAAACAAAAAAAGAACCACAATAGTCTTTACCTAGCCTCAGATTCGGTTGGCCAAATTCCAAGGGCCTCATATAGTTTATGGCCCAGTTGTTTTGCACCCCTAATTTATATGGAGTATTGACATGAATTCAAGATAGCCAGATGTGTCATTTTTTTAAATCAAACAAGCTTCTAGAATTATAATAGCTTTCTAGCACCATCAAGGGATCAAAATGTGTGATGGGTTAATACATATTATCATTGCAAAAGGTAGATGCTCACACACAGTGAGACCAAAGGAGAATACTCTGACAGGAAGAATACAAAGGCACAATGCCTATGTGTTATATAAAATAATTTTCATCAAAATGAACTCTTAATTAAGAAATGAAAACAAGAGGCATATATATATATATATATTTTTTTTTTTTTTTGCCAGTCCTGAGCCTTGAACTTAGGACTGGGCACTGTCCTCAGCACCACTTCTGGCTTTTTTCTATGTATGTGGTACCAAGGAATCAAACCTGGGTCTTTGTGCATGCTAGGCAAGCACTCTACCACTAGGCCAAATTCCCAGCCCAACAAGAGGCTTTTTATTTCTTACTGATTTTTGTTTTCTTTTTGTCTTATTTGTTCATTTACCTGTCTTTGGAGGATAACAATGGACACGGAAATGGAAGGACAAAGATGAACAGATACAGCAGTGGTACTCATTAGACACTATGTTGAAAATGAACTATACAGTTTGTGAGTGGTGACAGGAGGAAAAAACTGAAAGAACAAGGGAAGGGGTGACATTGTCCAAAAAGTAAAGTACTCCTTACCTGGCTTTTGTAACTATAACCCCTCTGTATATCATCTTTATAATAACAATAAAAACTGAATGCTTGCAGACTACAGCCCACAGATTTTTGCAGGTCAGCCTCAGTGTAATATTTAAGGATTTCTTATAGAATATATTCTTGTGTTAAAATGTTAAAACTTACCAAAATATTGAAAATTTTCTATAATGTTAATATATGCCAAGTAGACTCTTTACTGTGTAAGATGATTTTTTTTCCCTAAATATGTTTATCTGGCTTAAGTTCTTTTGGTGTATAATCAATTACCTAGCTCAGGTCTTCACAGGCCAGATCATTCTGTGTCTTGTAAAATATTCTTACTGGGCTAGGAGCGTGGCCTAGTGGTAGACTGCCTGCCCAGAATGCACAAAGTCCTAGGTTTGATTCCTTGGTACCACAGACACAAAAAAAGCTGGAAGTGGTGCTGCGGCTCAAGTGGTAGAGTGCTGCTAGTCTTGAGAAAGCCCAAGGATAGTGCCTAGGCCCCGAGTTCAAGCCCTTGGACTGGCAAAAAATAATTTAAAAAAAGAAAAAGAGAAAAAAATATTTAAAATATTCTTACTATTATTCAGTATCATCCATCCCTTCCCAGTGTATCTTAGAGTGGAAGGTTAACTCTTTATTTGAGGGGACAGTACTGGAGTTTGAACTCAGGACTTAATGCTTTCTAAGGCATGTTCTCTATTACTTGAACCACACCCCCAGTACCTCCCCTTTCTTGCTTTAGTTATTTTTTGAGATAGAATCTCACATTTTTTTGCCTGGGATGATTCCAGACCATTTCTCCTACCTGCAGCCTCCTGAATAAACTGGGATCACAGATGAGAACCACCATACCTAGCTAATCGACTGAGGTCCGGGTCTTGCTAATTTATTGCCAAAGTTTAGCTTTTAGCATCAAAGAAGCTCAAGAACAGCACCCTGAGTTCAAGCCCCAGAACTGGCATGTGTGTAACCCTCCCCCCCACACACACAAATCAACTTGAAATGAATTGTAGACATCAATGTTAGACCTGAAAGCATGACATTCCTAGAAGAAAATATAGGAAGAGGGCTCCTTTGATGTGCTTTGGCAATGATTGTTTTGGATATGATCACAAAAACACACATAACAAAAGCAAAAGTATACAAATGGGACCACACCAAACTTACAAGTGCTGCACATCAGAAGAAACCACCAGCAAAACAAGCATGTTACCAGCTATTAAGAAAAGTGCAAAAGGCCAGCTACGGGAACTCACACCTGAGTTGAGATCCGAGGATCGTGGTGCAGCTGACCCATGCAGGAAATCCCATGACACTCTATCAACAATGAACCACCAAAAAGCTGAAAGTGGGGCTCTGGCTCAAGGAGTAGAATACTAGCCTTGAACACAAAATCTCAGAGACAGTGTCTAGGCCCAGAGTTCAAGCCCCAGGACTGGCAACAAAAAGAGGGGAGGGCAGAAAAAGAATAGACTTAGAAAGTAAAAGGCTTTCTTACCATAACTAGCAGTGAAAGCTGGTTCTTAGGATAAAAAGTTTGCAGCCAGCTTAAATCTTTGCCTGAATTTATACCCATAAGCAATCTATTGAACCTTTAATTTCTAGATTATATGGAAGCTAGCATGCAACTGTGCCTGTAAAATACTCCAGGGTTTGCAGTGCACCAGGATGCAGTAATCTGTTATTATTAGTACCTAGCCCCAATCCCTAGCCCTGAGAGCCAAATTTCCTCATGAAGGAAAAGACCGCTGCTGTTATGAAAATGATTTGTTAAAGTATGTTTTTATAAAGTACATTTCCCAGGTCTTTCTCACTTTGGGCCCCAGATAAGAACCTTAAATATTTAGCTGAAAGCCAAAGATTGGGACTAGGAAACATTGAAGTCGTTAAGAACTCTAATCCAAGCAAAATGCTGGCTCACAGCCTGCCTGAAGTGAAATAAACCTTGTTCCCAAGCTTCCCAGAAATATCCTTTCTGCCTGGGCAAATCTTAGGCCATATGTGTTTTTGTTTTTCTTTTCCTCTTTTAATCCACCACAGGAAATGTGTAGGTTGGGTCTTCTGATACTAATCAAAGGTTTTTTTTGTGTTTTTTTTTTCTTTTTATTTCTACATACTTTTGTGTGCAAGGAATGTCTGTGAAAGACCAGCACTTGAGGTGACTTAAAAAAAAAATCCCAATGATTGCATATAGAGATTCCATTCTTGAATAATTGCTTGTTAAACTTAACATATGAAATATGATGTAAAAATCAGTGTTAATAAAATCTTTTAATTAAAAAAATAAAATAAAAATCACTTTCTAATTAGACACATTTTTGACCTAGCCACATTTGTTGGTTACATGTGAAACAGCACCCATAGAATTACTAAACTGAACTGAGCTACATGATTCATAGAGTTACTCAAATAAGTGCTCAGAATATAATGAATGGAGAGAAGTTTCTAGCTTCCTCAGCCAAGCACAGGCCTGTGATAGAAAAAGGTTCTGTTCTGGGGTGTGTTGTTTTGGGGGTGATGTTGGGTTATTTGAAGACTGTTATCACAAGCTGGCTCTCTTTCTTTTTTTTTTATTATTACAACTATAATTACAGGTGTCAGGATGATAAAGTGTTGAACAATAATTACAAAAGTACTGTTTCGAAAACTATCTCCTAGTCTTTTAAAGTACAATTTTGTACTTCAACAAGATCTGGGATTGTGACTACTAGAAAGTTAATTAAAAATATGAAATACTTGGGCAGGGTATGGTGGCTTATGTCTGTAATCCTAGCTACTAAGGAGACTGAGATCTGAGGATCAAGGTTCAAAGCCAGCCAGCCCAGGTACAAAAGAACCTTAGACTCTTATCTCCAATTAACCTCTAGAAAATGGGAAGTGAGGCTTGGCTCAAGGGTAGGGCGTAGACTTGAGCTGAAGAGCTCAGGGGCAGCACCTAGGCTGAGTTAAGCCCCATGATCTACCCCCCCAAATATATATATATACTTTAACTTGATTCGACTACATGCTTTCATCTTAAACCTTACCAAAACATTTGGCCACTGTTTCTTTTTTTCTAAAATTAAAATTCCTTTACAATATGTTCAGCTTTTCCAAAGTGAAACACCTAAATATTCTTATAGACTATAAATACTTCAGTTAGTTTAATGGAAGTTCAATCTCAAAAATTTCCAACTAGTACTCAAATAATTGTTGCAAGTTTTAGTCTTTTCATAATTCCTATGATATTTTGATCAGGTTAGTCAAAGGCTGGCACATTTGTGTAAAGAACATTAAAAAATAATGAACAAGATCTTAAATCAACAGAGTCTTAAAACACAAAATTTCAGAACTTTTTTAGCCAAGCTGGGTCTCTTTCTACACCGCCTCCATCTTTCACTACTCAGTTTTAGCTGCCCATTCGGCTTTCTGGATTCTTTAATTTCTTGCCTTCTGGTTCTATAACCATTATGATTTTTCAGTTTGTTCACTTTCTAACTCACTTCTTTTGGGGAGCTGTTTTGTTCATCTCTTTAAAACTTGATTCTTGTTTCCTTAGGATCCTTTATTCCCAGCTAAAAATACTCTGGGCGGCAGCTCAGAGTACTCAATGCCTATAGCTCAGTTGTTTAGTTGGAGGGGTAGTGACATCCCTTCCTCTGTAGTCCCCCAGTTTTCCCCTCCTATCCTTGCCCACAAGTTGCATAGTTCATTTTCCATATTGTGTCTACTCAGTACTATACCTTCACATATTCACCCTTCTTCCCTCCACTACCAGCAGCTCAAAAAAACTCATGTTTCCATTTCCCCAAATTTGTTTCAGTAAATAGTATTGAAATATTCAGAGGGGTTACGCTGTTGGGTTCCTCCTCTGAGGGTTCCCTCTTTTCATCTTCCTGTTCGTGTGTGAATGTTTGGGCTGGTGAGTTCGTAGCTGGTGTCTAGTAGACTTTTCTGCCTGGGCCTCAATCTTTAGTCCTCCAGATCTCAGCCTCCTTGGTAGCTGGGATGACAAGCATAAGCTAGTAGTGTGCAGCTAATGGTCTCATCTTTGACTCCTAGTATTTTTTTTCTCCCAGCCATGTGCCTCTCTCCTCACCTACTTCATCTTAATAAGCGCAATTTCTTCTGCTAAAGATGTTCTTTGTTGCTGCTGAATGTCTTCCTGCCTCCCTTTTTGATAGTCATGGGGCTTGAATTCAGGACCTGGATGCTGTCCTAGAGCTTTTTTGGTCAAGGCCAATAATCTACCACTCTGAGCCATAGCCCACTTCATGGCCTTTCCTGCCTAGGCCAGCTTGGAACCACTGTCCTCAGATCTCAGCCTCCTGAGTAGCTAGAATTACAGGTGTGAGCCACCAGGGCCCGGCCTGAAGGTCTTCTGGTGATGAACAGTTCTCTGGTTTTTGAAGTTGCCTGTTTTTTTTAATTTATTTATTTATTAAAATTGTCACCAGGAGTCTAAGTTGAATCTTTCATACAAACATCATGCTGCTTATGTTTAGGTTTTGGTGGTGATATGAGTTTCAGAGAGGCCAGGGGTGGTTGTGTAGAAACCATGTACTTATTTAGGCACAAATAGATCTTGTCTGGGACTGAGGGATTAAAAAAAAATTCTCTTCTCTATTTTCAGCAATACGGGTAGCCAGTCCTTAGGAATTTGGAGCCAAATAGGGATGAAGCCAGATGTTGGCAGTGTTTGTTTTGTTACTAAATCAGGATTTATTAAGAGCTTGCTTTAAGTACAGCTCTCTCCAGTTAACCACCAAAAAGCCAGAAGTGGGGCTGGGAGTTTGGCCTAGTGGTTAAGTGCTAGCTTAGCATGCACGAAGCCCTGGGTTCCATTCCTTGGTACCACCTACACAGAAAAAACTGTAAGTGGAACTGTGGCTAAAGGGTAGAGTGCTAGCCTTGAGAAGGCTCAAGGCCCTGAGTTCAAGCCCCAGGACTGGCACATATACACAAAAAGCCAGAAGTGGAGGTATGGCTCAAGTGGTAGAGGATCAACCTTGAGCACAAAAGCTCAGATATTGCCTAGGCCCAGAGTTCAAACCCCACGACCACCACCCCCCCACACCAAAAAAAATGTTCTAGGAAACACAGAGGCCGTTCAAGTAAAGGCAAGAGAAGTTGCAGGAAGTTTTATCAAAATCTGGTTTTTGAAGATGAACAAAAAGCAAAGTAAAGGTGTAGGTAGTCATATGTTGGTATAAGCAGTTGTAGGAATATATTTTTTTCTGTCGTATCTATTTTGTGTTAATATTTTGCCTCATACACATCTACAGACTTACTTCCTTTTCTCTTTGAGACAAAGAGAGCCACACTTAAGTTGAATTTAAATCAATTTAGTAGACAGTCCAGCCAGGCGCTAGTGGCTCATGCCTATACTCTTAGGAACTCTGGAATCTAAGATCTGAGAATTGGCATTCAAAGCCGACCCAGACAAGAACTAATAGCAAAAAGCCCGAAGTAGAAGTGTGGATCAAGTGGTAGATCACCAGCCTTGAGCAGAAAATGAAAAGTATGTGGCCTTGAATTCAAGTCCCAGTACTGGCATCAAAAACAAATAAGCTCATGTGCATACACAGTACAATTTAAGCCCAGTAAACAGGATTATCTAAGCCAATTAGAAATGCATTGCTCCATGGGCTCATTAATCCCCTGGGGTTTATGAAACTGGAGAATTTTCTGGTCTCCAGTGTCTCCAAGATTCAAGACATCTTTGCTTTCATGAGGGCTAATAGTATCCCCCTGAGACTCAGTCATTGTACCCACAAGCCTCCTGCATCTGCCTCCACCTAAGTCTCCCCCTCTCTGTCCTACATTGTAGCCTGCCTTGGAGCTTAACCCAAGCTTTCTGTGCTTCTTTCTTCTCTCAGTAAGCCATTCGGAATCCTCAATATTCCTCAGATCTCAGCCAACCAATCCTGCTAACGCCACTTGGAATGTAGAGTCTTTCAGGGACTCCCTTTGTCATCAAGGTAAGAGACAAACCCCTCACCTTGGATTACAAAGCATGTGGTTTGGGTTTATAGATTCTCACCACTCTCTTGCATGCTCCGTCCTGTGATCTCAGCCTCCGTTCCTACCCTCTCTGAAGACTGTGTTTCCTCCCCTCCAGGGCCAACTTATTCATCTCTAAGATTCATTTCAGAGCTGGTGTCCTCTCCTAACCCCTGCCCACATCCCCTTTGGGCTCTCTTCTGGGCCTCTTGATTTAGCTCTTCGAGAACACCAATAGAGGAAATACTTGGCTTAGTATATAGGAATAACTCCCTCTCTACCACCCTTTGTTTTCAGACTACAAAGCCAATGTCATTAATCCCTGGGAGAACACTGTGTCTAACCCTAAGTAGTTCCTAAAACATTCAATTGGCTTGGTGCCTATTATCCTGTCTCTTTAGGTGGCTAAGATCTGAGGATTATGGTTCAAAGCCAGCCCAGGCAGCAAAGTCCATGAGTCTCTTACCTTCCATGAACCACCAAAAAGCAGAAAGTGGTGCTATGGTTCAAATGGTAGAGCACTTGCCTCGAACACAAAAGCTCAGGGACAATACTTAGACCCTGAGTTCTAACCCTAGGACCTGAACCAGACAAAACCAAAAACTCTGACTTGGAACAAGTGACTTTTGACCCTGCAGGTAAGTATGAATGAGTAGGTATTGGTCCAATCTTTGGCATACATTGAATGCCTACTAAAGTTGGCTTTGTGTTTTCCTTTAATATGGAATATTGACAACCAGTTTTTCCAGGTTTTCTTAGCCAATGTTGAATTCCGTGCTCTCTTAGATTTTAATCCTTATGATGATGCACTAGGGTTGTAATTATTTGTCTTGATAATTAGCCTTTACCCCAAGGCTCTGAGAGGGAAGGTTAAAGGAATGGATATCTTAGTCACTGTATTGTTCATCTTGAAAGGAAAGTTGAGTGGTCAGAGGAGATAATTATTGTGAGTGTGAGGAAGGTAGCTAGTATACTGTATCACAAATTTAATTTCTGCACAAGACATTCAGACTTAAGATTTTCCTTCATTTGTTTTTTGAAATTTTCAGGTTAACTGGTAGGTGTCTAAATTATTATGAGAGCTTCAAAAAAAACCTGCCATGACATTCATTATTCTGGGACTCAGTGTCAGTTGGCCTGGCGAAGGTCCTTTTTGTTTCACAGAAGTTCTCAGGCTATGCTATGCTAGTGGACTCTGCTCTTTGGAGTCCATATGCAAAATACTGCAGTGTAGAATTATCAGAATAATTTGTGTCCAGACTGTAGTCATATAGAACCATGTTATTTTTATCACTAGCACATCTAATTGTACATGGTGCATACTCATTCCTTGTAAATTTGATGACTAAATATACATTGTTCCCTTTTCCTTGTGTCTGCCCAGATGGTAAAGATCTCACTTCTCTGTTCTTGTCAGCATTCAGGACAGTGTTAGGCATTTCAGAGGCTCTGAGTTCCCATCAGTAGAATCATTACTACTCAGATCCTAAACATTACTTAGCAGCATTATCCCCATAGGTGCAGAAAGCCAGCCTCTCTCAGAGCTTCCTACCAGGTTGCTTCAGACTCTGCCAACTCTGTTCCTCTGTTCACACCTTTCAGAAATATTTTAGGCATACTTTATTCATTTGCAGACCATCCTCTTTTTGTTTGTTTGCTTGCTTTTTGTTGATGTTGGTGTTGGTTGTGGTTGTGATTGTGCGGTTTGGACTCAGGGCCTAGATGCTATCCCTGAACTCTTTGTGCTCAAAGCTACTGCTCTACCACTTTGAGTGCCACTTCCGGTTTTTCTGGTGGTTAATTGGAGGTAAGAGTCTCATGGACTTTCCTGCCTAGAAAGTCCAGCTTTGAGCCAAGATCCTCAGCTCTCAGCCCCTGGGTAGCTAGGATTACAGGTGTGAGCCACCAGCACCCACTGATCTAAAAGCTTTTGTGTGGACATTTGTTGAGTGCGGTTTCCCCTGGCCTTTCATCGTCTGTGACTAGTCTTTGTCGAGGAACTGGAGGGCAGGGTGCCACTTACAAAGCCTGTTTTACATGCTTGACACTTACTTGGTCATGACTAGATGGCTGATCTGTTATAATTGGAGTTCATTGCAGGAGTTTTTCCATTTCAACATCCATCAGAATCACTTATGAACCCAGAGAAGGTTGGGCCCTGACCCTGGGCACTCCAGGCATACCAAGTCTTATCTGAGGCCTGGGAATTTGTGTTTCTAAGTTCTCTGGTCATAATAATGCTGATTCCGCCCCCGCCCCTGCCCCCGCAAACCCCATGGTACCCTTCTTCTCTCCCTGATTTGTGGTAGATTAAGACATTCCACACTCAAAACAGGTAGTAGGTGCCTTGTAATTATGGAAGCATTACACCAGTTCTTAACCATTTTAATGCATTCAGAGAATATCATAGAGTCTTCCAGCTCAAGGATTCTGTTGACAGCCCAGTAACATGGACATAAGATACCATCAGTCTCCCTTTCACTGTTGGGAATTGTGCGGCCAGTCCAACCCAACAGTGTGAACCTGAAAACAGACTTAGCATCTGTGCCGGAGGCTAGGTGTAAACAGAACTGCCCAGATGGGAGCCATGACATCACTGGCTTGGCCTCTGCTCCCTGCTGCATTTCTGCCCCAACATGTCAATACAGCCTACTGCCTGAAGTCTCACTTGCATACCAGAAGCTCGCCTGCTTCTTGTTGGTATTGTCGTCGTCGTCGTCCTCCTCCTCCTCCTCCTTCTATCTTTCTTTGAGTTTTGTGTGCTTGGTCATCATTGTATCTTTCACAAGGATAATCTGTAACGTTTCCTTCACTGCCCTGTTAGAAATATTCTGGATTTTTGGTGTTATTGTTGTTCAAGATAGGCATATAAACAATATCTCTGATCAATCTTCGCTTCCTGGGCATGGGGGCTAATATTACACTTTAGGCACCAACTCTGTGGAATGTGCCTCTGTGGCCTGTCCATTCAAGGCTGCATAGTTGACAGGGAACATATTGGTTCTTAACACCCAGGTTTCTGTCTCTGCTCTTTTGCGGTACCTTGACTTCATTATATTTCATTTCTTATTGCATGTGACTTCTACTAAAGAATTACTTGGTTCCCTATTGTTGTCTTCTGCAGAGTGCTCTGATTCTCAGTGCAATGTGAATATTGAAGTTTCCTCTTCTGACTCCTGCAGAATGGTGTTTGTTTTGTTGTTGTTATCGTTTTTGTCCTTTGCCATTTGATGTCACTGTTCTTGCTAGGAATAGCTCACCAGACCTTTTGGGAAGGTCCCTGCTTTTAGCTTAAGTATGAGAAAAAAATGGAATTATCTTTGTGTCTTTAGAAGCTGCATAAAATCATAGTACATGAAGAAAAAAGCACAACTCAGTGTAACTCTAATCTTTTCCCTGGGAACCACATACAAACATGCTTCCCCACTGATCTATTGTTGCTAAACACTTGGTTTTGCCCAACAGGTTTCTTTAAAGCTTTCAGCTGGGATTGCATCCCACCTTGTTTCACTTGGACCTCGCCTTCCCTTGAGTTCCTCTTTAATTTCTCTTTTGTATCATTGGCAGAAATCAGAGCCCACTTTCTTCCACATGTGAAGTGGGCCACACCCTCCTGCCTCCTGCCTTCTGTGTGTGTCTCAGGCTCTATAGTCTGGGTAATTTTTGTAGGTGGCATATGTTTATTAATCATTGTTCAGAAAGCTGGGAAGTTCAAGGTTAAGGCATCAGTAGATTCAACATAATGATGCCTCTGTGTCCTCACATGATAGAAAGACAAAAGGGGGACCAACTTACTCCCTCAAATCCATTATTATCATCATTATTACATAATTTTATAAATTCAACATGTCAGTTTATGAGTACAATATATCTTGATAAATCCAATGTCTCTTCTTTTATCATTCTCCCACATCTATTTTTCTTTCTTTCTTTCTTTCTTTCTTTCTTTCTTTCTTTCTTTCTTTCTTTCTTTCTTTCTTTCTTTCTGTGATTGTGGGACTTGAACTTGGGGCCTGAAACCTGTCCCTGGGCTCATTTTGCTCAAGCCTAACATTTTACCACTTTGAGCCACAGCATCACATCCAGTTTTTTAGTGGTTAATTAATTGGAGATGAAAGTCTCATATACTTTCCTACCCAGGCTGACTTTGAACCATGATCCTCAGACCTCAGACTCCTGCGTAGCTAGGATTTAACAGACATGAGTCACCAGTGCCCAGATCTCACATCCTTTTGATAATGCCACCAACTCCCATTTGTAAGAGAACAGCACTCGTGACCTGATTACTTCTCAAGAACCCTATTCTTTTTTGCTCCAGTCCTGGGACTTGAACTCAGGGTCCAGATACTGTCCCTTAGTGCTCTACCACTTGAGCGAGAGCTCTACTGCCAACTTTTTTGATGGTTAATTGGAGATAAAGAATCTCACAGTCTTTCCTTCCCTGGGCTGGCTTCTGACTGTAACCCTTAGACCTCAGCCTTCTGAGTAGCCAGAATTATAGGCATGCGCCACCACCCAAGAGCTGCCCAGCCCAAGAACCCTACTATTAATATTGGGTGTAATATATCAGCCTAGGAATTTGGGTGATAGAGGGGGTCACAAAAGTTCAGACCCTACTAGTCTCCTGGTACACAGCTCTTTTTTAAGGATGACTCAACACCTCAATTAGGGACCCAGAAGGCTTCATTTCCAATTTTGTTCCTTCTTGTATTTGAACAGATATGGTTCCTCTGAGTGCACAGGCCTTTTATGGATGCATGTCTGCATTTTTTTTTTTGCTAGTCCTGGGCTTGAACTCAGGGCCTGAGCACTGTCCTTGGACTTTCTCAAGGCTTGAGCTCTACCACTTGAGCCTCAGCACCACTTCCAGCTTTTTTCTATGTCTGTGGTACCAGGGAACCGAACCTGGATCTTTGTACATGCTAGGCAAGTACTCACCATGAGGCCAAACTCTTGGTCCTGCATGTCTGCATTTTTAAGTGCCTAGGTTTTAGTGTGTGTGTGTGTGTGTGTGTGTGTGTGTGTGTGTGTGTGTGTGTGTTTTCAGAGCTGAGGCTGGAACTCTGGGCCTGGCACCAGGCAAGTGCTCTTCCACTGAGCTTAATTTAATCCCCAACCTCTCTATCTAGGTTTCGATGGGGTTTTTATTTTTTAGAAGAGTGCTAAATAAATAAAGATGTCAGTTTTTAACAGTTGTTGGCCATCAGCCATGTTGACCGGCTAGACCAATTTTTCCATTTACCACCATGCCTGAAAAACATGTAGTCCTGTGCCAAGAAGAGGCCAGAATGGTGAGAAAGTCACCTGTAAGAAACCAGGATCCCTATAGGAGTGATAATTAATTAGATGTGTGCCCCATCGTTAAAAGCAGCCTGGTGTGTGTACTGTCTTTATTAGATAAACAAACCAAAGGCTTTTCTTTGATTGCTCTGGTTATTGAAAATGAAGTATGACATCTATCTTGCAAATCCCCCCTATCCCTTTTTTTTTTTTTTTTTTTTTTTTGGTTGGTGATGGGGCTTATCCTCAGGGCTTGGGCACTGTCCCTGAGCCTTCATGCTCAAGGCTAGCACTCTACCATTTTGAGCTACAGGTCCATTTCCAGTTTAGGGGTTAGTTAATTGGAGATTAGAGTATCATGGACCTTACTGCCAGCCTGGCTTTGAATCCTCAGAGCTCAGCCTCTTGAGTAGCTAGGATTACAGGTGTGATCCACCCATACCCATCAGAAAACCATTTCATGATCTTCTTAACCTTAAAAAATATGCTCCATTTTTAAGGCAGTTTCTCTATGTTGATCTACACTTGAACAAATAAAAACTAGAAGTAAAATCAAGCTGAGCTAAACTAGAAGCAGAATAGCTTAGCTGGCGGGCCTGGTTTTGAACAAGCAAATGGCTTTTACTAACCTCAGTAGCACATAAACTTACTTCTGAAAATTTTCTATCCAAAATTCTTGGTTCCTGGACATACTCAGCCAACAGAACTGAGAGGTGTTTTTGCATTTCTTAGAAATGACTTAACAGAATTATCTATCTTTGTGGAAGAGAGGTTCAAGTCAGGCCAGGCTTTGTGGCAGTTCTTATTATTTGTTTGAATTTCTGAAGGAAAATTAGCTTCTGTGCCCTTCAGAGTAGATAGGTCCCCGTCTCTTTCCTCCTCCTCCCCTAGCTCTCTCTAGTGGGCTTCTATAGATGGAAGAGAGCTAGTGGTTCCTTTGGGTATTTTGAGAGTTTTATTTTTGTGCCTGTCTTTGGCAACTTTTCCATGTGCAAAGCCGGTGTGCAAGCAGTGCCGGTAAGTGCTCTCTCTGCAAGATTTATTTGTTTTGTTTTGTCGATGTGTGATATGTGACTGAGCAATTCTTTTTGCTTTCCTACTTCATAGTTTTATATGTTAAATAGATTTTTGTAACAAAACAAAAGCAGGTTTTTGTATTTAAAAAAAAAAAAAGAGGAGACTGGTGCAGGTAGCTCTACCCTGTAATCCTGTTTACTCAGGAAGCTGAGATCTGAGGACCACAGCTCAAAGCCAGCCTAGACAAGAAAATCTGTGAGATTCTCATCTCCAATTAACCACTGGAGGTGGAGTTGTGACTTAAAAATGGAGCTGTGGTAGAACTCTGGCAGAAAAGCTTGGGTGAAGGGCTCAGGCTCCTGAGTTTAAGCCCCATGACTGCTGAAAACAAACAAAAGAGGAATGCTTATTTGGAAACATAGAAATAGAACAGGAAAGGTCATTTAAGTCCTTGGTTAAGTCACAGTTTATAAAGATTTTATGTTGTAAAACACAAGTTTAAGAATTTTTTTAAAAATATATGCTGAAAAACAATAGTTACCTGTTTAAAACAATAGTTACATGGAAGTGTTAAATTGGGGTGGGGAGAGAGTCACATTCCTCCATCTCCATCTTTCTTTGGAAACTTACATAGAGATTTTGGGGGGTTGAATATGTATATTCCTGCATTTTTTCATGAGAAGATTCATGACTTCCACAAACTTTTCAAAGCCACTGCCTTCAAGTATCTTTTGATGATTAACTTTTATTATAGTTGTTGTTTTAAGATCTTCTGCACTGGGAATGTGGCTTAGTGGTAGAGTGTTTGCCTGGAATCTGGGTTTGATTCCTCAGTACCACATCAACAGAAAAAGATGGAGCCCGGCACAATGGCTCACACTTGTAATCCTTGCTACTTAGGAAGCTGAGATCTGAGGATTGAGCACTAAAGTCTGTGCAACTCTTATCTCCAATTAACTACCAGAAAATTGGAAGTGGCTCCATGGCTCAGGAAGCAGCCTTGAGCTGAAGAGCTCAGGGATAATGCACAGACCCAGAGTTCAAGTCCACACTGACAAAAGGAAAAGAAAAAGCTGGAAGTGGCTGTGTGGCTCAAGTGGTAGAGTGTTAGCAAAAGGAACTCAAAGACAGTGCCGAGGCCCCAAGTTGAAGCCTCTCTCTCTCTCTTCTCTCTCTCTCTCTCTCTCTCTCTCTCTCTCTCTCTCTCTCTCTCTCTCTCTCTCTCTCTCTCTCTCTCTCTCTCTCTCTCACACACACACACACACACACACACACACACTCCCCACAGTGTGATAGAAGAGGATTGCAGAATCACACCAAGTGGGTGCACTTCTCTGAGCTTCAGTTTCCAGAAGTTTGGGATTTTTTTCCTCTTCTTGGAGTATTTTGTTGGCTTTATACTAAGTGGTAATGATTGAGAGTAGTGTGGTGTCGTTTGGCATTGCTCATGATTGATGGCCTTTCTTAGCACCTGCAGTGCACTTTTGTCATATCTTGCTAGTAAGTTAAATTCCATAGCATAGAAATAAGATGCCTGTGTGGTAGTTGGCTTTGGGGGTGTTTCTGTTGTTGTTATTGGTTGTGAGGCTTGGACTCGAGGTCTGGGTGCTGTTCCTGAGCTTTTGTGCTGAAGGCTGGTGCTCTACCACTTTGCGCCACAGCTCCACTTCAGGTGTTCTAGTGGCAGGTTAATTGGAGGTGAGAGTCTCACGGACTTTCCTATCTGGGCTGGCTTTCAGTCTCGAGTCTCAGATCTCAGCCTCGTAGGTCACAAGCCTCCAATGCCACGCCTCCCATCCATGCTCATCTGATTGTGTTTGTTCTCTTAGCACTTTCAGACATAGGAGTCTGCCGTTTATATCTGTACTCTAATTGTTACATCTTGGCGTCCGTGTAAGGTAGTGAGTATTGAATGAAGCACTCTATGTAAATTAAGGATTTCTAATTTTTAAATTTGTGGATGAGAGAATTAAAAATCATCAATAAACTTGCCCTCAGAGACAATGTTTATATATTATGGACAACAGTTGGGCTTCATCAAATGTGAATCGCTCTGAGCCCCTGGGTTGAATTACTTAGATTGCTTTATAAAACACAAACTTAATGACAACACTACAACTGGATGCAGATAAATTTCTGATATTGTTTTAAGGAATGGCTTACTGTATTCAAAGCAAGAAACTCAAGAATGGAGCTCACTTTTATATCCTCACTTTTATTGGTGAGGATATAAACTGCTAATTCTTTTTCAGAAGATAATATTATCCCTATTACATTACAGCTTTAGGCTCCATCTTCTTGCAAACTCATTTCTTGAGGCTACTCAGGAAATTCCTGGATAAGTACTCAAAGCTTGTATGTCAAAAATGTTACAGTGTCAAAAATGTCACAACATAAAAATGGTAACAATCTAAATACTGAAAAAAGAAAAGTTAAAATGGGAAACAAATATGAAAGATGAATACTATGTTGTCTTTAAAAAGAAATCACTATCTTAGATGGTTATAATACAATGTTAAAAGTTACAAAGTAGCAGGGTTTTTTGTTTGTTTTGGCGGGATCAGTCTTAGAGCTTGAACTCAGGGCCTGGGACATGTCCCTGAGCCTTTTCTCTTACCACTTGGAGCTGCAGTGCCACTTTCAGTTTTTGAGTGGTTAATTGGAGATAAGAGTCTTACAGACTTTCCTGCCTAAGCTGGCTTTGAACCACAGTCCTCAGATATTCGCCTCCTGAGTAGCTAGGATTATAGGTATGAGCCACCAACACCCAACAAAGTGACATTTAAAAATAAACACAGTTATCTATTCAAAAGTATATATATTTTTTTGCTTTTTCCAACCCATCTACTCTGAGTTTCAAAAAAAAATTTAAAAAGTAAGTTAATGGTGTATCTTTATGATTCATGTGTTCTGTTTGTTAGTTTTTGGTTGGTTGGGGGCATGAGGAATGTCCCTGAGCCCTTGTGCTCAAAACTAGCCTGCTACCACTTGAGCCACAGCTCTACTTGTGTGTCTTTATGATACTCAGACCTAATAATCTTTTCCCCACAACTGGATGTGAGAGTTCATTGCCTTTCCATGTTTGGGGATCTTGCCTTCCAGGTTCCTCTTTGCCCCAGATTCTGCTCCTTGGTTTTAGTATCCAGGAGATGAAATGTTCTGAAATGCCCCCAAGGACCTCCTTTCAGGAGCCCATCAGCCTCTGGCAGCACCCTCAAAGGAGTCAGAGTTCTGGAGACACAATTTTAGCCTCTGTTGGCTGGTTTGAGTCCAACTGTGGCAACCTGGGTTAGGGAGGAAGCCTCTTCCCTCGTGTTTTTCCTATTGTACAGAAGTGGAGGCATTGCCACCAAGGCAGTGTTAGCAGGGGACAGGAAGAGACAGGGTTTCTGATTGAGGAGGAAGTTGTTTAAGACTTAGCTGTGAAGTCTGCTTTCCCAACCAGGGACCTTTCACCAGCTGCACAGGGCAGGGGGGTTGGCAAGCTGAAGGGGACCTCTGAGAACACTGCCAGGCCCTATTAGAGTCTGTTTTTCTTAAACTAACAGAGGGACCAAAACAAAGTCAATAGTATTACACTGTAATGAGAAAATTATTTTCCTTTGAAGTTAACAGGAAATGGAAAGGTAGTCACTAAAAGGATAATTCTAATTTTATTTGGGTGCTCTTCCCCAGGCTGTCTGCCGCTCCTTTTGTAGCAGAGCAACTGGTTTTCATCCTAGGTTGTCAGGATCTGATAAACTTTCACCGTAGAAAATTTCCTGGAAAGAAACTTTGCAAGCACCACTTATGAAGTGTTCAGGAAGCAGCGTGGGTCTCAGTCACACAGCTGGAGCAGGGCCAGTGAGGCCCGGAAAGCACTTGCAGCCTAAGATAGTGCTCATTTGTCCAGCCTAGAGTGGGTGTGGCTCTGCTGGGGGACATACCCAGGCCCACTGCAGGCACAGGGAAGGAGATTTTACCATGGACCTTTTCCCAAGTAAGGCAGAAAAGAGTGAGATACTGGCTTTTAGTGTAGCAGTAGCTAATCAATTAAACCACTGTGAACTGGAGTTTCTTTTCATAGATCGTTACCTAGCTTCTCTCAGAGAAGATAGTGAATGTCTTTTGTTCATTTCTGTTTCCTAAGTACCAGAACCAGAATAAGCAGTGGATGGGTGTATGGGCGTATGGATGAATGGATGGGTGGATGGACAGATGGATGGATGGATGGATGGACTGACTAATGAAGTAACAAATGAAGGAACTTATTCACAGTGGCTTCCATGTTTCCTCTTATTTTCTGCACGTTAATTCATTCCTGTGATAAAAACACCAAACCAAGTTAACACAAGAAAAATGTTACAAATAGAACTTTTTGGATAAACAAAGTGTAAACTTACCCTAATAAGTAAATTCCATCCTGTATCCATTTTGGAAATGAAAGCCAGTATCTCAATAAGATTCTAATTTAGATCTTGAGTCCTGAGATTTCCTTCCACCTCCACCCCACTCACACCCAGAAAATTATTTGCCGTATTTGAAGAAACCTGGGGCAAGGAGGATATTAAGTAATTTTGTTGCAAAACACCAAGAGCTGGTTCACAGACTCTCTTCACTACATTATGAGCCAATATTGGAAATTACTGGAGAATGTCTGATGCTAGACGGTGCCCAGGGTTTCCCCTCCAACATGCTTTTAATGGTTGCTTTTTAATGCAGTCATGGCTGCCTTTGCAGAGTGTGCAGGATTATGTCCAGAATCATATTTGACATAGATAATATTCAATGTTCGTTCGGGTGACTTTGAAAAACTAACATCTGAAGAAAAAAATTGAACTCTTGCTTTTTTTTTTTTTTTAAATTAGGGAACCAGGCACCAGTGGCTCACACCTTTAAGCTAAGCAGCTGGAGAGGCTGAGGTCTGAGGATCTTAGTTCAAAGCCAGGCTGGATAGGAAACCAAAACCTGTGGCTGAAGTGGTAGAGCTCTAGCGTAGAGGGAAAAAAAGAAAGAAAATGAAGTAGCAGCAGCAATACCTTAGAACAACTTGAGTTCAAGCCCCAGGACTGGCAGTAAACTAAATAAGATTAGTGTAAAGCATGTTGTGTGTTTGTAAATGTGGATTTGTGTGCTCAAGTTTTCTCTTCCTTTCTAGAATCTACTTCCTCTAGGTTCCTTTTCTCAGCTCATTATGTCTAATATTTCATTAGCAAATTGTATTCTACCCTGGTAGCTGCTCTCCTCTCTCTCTTTCCTAGCTATCCCCTCTCTCTCCTTTCTCCCCTTTCTTTCTCTCTCTCTCTGCCTCCTTCTCTCCCACTTCTCTCCCTCTCTCTACTCTCTTCTTTCCCCTTTTGTCCTTCTCCCCCTTTCTCTTCTCTCTCTTCCCCCCCTTTCCCTTTATCTACCCTTCTCTCTTCCCCCTCCCCATCTCTTCCCTCCTCTCTCACTTTTCTCATCCTTCCTCCCTCCCTGCTTCCCTCCTTCAATTCCTCCCTACCCTTATCCCTCCCTCCTTCTTTGCCTCTGTGTCTCTGTCTCTGTCTCCCCCCCCCACCCCCCCGCCCCCTTCCTGCTGCTCAGGGTATCCTTCTATGCTTCTTGCCCTGGAAAATACTCTGAGATTTAGGCCAACTGCTCTCTCGGCCCCTCTTACTCCTCAGGACAAAGAGGAACTGAATTGTGTTCACACTGCTCTCCTTCTGCTGTCTTCCCCCAGATTCCAGCACTAGGTGTGAACCTGGACGAAAGTACCATGCCTTTCAACCTTCCAATGAAACAAAGAGCCTGGTGCCAAACCCTAGGATGTGGTAGATCTTTAACACCTCTTAACATGTATTAAGGCAATCAATTAAAATATTTACATAGTCATAGACAGTATTGGAAAGAGACTGCCTTCAGCAGTTAAAAAAATGAATATGTTAGAGTTGTGAGACTGATGATTCTTGTTTTGTGAATGTTTTCTTTTCCAACTTTTAAGCAGAGTTAATTATAATTAATTATGTATTGCTTTCCTGATTTTATCATTTAGCAAAGAAATATACTGTCATAAAAGAGCAATTGGAAAATATTCACACCAAAATCATGTTTCTTTTGCAACTGTAAGTTTGAGTGGCAAATTCTTGTCCCAATTATTCTGCCTCGCTCTATCATTTTTGATGTTCCATTTTGTGGAATTTCTCACCTGTCCTTGGTGGTCAGAGAGATTTTTTTTTTTTTCAGTTAAAAAAGTACTTGATGGGGCCAGGAGTTTGGCTAGCATGCACGAAGGCTCAGGTTCAATTCCTTAGTATCACATATGTAGAAAAAAAGCTGGAAGTGGTGCTGAGGCTCAAGTGGTAGAGCTCTGGCCTTGAGAAAATCCAAGGACAGTGCTCAGGCCCTGAGCTCAAGCCCAGGACTAGCAAAAAAAAAAAAAGTACTTGATGTTTATCCTGACAGAATCAAATGACATTTATCCAAAGTCTAAGGAACAGAGAGTTGAGAATGCAGCAAAGCAATACCATGTACAATCCAGAATAAAGACAGATGTATTTAAGTATTGAGAGACATTTCCTGTGTGTTGTAGAAGAGCCTCCTATCCTGGCTCTAGCAGCCTAGACCTGTAATCCTAGCCACTCAGGGGGGCAGTAATTTAAAGGATTGAAGTACAGGACCAGCCCAGTCACATCAGTGTGGAAGAGTCTATCTTCAAAATAACCAGCAAAAAACAAAGCTGCTAGCAAGCAAGCCCAAGAAGCTCAAGGCTGGGAGTTCAAATGGCAGTCCTGACAAAATAAATAAATCAAAATGAAATATTAAGAAGTACCTCCGCATAGTTCCAAAGAATAAGATTGCAAATACAATTGCTTTAAAGATATCTCAGAAGATTTCAGAGACATCACCATCTGAAAAGACTGAGCAGTAAGCACAGCACGTGCAATCTTAGCAGGGTGACTACCTGAGACAAATATCATACAGTTCCCTCATTTTTTTTGCCAGTCCTGGGCTTGGGCTCAGGGCTTGAGCACTGTCCTTGGACTTTCTCAAGGCCAGCATTCTACCACTTGAGCCTCAGCACCACTTCCGGCTTTTTGCTATGTATGTGGGGTACCGAGGAACCGAACCCGGGTCTTCGTGCATGTTAGGCAAGCACTCTACCACTAGGCCAAACTCCCAGCCCCCCAGTTCCCTCATTTTTTAAAAATGCCTAGAGCACGGGAGTTTGGCCTAGTGGTAGAGTGCTTGCCTAGCATGCACAAAGACCCAGGTTCCATTCCTCGGTACCACATACATAGAAAAAGGCCGGAAATAGTGCTGAGGCTCAAGTGGTAGAGCTCTAGCTTTGAGAAAGTCCAAGAACAGTGCTCAGGCACTGAGCTCAAGCCCAGGACTGGCAAAAAAAAAAAAAAATGCCTAGAGCTGACAACATTAATTTTGCATATTTTTTTCTCTTTTGTACAGTGGCTTGAACTCAGGGCCTGGGCATTGTTCCTGAGCTTCTTTTGCTCAATTCTAGTGTTCTACCAAATTGTACTGCAGTACCAGTGCCACGTCTGGCTTTTTTTTTTTTTTTTTGGTAATTTAATGGAGATAAGAGTCTATAATCTTAGCTATTCAGGAGGCTGAGATCTGAGGATCACAATTAAAAGCTGGCCTAGGCAGGAAAGTCTGTGAGACTCATATATCTAATTAACCACCAGAAAACCAGAAGTGGCATTGTAGCTCAAAGTGGTGGAATACTGACCTTGATCAAAAAAGCTAAGTAACAGTGCCCAGGCTCTGAGTTCAAGTCCCACTACTGACTGAAATTTAAAAAAAAAAAGTCTTAGAGATTTTCTTGCCCTTGGCTGGCTTCAAGCCAGGATCCTCAGATCTCAGCCTCCTGAATAGTTAGGATTGCAAGTGGGAACTATTGGATGTTTGATTTTATTTAAAAAGGTAAAAGTATGGGATATTTGGCCATGTCAGTTCTTTCTTGCTAGCTTGTTTGCTTTCTTCTAGGCCTTCCTGTGCCTCAGTTTCCTGATTGTAAAATGAGAGAAGAGATTTTAGCATTTGCATGATTTTATGATGAGGCGCCTTGAACATGACAAAATTTCACCAATTCTAAGATTTTCCAGATTTTAACACTTCTGAAATGATAATGTATCTTATGCTTCCTATAATTTCCTTTTTGTTGTTGTTTGCTCTTGTTTTGGCGCTGAAGATGGAATCTAGAGCTTTTACATATGCCACACATCTATTTTCCCATCAGATTGGAACCCCAGCCCCATTGTAATTCTCATAAGCATTTTATTTTTGTTTCACTGCTGGTATATCTTTCAGGATATAGCTGTTTCAGCTAGACTGCAGTAGGGGATGAGGTAAGGTTAGCGATATCAGCAGCATTGTCACCCTCAGCCTCGATGAACTAATACAGCCCTCATTGACTGCTTAGTACTGCCAGGCTGGAGTCTATATGAAATCTCAATTTCCCCCAAATATTTGTATTCCGATCTAATGGGCTATTTTTCAGAATTGGCTTCATCTCTGCTAATGTGCGGTATATATGAAGTCAACTGTGTTTAGATTGTTTGCTGTACCACAGTTGGGGAACTACTGACATATTTATTAATGTCCATCTCTTAAATAGAGAAGACAAATTCTTTCTCTATTGATGGATTTTTCCTAACTCAAAGAAGTATATATTTTTTTTCTTACCAAGCAGAACTGAGCCACCCTTGTACCACGTAAGATTTACTGGCGTGTACTCTTTCCTGCTCTGAGGGAAGAAAAGAGAGTTTATTGATCTGTAACAAAGGAATGGACAGGGGCCAAACCTTTTCTGCTTTATACAATGCACTGACAGTAGAATCTGCATATCATTAAGAGGAACAAGTCCTCACAGTTGAGGCCACCCATCCAACATGAGCCATAATAGCCGAGAAGAACTGGTACCCAGTGTACAGCTGTTGCATGCTCAGCATCCACACCCAGTGACAGTGTCTTGTTATTTTATCATGACATGCTGTAATTCCTAATTTCAGGCTTTCTCCTTCTTTTGATTGTATTATTCAGCATAAGGGAAGGTGGGAGAGAAACCAATTTGAATCAGAGCTAACGATCTCCTTCCAGGTGAAAGGGGTTGGATGAATGGCAGACAGAGAAAGAACCTTGGGCCATTGTTTATAAAGCTTGGCTAGGAAGATTCTGGGCACATCTCCATCTAAATACTTTGACACATATTTCACTCAGCCCTAATACAGGCAGCTTGTCTCTTCTTGTCTTCTGTTTGCCCTCCAGAGTTTAATTGGTGGTATTTACAAGCCATTCTGAAGCAAGAGTATAGACATACAAGACTAACAAGGGGCCAGAACCCAGGGATTGGGTTTAGGTTTTGGTGGTTGTTGTTGGCTTTTAGAATAATTAATTAAATAATTCCAGAAGCTGGGCTTCTTTCCTTTACCCACTCTTTATTAAAGAATAAAGCTGTACCTGTCTGACATTAACTCCTACTCTTCAAAGATAATGCTCACTGTATCGCTGAAGTCTGCCTTTTTACGTTCAGCCAGATTTGACTTTCCCTCAGAGTTTATTGCTCTCCAAGTTCATTGCCATGAACCTGAACTAGTGCCACTGTTTTCCAGAGAATGTCAGGTGACTAAGCCTTAGTCAGAAAGATTAGAGCCATCCTTCCTGGTAAGCTGCCCACCCACCAGAAACTGGGGACAGGCAGGAACAAGGTCTTTTCTAGGGAGCAGAATACTCTACTGTATCTGGAACCTAGGAGCGGGGACATGCTTATCCAGCAGCAGACTTTGGGGGGAAATCACGTTTTTGTATTTACACCAAGCATTTTTGTTTTCCACAAGTAGTTGGCTTTGAACCACCAGGGCAAATCTTATTTCAACAATGAGGAGAAATCTGCCAGCTAAGTAAGTTCTCACCCTGTGTGATCAAATCCATCAGCCATTTCCTTTTCCTTCCTTTTTATTCACAAATATTCCTGACTTCTTATAATTTCCATGACTTTGGCCCAGTAGTGGACTTTTGCATAGCATTTTTCCATTACTTTAGTTTTTTCTTTTATGATTTTTAAAGCAAACTCAAATGGACTAGACAAATCTCGATATTTCTCCTATTTCATTATTTAGAGAATAATATATTAGTTTTTGTAATCAAGCACATGTAGAAAAAAGACCTTATGTGCTTAGTACAGTGTGCTATCCCTATCCAGGGAGGGGAAATGAAGTTTAAGATTTCTAGACTCATTCAAAACTGGAATTTTTTTAAATTTTTATTTTCCCAAAGTTGAAGCACAGTTATTTCTAGATTTTTAACTATAGTGGATATTCCCCCCCCCATTTCTGAACCACAGTGCCTGTCTTCTTTCTTTTAAATGTTATGATTGTAATATATCTTATTGCAGTCATCTCAGTTAACTTATAAATGTAAAAATAAGAAGTGTGGCCAGGCAGCAGTGGCTCATGACTGTAATCCTAGCTGCTCAGAAGGCTGAGATCTGAGGATCTTGGTTCAAAGCCAGCCAGGTCAGGAAAGTCTATGAGACTCTTATCTTCAATTAACCACCATAAAACTGGAAGTGGCACTGTGGCTCAAAGTGCTAGCTTTGAGCTAAAGAGCTCAGAGAGAGTGGGGAAAAAAAATGTGTTGTCTCATTTTGAGTCTAATGTTTCAGACTTGTGTGCCATGTCACATCATTGCCTGGACAGTAGAAGATATGATTAGATAATGGTTGTAATTTAGAAAGATGACTGCATGGGAGAAGAGTAGATACTTTGAGAGAAAGATGGGAACACTCCAAAGAATCTGTCAAAGTTAACAAAACTGTGTGTGCGTGCGTGCGTGCGTGTGTGTGTGTGTTGGTCCTATGGCAAGTTAATCTGATTTTGAAATGTGATATAAGAACTGCAGTGGAATTGCAGTTGAGTAAATGCAATTGTTGAGCCAATGTTTGGAAAGAAGGATTCATTTTAAAACCAAAATAGTTTGGTTTTTGCTAAAGAATGCCACACCTTGGGAGGCGTAGACATTTGAAGACCCTCTTCTTAGAGAGCCTGGTTTGTTTCCCTCCAGAGGATTTGTACTCTTATGTAATGTTCCAGGTGCTGTGACTGGGGCTGTCAGTGCTTAAGCAGTGTTGTGTGTGTGTGTGTGTGTGTGTGTGTGCGCGTGTGCATGTGTGTGTGCACGCACATACACGCACGTCATCTCTAGACATTGTCATCAATATCTGCACAGCCACTTCCTAGATTCTCATTCTCACCCCCTGCCCACCCCGTTCGACTTTGCTTTCTCCTTTGCTTTCTCCATTAACAATCATCTTTGTAAACAGAACTAGAAGATTTAATGTTGTACCTATTTTAAATGATCCGTTTTGATGGGGCTCCCTTTATTATTTCAGGTTGAATGCCTTTGGGAACTTGATGCATGAAATTTGCATGACTCCTTGCTGCTTTCCAGTGTCCTTCCTTGGATTCAAGCCAGCATGGCTCACCCCACTAAGGTTAATGGCTGTACCTCAGGTAAATTGGCTCTGAAAAGAGAAAAGAAGGAGGGAAGGGAGAGGGAGAGAAGAAGAAGAGAGAAAGAGGAAGAGGGAATATGCATTAAATGTATGCTCCAACTAATATTGGAATCTCTTTTTAAAATAATGAATTGGTAATAGCAAGTTGCCTAGATAAACAGGATTTTCAGGCATTTTTCTGTGGAAGTTTTATTGTTTCTTACCTAATTACTTAGAAATTTTGCTTTTATCTTTATGTTTATGCTGAAATCACTTGAGTAAATTACCCAGTCTGTTCTCTTGAAGTGCTGAAAAGGTGAAGTAAAATCCTGAATATTGTTGTAAGTAGAAGGAACATTCTTGCCCCTTTTGTGGAGAGGTTGATTAAGAAAAGTAGAAATGAAATTCTGGATATTAAAAACCAGTGATAGCTTTTACTGGATGATACCAGTGATAGCTTAAAGTAATTATAAAATGACTTTCAGAGAGGAATATGTAACAAGTTCTCTTTGAATCATTAAAGGCCTGTACTTGAATTCTTCCTTTAACTCTATATTAGAGACTGATATAGTTTTGAGTACTCAATATTGTTTATGTAAGATTGGAGAGAAGTTTGTAAGAGTCTCAGAATATTTTTCTATTTCCCCATGAGATGGTGGAGGGTCAGGGATAACCTGCCCAGGACATCTTGCCAAATACTCATTCTTCCCAAGTTATCTGCCAAATAACCCGATGAGTGAGAACAGTAATGGGCCATCTGAGCATTCTTTCCCAGAGCCTAAGTCCAGGGTCCCCATTCTACTGGCTCCACGCACCCTAGAATAGCAGCATTGTATTCCAGAAGGAGAATGGAATCAGTGTACTGAGTAATTTTCCCTCCTCCAACTCCCCTTACCCACCCACTTTCATTTACACCCTTGAGCTTATTGATGCTTTAGACCTTGACTCTCTAGTGTTTTTCCTAAATTTATCTCTGGGAGTTTCAGGCCTCTAATCCCTCTACCAGCTCAGCATGTCATGTACTATCCTTGTTTGCTCTTGAGGTCTGAAGGTCCCACTCTTTTCCCCTATCTGGTATCCGGCCTAACAGGTCTGGGCACTGAGACTAAAAGTGTTCTGATTTGTGACCTCTGGGGGGGGAACTTGTTACTTTAGACAGGGTTTAGACCAGACAAGGGAAGGGTTTTTGCTTATTTGAGTGGTCCTGATCCCTATCACAATTTCAGAGGCTCAGTCATACACAGTTGCTTTACATATACAAAAATACCTGCCTCTACTTAGACTTCTTCAAATACAGAAGTGTTGAATGTCTAAAACAACAAAAAGAGCAAAAATGACCAATAATGCTTCCACACAGAAGTAAATGATGTGCTTGCTCACTTCCCATCATCTTAGTTAATATTTCACATATTTGAGAATACACCTATTAAAAATTACTTTTACTGCCAGGCTTTGGTAACTCATACATGTAATCTTAGCTACTCAGGAGACAAAGGTATGAGGATTACAGTTCAAGGCCACCCTGTACAGCAAAATCCATAGACTTCTATCTTTAACCACCAAAAAAAGCCCAAAGTGAGCTGAGGCTCAAGTGATAAGAGGGCTAGCTTTGAGTTCAAAAGCTCGGGGACAGTGCCCAAGCCCTGAATTCAAACTCTAGTACTGGCACATATACACACAAAGGAAAAAGTAAAGGGGGAGGAGAGGGAGGGATAGGGAAAGGGAGGGGAAGAGGAAGGTAAAGAAAACAAAAAAGGGAGCTGATTTGGGGATAAGAGCAGGAAATACTATATAATGCGTAATATTTACCGTGGCTTGACGCTGGCACAAAATGTATAGTTGTATTAATTAAAATTACCTTTATTCTGCACCTTGCTGTAGAAGTCAACTGTACAAGTAGGGGGCAGGTATTGTGTCAGGTACCATTTTGAATGAGGTGTATAGCAACAAACAAAATAGTAAAACTCTCTGCCCTCAAGGATGGTGCCTTCTAATGGAAGCTGAAGTCTCCTGGGTACAGGAGATAAAATAGAGCACATTCTTAATCAATGAAGTGGTGCTGTCTATCTGGAATGCAAGCTTCATAGAGTGCTCTGTGTCTGTTTGCTAAACCTGACAAACTTGTCCCACCTTGTACCAGGTGGCATCTCACTTCTGACTACCCAGCCCCAAATGCCATCAATCTCAGACATTCATCCTTATGTGTGTTCTCTCTTGCTCACCAGAGCTTCAGTCTTAATGTCTGTTCAACTGTTACTATTTTAATTCATTAATATATTAAGGACTGTCATGTCTTAATGTAATGAGGAACATCATAAATTGTTCTTGATTCTTCTCTAACAAGGAAGCAAATGAGGATCCTTGGTTATTTTTTCTTCAGGGCACAGAGATGGAGACTGTGTGCTTCTTGTTTAACCCAAGTTCCTGAGTCATAGAACTGACTGAACTGGCTACATGGATTGATACTTCTCTAAACACTAATTAATGTTGTGCCACTTTTAATTAGAGCTTTGGATTCCTTTAGAAGCCAAATGACAAGTGGCTTATTTGTCAGATGAAGTTGATAACACCTATCCTGTCTCCTTCAGTGATGGGTTGTAAGGAAAAGGTAAAACAGTAGCTATAAAGACACTTGTTGTTATTTGGGTTCGTTTTGCTTTAAGACAGTTTCTTGGGCTGGCCTTGAACTCAGCACCTTGAGTCCTGAGATAGACATATACCACCATTCCTGA
The DNA here is from genome assembly GCF_031878675.1 of Megascapheus bottae. Taxonomy (NCBI): domain Eukaryota; kingdom Metazoa; phylum Chordata; class Mammalia; order Rodentia; family Geomyidae; genus Megascapheus; species Megascapheus bottae. The sequence goes on from NC_143511.1 coordinate 26,009,873, forward strand.
CTCGTGAAACACTTTAGAAAGCACAACGTGCTATTCAGATGTCAGAGGATGGCACCATTGTCCCTGTCTTGTAGTTCCTGTCGTGAGCTTCTGATCTACTCAGCACCTGCTTAGGAGCTGTCCTGACAGGCTCTGCCAGAGGCTACACTGGTGGGCAAGACTGTCCTGTGGAGGAAAATGAACGCTGCAGATGAGCATTGGGATAGAACTTTCATGCCTGCCATTCTGTGTTTTTCCAAATAGTTGCTTTGCACAGTTCATTGTATTTACTTTTTTTACATTATTCTTCCCCCTCATAAGGTGGCTTTTAAACTCAAGGCTTCAAGTTCTCACTTGGCTTTTTCACTCAAGGGCACTACCCACCCACTTGAGCCATGCCTCCACTTCTGCTTTTCTTCTGGGTAACTGGACATTCTGCCTGGGATGACTTTGAACTGCAGCCCTCAGATTTCTGACTCTTACATAGCTAGAATTGCATGCACCAAGCCTGTGTCACCAGCACTTGTGGGGGGGGGGAAGAAGGAGAGAAAGAGAGAGAGCGCTCAAGGGCTCAAGCGCATGTATGTGCCAGGACTGGGGCTTGAATTCTGAGCCTTGGGGCTCTCCTTTTGCTCCAAACACTGGCAGTCTGTCACATAAACCACTCCACTCCCAATTCCTTATAGCTTCTCTCATCTAGATTTACATATTTTCTTCCAATCAGATATGTAATAATTTAAGGTACTTACTGAATTACACTGGAAATCTGTTATGTAAATTAATATCTAATCTCATTCATAAAATTTGAGAGGCAGAGGATTTCTTTAAAATCCACAGTAGGTCAGATTTTTACTATATATATATATATATATCTCCTTTTCATGTGAACAGACTTAAACATAACTTCGGTAACATTTTGGTACTTAGTTCTTGCTAAGATTCTTCGCATTTTTTCCAAGTCTTCATGGGAAGTAGTTTTCAAATGAATATTTCCAATGACTATACACTATTCTGTATATTCTAGCAGTTGAATTTCTCTTTCTTTTATTTGGATGTTTGGACTGAACATTTTCATACTGCACTCATTGTAGATAATGGTGCAGACTTTATTCTTGTTTGGTCATTCTTCTCTCCTCCCTTTTGATTTCCTGAGATTCATTTCACAGCAACAGGACAATTGGGTTTAAGGGCACCACTATTGTGGTGTTTGAATCTCCTTAGCCTGGTCAGTGATTTGGCTGTAGTTTTTGTCTCCATGCTGATCTCAGATGAGGTACAAAGGCCACCTGATAAGACTGGGTCACACAGACAGGGCAAAGACTCCTGCAGAGCCAGCAGAGCACCCTGCAGCGCCAGGCAGGCCCCTCTTGCTTGTGTCAATATTTTTTCTGGGCAGGAGTATTTCTCAAACAGAACTCTGAGCCCACTGTGGTAAAGCTAGAAGCAGGAACCATGTGCTGTTTGTCCGGCAGAAGATGACTTTGAGCTCACTGATCTGGCTGGAACCAACGTGGTATTTCCTGAGACTATGTAAGGAAAGACATGGCTACAGGATGGTGGTGGTGGTGAGTCTTAAATGTGTCATCTGGTTACCCTGCCCTATAGGCAAGCATGTGCTGATTAGAAATGAGCTGCTTTAATGTGTGGGTATGGTATGTGACTTCCCAGGTTCTCTTGACTTAGCTTATAATTGGATGAACATGGATGTTCTTATTATGTAGAACAAAGATATCTAACATCAAAACATAGGGAAAAGATAGACTAAGCTTTGTGCTTTCCATTGTATTACCTCCTTCTCTCTTCTCAGATGACAAAACAAGACTTTCACAACTCGCCCAGTAATGGCTAAGGCTGAGGTTAGGTGTGGAGTATCCTTCATCTTTCTTCAAGGAATTATGTTGACCTTAAAAATCAAAAGTATGGTGTTTTTGAAGTCTTTGTTAAAAGTGATGAAATATATTTTAGAAAACTACATACAACTTGAAAGTGGACACTGGTGGCTCATACTTGTAATCCTCAGGACTAAGGGTCACAGTTCAAAGCTAGCCCAGGACAGAAAAGTCTGTGAGACTCCAGTTAACCAGCAGAAAATCAGAAGTGATGCCATAGCTCAAAGTGGTAGAGGACGAGCCTTGAGTGAAAAAGCCCAGGGACAGCACCCCGCGACCTGAAAATAACAATAACAAAAACCTGAAAGTAGAATGGTTAAAAATAAAATGTCCTCCATTTTCTATATTGATAGGGCTTCCCGCCTCCTTTTTTTTTTTTTTAAGCTTTTTAGTTTTTATTCTAGGATTTGAATTTTGTCTCATGCTTGCTAGGAAGTTATTCTAGCACTTGCCACACCCCCAGCCTTAGGTTGATTTTTTTTTTCTTTCCCCTTTTTCTTTTTAGGTTTCTTTTCTTAACATGCATTGCTTTCATTGAGCCAAGTTAATAAGCCTATTTTAATGCCTTATAATATTGCATCAGGCAAGTTTCATCCTCACCTTAGATATATCTGTTTATTGGCTCTAGAATATGCATTTCAATTTTCAACAAAACTATTAGATATTAACTCATGGAAGGCTAATTTCACACTGAAGCCTATAAATGAAATAATTGATTTTCTTATGGTGATCATCTTTGAGCTTTGAGCACATTGGGTTTATTTTTCTTTTCAAGTAAGAAGTAGCTGCTTTACCATTTCATAACTTAAAATTCCAGAGCCTACAAATAGGAGACTGGATTTTGAATTCTGGCTCCTCTGGTTTAATCAGAAGCTCCAGAAAGCATCCGGCCCCTGGAGAGGTTTTGGAAGTTCCTTCGTTGGGGCTTGCCTGTTTTACATACTCTCCATGCTTCAGTTCAGCTGGTAGCCAGCCTCACCTTATAAGTATTCTTGCTCTAAACCTTGCAGGAGTCATAATGGGTTAAGGTTTCAGACAGGCGATTAGCCCTGTAGCTAAGCTGGGGCAGGGCGATTTGTCTTCCAGTGAGTACCAGCCTACTTGGCTGTACAGAGGAAGAATCCAGGCCCCATCTGTTCCTGGGACTGAGCAAAGAAGCCCTTCAACTGGATGGAGATTGCTGTTCTGATGCCCTCCATGTCCACAAGAAAAGGGGAAATACAAAATAAATTCCCAACTGAGGCTGGACTATGTTAAGAACTTGACCTGTTGCAGTTCAGGCTAAGAATTGCCTTTCCTCTGAGGATTTGCTTATTCTGTGTTCTGCCTGGCCTTGTGTGAGTATTGCCATTTATTTCTGATTAGCCGTTTCTCCTCTTTCTTGAAGGACTTGCATGGGCAAGCTGAGCCCATCTGAAGTATGGCTCATTTGCTTCCTTTTCCAGGGTTTGCCTTCTTCCTGTGTTATGGCTAATTTTAGTTCCTCTCCTTTGTGTAGCTTCTGAGAAAATTTTCTATGGATTTGGTGGAAAAATGAATGAGTAAAGCTCCCAGTTTTTTTGCTTTGGTTGTTTTTTTTTCCCCCTATAAAAGATCTGTTTGATGTGATCTGGCCTGAAATATAATATTGGCATAGTTCTTAGACTCACAAAAACAGTAACTTTTTCTTCTTTCCTGCTCTCCCCCTCTCCCCCCAGAAATAAAATTGTTTTGAGTAGTCTTCTTTAAAAACCTCAAAGAAGATACAACTGGAAATAAGATTTTATAAGATCCGTTCAAACAATTGTAGACCTTCTCAGTCTAAATGAAAATTGTTCTTGTTTTCCTTTCTTGGGCTCCTCGACTAGAACTGGGCTGCTAAGTGCTTTCCTTATTTCCACTTGCTTTGGAGAAAATATACTCAAGCTCAAAGACTAAGTTGGGCTCTGCTTTAAAGCTAGAGTTCATTAGGAAGCCTGAAAACAGGAGAACTTTAACAAATACTTGACCTCTCCGTCCAGACACTATTCTCATCAGCTGATAGCACTGGATCTCACTTATCTCAGCTAAAAATAAGTATGTTGCTATTTTGAGGATTAAAATGTATAGTAGTAACCAGATTCCTTATTCTCACACTTCTTAGACATAACCATGTCTGAAATTCAGATAGAACAACATTCTTTAACAGGCCTTTCCAATCAACAAGGAGAGCATAGAATTACACACTTGAGAGCTGTGTCAAAGGACAAATCAGTGAGTTCCTGGAATTTATTCTTTTCTCAAAAGTTCGACCTCTGTAATCTTATTCTATCTTATTTTATAGTTAGCTGGATTTGAGTGTCTGGATAGCTCTTCTGCCTGGAGCAAAGGTTATGGATTTGTGTATAGTTTCACAATATAATATAACCTTTATTTAAGGAAATTGGACTGGAGTAACCATTTATGGAAGCAATTTGCCACTGTTAGTCACATATGTTATGTTTATTTTAGTTCCCTTTTCTGAGTTCATGTTCATTTAATTCAACAGAATTTTCTCTTGGGGAGGGGCAGGGACAGTACTAGGGTTTGAACTCAGGATTGGGTCTTCCACTTGTTAGCAGGCTCTTTTGATACTTGAACCACACTTCTAGTGATCTTTTATATTTTGGCTATGATCTGTTAGAATTGGAAGAAAGTCATGTAGCTTTCTGGACTTAGTCATTCAGAATTTGGTTTTACAAATAAGTTTTTAGAAACATTGGATCCAGTTCATCTTACCAAAATGGCACATTCTTGCTCTTTTTTTCTGAATGCCATTTCCTCTAATATCCATTAGTGTAAGGTATGTGAAAGGTTTCTGCACAAGAGTTTTCTACCAGAAAAGAAGAGCTTTTGTGTGTGTGTGTGTGTGTGTGTGTGTGTGTGTGTGTGTGTGTGTGTGTATGTGTGTGTAAGGAGGGTGCTGGTCATAGGCTTGAACTCAGGGTCTGGGCACTGTTCTAAACATTTTTTCTTGTTTTACTCAAGGCTAGTGCTTTACCACTTCAACCACAGCTCCACTTCTGGCTTTTTGAGGGTAGTTAATTGGAGACTTTCCTTCTTGGGCTGGCTTTGAAGTACAGTCTTCAGATCTCAGCCTCCTGAGTAACTAGAATGACAAGCATGAACCACCAGCACCCAGCTAAGAGGAACACATTCTAAACTACAGAGAAACAGTGGAGTATTTCTAGTACTGATGAGCCCATTGCTTTATATCTTTATAACCCTAGTCAAGTGCATCAACTCCTACTTTTTTCCATCTAAAATAAAAACAGTAATGGGGCTGGGAGTTTGGTCTAGTGGTAAAGTGCTTGCCTAGCATGCATGAAGACCAGATTCGATTCCTCAGTACCATATACATAAAAAAAAGCCAAAGTGGTGCTGTGGCTCAAGTGGTAGAGCTCTAGCCTTGTGAAAACCCAAGGACAGTGCTCAAGGCCCTGAGGCCAACCCAGAGCTGGCCAAAAAAAGTTATTTTCCTGTGTTCTCCATGTCCTCCTCATCTAAATTCAGATTCCTACCAAGGTCCATTTGATTGAACTTGATTGAGTTCCTTTCCTTCTGGTGTTAGACTAATTGGCTGGGTACTTTATTCAAATCAAAAGCATGTTGTAGAAATGTGTTGCATGTTTCCCCTCTACCTCTGAGGACAAAACCTAATTCATTTCCCCATGATCTGGCCAAAGAGGCAAAAGTACCTGCTGGGTGTATGTGGCCTGAACCTTCTCTAATACCCTGCCTGTCGTGTGGTGAATCAGCCTGATGATTCGCAGGTTTTCACCACATACTAGGGTGGAGACCTGGAAGCTGTAGGCCAGTAGTGGGGGGAGAGGAGGCGGGGTAGAATGGTTTGACAGGCAAACCATTCCAACAATGGCCCTCACTTACAGGAAAAACTTGCAAAACACCGAAATCCTGTGCCACCAGATTTTTTTTTTCCATTCATATCACATTTTACACAGCTTCCAGATCGGCTCCAGATACAACCCTGGGCTGGCCGTTCTCCCTCACACTGCCAATCTAGTTGGAAGCTGTGACTGGTTACCTCTCCGTGTCTGACCTATAAGGTGTCTCTGCAGAGCTGTGCATCATCTTGTGAGATCTCCAGAATCACCCAGGGAGGGTGGAGCTGTGTATTCTCTGAGGACTACTGCTAAGGAGTGGGGGGGCACTAGATACCATCTCCTGGAATTCACCATTCCTTGGGATCTTGATTTTAAACAAAGGCATCTTGACACAGAGCATCTTGTTGGAAAGGTAAAAGGAATTTAGTATGTGGGGGCTTTCTTCTGAGGGGTTGGGTGGTCTGTTTCATGATCACAGTTCATGTGATCGTGAGAAAGTAAAATGTCTAAATAGTGAATTTAAATTGGTATATAGTTTGAGGATTTCTGGGAGATGTGAAATAAAACTAAGCAGGACTATTTCAGTGAGCCTTATTCATTTAGTTGCTCACTCTGTGTGAAGTGACCACAGAGATGTAATTTGGCCAAAAGGCAACTGTTTCCCTTCTTTATGTAGTGGACCCAAGGCCTTGTGAAAGTCACTTTTCCTCTACCTGTTCTTACCACTTTGTGGGGGGGATGGGTTTGTTTGTTTGTTTGTTTGTCTGTTTTTGCCAGTCCTGAGGTTTCAACTCAGGGCCTGGATACTACCCCTGAACTTTTATACTCAAGGCTAGTGCTCTACACTTTGAGCCATAACTCCATTTCCAGCTTTGTGGTGGTTAACTGGTGATAAGTGTCTCACGGGCTTCCTTGCCTAGGCTAGCTTTGAACCATGATCCTAGATCTCAGCCTCCTGAGTAGCTAGGATGACAGCGTGAGCTGATTTTGTGCTTTCCTTGGCTAAGGATGGCTAGCAGGATGTTGGACATTGTGATCTTTTATTTTACTGGCTTCCAAATATCTTCACTTTGATGAAGTTTATGACTGTTCTCTTAACTCTTCTCTTTTTGCTCTGGGCCTTACCTGAACAGAACACCACGATTTATACTGTTTCCATCCATCCTGGAATCTGCAGGACTCAGGATGACCCTTTCCTGCCTTTTGTGGCTACAGGTAGTAAGAAGCCAGCTGTGTGCAAAGAATTGTTTAAGAAATAGAAGTGTCTGCACTATTTCAGCTGCTGTTCCCTGCCCCGCCCTGTTCCCCGGCTCCTGGCTTTGTTCAGAGCTCTGTTCTTCAGGGCTAGATGTCTTTCCTTTCTCTGTTGAAATGCGTTCTTCATATCTTTCAGGAACTACAACTCTCTTGCCTCTCCCTACAGGGTTTCTCAGATACTCCCCTTCCTTATTTCTTCCTAGAGTGTCTTGTGTTTCTATTAAGTAGTTGCCATCACTCACTTTCAAATAAGGTTTATGGTTGTACACCTTACTAATCTGTAAACTTGAAGGATTTACAAGGTAAGGCTCATGGAATGGTCTTTGTAGCCCATCCTGGCTTGCTTAGTACTCTTTATAGATCAGCAAGGCACCTCATTCAACCATTAACCATTGGCTGAGTCTCTGTCTGCAGTGCTGGCTAATGCTGGACATGTAATATAGAGCAAGAGGAAGACCTAGTGCCTGCTTAGTGATGTATATAGGGTTGCATTGAGCCATGCCTCCTGCACGTTGGATGTCACTTCATTTTTTGCCGTTTTCATCCAACCTAGTCTAAGTAATTACTCAGCTGATTGTTCTGGTAATTCATGCTCTGACCAGTCACCAGGGTATCTTTCCCTATGCAAACTCAAGACTTTGGCTGCATCATGTGCATTCTCTTCCTTTCTGCCTCTTCTTTATCTTCTCTCGCTCAGTCATTTACTCTTGGACCTAAAATAACATTGTGAGATGTTTTGAAGTGGGAAGAGGTGTGCAGGCATAAAGATGGCTGTACCTAGAAGGGTTATTGTCAGAGGCCACTTGGAAAGTTCTTTTAAGCTCCTGTGTGCTCTTTACCCCTTAAAGTATTTGTTAGCCATTCAAAGCAGGAAAAGGAGGCGGAACACCAATCAGGGCAGATACTATGACGTGGTCCAGTGTGGTGGGCTCCTTGGAACAGTAGATAAAGATGAGTTGGTGATCTCTGGGGACTCTACCCCTTTCCCACTATTGTCATGGGAAAAGTCCTTAAGCAGTTCGTTAAGGGGTGAGGAACTTATCCAGTCCCTTTAGTCTTTTGATCATTTAAGATTTTAATTCCCTTCCTTAGCCTGTGTTTCTCTAATTCATCTCGCCATTTGGCCTTAGAAAATGCTGGTCTCTAATCTGGGATGGAAAGAAATTGTAAGGCAGTCTTTCTTCTTGTAGCTTAATAAAGATAATATACAAGGGCAACCCAGACTATAAAAAAAGACCAAGGTGTAGAAATGTAGAAGGAGCATGCCTCTACTGTGCTGCTCCTGTGCTATTGGAAAGGCAAGGCTTTGGTGATGATAAACATAGAGGATTTGCGTGTGTGTGTGTGTGTGTGTGTGTGTGTGTGTGTGTGTGTGTGTGTGTGTGTAAGTGTGTAATAGCGTCCCATCCTAATACCACTCTCCTAACAAGAATCACAGCCCTCTACTGCCTGGCGCACCCTTCAACCTGTTGAATGTAGAGTGGCCTCTCCTAAGAAAAAAAAAATCTCCCTTTTCATTAAGACTTCTGAAATAATCTTGCTAATCCAGGCACATAAAAGAGTCCTGTTCCAACACCCCAAAGCAGTAAGAGGCACACACCCAGCGGGAGAAGAAAGCAGGGAGCCCTTGCAAGACTTGTCCTTTTAATCCACAGAAAGTCAGGTTCACCACCCCACTTCCCCTAGGCCATGAAGTGGGTGTGAGAAGTCACTTTGGTGAGGTGGAAGGGAGTTGGTTACACCCAACCTTGTCCGTTGTACCTGGGACACTCAGCTTTTGGACTCACACCCCATCACAAATCTGAGGCAAGAGAAGACATACAAGTAGCTTAAGAAGGGTGTTATTAGGGGTAGCAGGGAAGTTCTAACACAGCAGAAATAACCCCGGCCTTTGGAGAATGAATGAACATTCTGCTTTCTCTCTTTTAAGGATGAGCAATCATAGCAGACTTTGTTGGTGGTGGTGGTCCTGGGACTTGAACTCTGGGCCTCGGTGTTGTCCCTGAGCTCTTCAGCTCAAGGCTGCTGCCCTACCCCTTGAACCACAGGGGCACTTCTAGTTGTCTAGTGATTAACTGGAGATAAGAGTCTCACAGACTTTTTAGTCCCCGGGCTGGCTTTGAACTGCGATCCTCAGATCTCAGCCTCCTGAGTAGCTTGGATTACAGGCGTGAGCCTATGAGCACAGCTTAGATTTTCCTTTTTTTTTTTTTTTTTGCAAGATCTGTTTACATGAGGCAGAAATAGCAGTAAACTTTGTTTTTATATTTTTTTAAACAAAACATCTCATTAGAGAGCTAAATTTAAACATGAGATATAGATTCATGTTCAAGATAATTTAAATGGTTAATCTGCTTTGTGTCATTACTCATCGGCCCCCCGCGCCCCCCCCCCACACACCAAGGACTACAAGATAAAATCAATTTAAAATGAGAAGAGTTGGCCACTTGAAAAATAGGTAAAAGGATAGATATCACAATTAAATAATGAAATTAAAACACAAAGTGATATTAAGAACTCCTTACTGATGCCAGTTGTGTGGGTTTGGAAAATTAACTTTATTTTAAAATATCAATTTATTTTTTATTTTATTTTTTATTTATTTATTTTTTGTTCTGTGGCAAATTCATTCCCTGAGTTTCTTTTGCTCAAGGCTAGCACTCTCCCACTTGACCAAAGTACCACTTCCAGGGCTTTTTTTTTCCCACCCCAGGGCTTTGTGCATGCTAGGCAAGCACTCTACCACTAGGCTACACTCCTCGCCCCTGACAGGTATTCTGTATGAGTAAATAAAAACCAAAGAGATCACACTTGGAATTGCAGACTTTCCATAGTTTAAAACTTTGGAGTTTACCCCTGGCTGCAGGGTGGAGTCACTTGGAGAGATCTTGAACTGTAGATACCCTACTCCCCTCCCCGCCCCCCAGCCCCAGGAGAGAGACTCCGATTCATTTGTGGATTTGGAGGTCAGCATTTTTTACAAACTTACCCTAGCAATGTGTGTTAGTGCAGCAAGGCTGAAAACTTCTGGAGCTTCAGCTCTGAGCGGGAGGCTCCAGGCTTCTAGACACCTCCCTGAAAAATAGTGGTAAAGCTAGTATGAGAGTCTTGCCTCCTGTCAAAGGTGGGTATGAGCTCAGAGTCACTGGTATGTCCAGGGAGTTCTTTAGAATTAAAAAAAAAAAATGAGATGACATTGTCCAAAAAGAAATGTACTCATTATCTGATTTGTGTGACGGTAACCCAATCTGAACATCCCCTTTATAATAACAATAGAAAATAAAAATTGAGAAAGAAAAGAAAACAAATGTCCAGGCACTGACAGTTTATGACTATAATCTGGATACTAAAATCTAAGGATGTCAGTTCAATTTTGTGCAGGAAAAGTCTGTGAGACCTTTATCTCCAGTTAATCACAAAAAAGAGAGTTAGCCTTGAGCAAAAGACAGCACTTAAGCCCTCATACTAGCATGTGCATACACACAAAGCCCTCATACTAGCATGTGCATACACACACACACACACACACGAATACTTGAAGGAGTAAGTAAACTCAAATTGAGGGTTTGCACAGTACAATCCACATTAGCATTGGCATCTTAATTGAAGTTTGGAGGGAGAATCTTATTGAAGTAACCCTGCAGGGGGTAGGGTGCACGCACGCAGAACTAGGTGTTCAGGGGTATATGCCTGCAGCTCCAAAGTACGGAAGCAGCCATCGTGGTGAGGTAAAAGCTAGGCTCATGTGTGCTTAACCAGCCTGGCATCATACAAGTCTGCCATCCACCTCCAGCTTCCCTTCCACAGAGAGTCACCTGTCTGTCTATGTCGCCCCTGCTGTTCAGCCCTGAGCATATCCTCATCTTCACACAGTTCCTCTGCTTCTACTTCTCTGTGCAGAGTATGTGTAGCTTTTCTGTCTGTGATGGGAACCTTTCTGACTGGTGGCTTACCTTCCATTACTTCCCTTCCCAACCCTTCCCTGTCCTGACTAGACAGTATTTGCATACAATGACTTTTCTGCTGGACTTCACCTTCATGGAAGCTCACAGGCAAACAAACACCCACAGGCCAGCTTGAGTTACCTCACTACCTTCAGTGGCTGTAGGTAATAAGCTCTGTTTGTAGCAGAATACACTATGTTGGAATAAAAAGCTAGCAGAATGTTTTTAATAAGGTCAAGAAATATTATATCTTCAGATACATTCCTTAATTTCATTATTTTTCTTTTCTTTGGGGTGTGTGTGTATGTGTGTGTGTGTGCATGCACACCCGTGTGCACGCGCACACGCATGTGTGTGCCAGTCCTGGGATTTAAACTTATACCCTAGTGATGTCCCCAAGTTTTTGTGCCCTGGGCTAGCTCTCTACCTCTTTGAGCTACAACACCATTTCTGTCTTTTTTGATAGTTAATTAGAAATAAGAGTCTCACAAACTTTCTTGCCTGGACTGGCTTTGAACTGTGATCCTCAGATCTCAGCCTCCTGCATAGCTAGGATTACAGAATAAGCCACTGTTTCCTGCCTCCTTAGTTTAATATTTAAGAACAAGTTTTTATATTAATACCTAGTTTTGAATAATGACTATATAATACCAGAATTGTATTCAGAATTAGGATATATTTTCTCAAATGCTAATAAAACAGATGGGTAGCTATTTTCTTAAATTCATCAAATTGTATACTTAAAATGGGTGAACTTTACATTATAGAAATATATATGTATATGTACATATATGCACGTATATATATGTGTGTGTGTATATATACATCTATATCTATATCTATATCTATATATATCAGTTTTCTTTTTTAAGTTTAAAAACCAGGACCAAAAAAAAAAGGCCTAACTCGATTTCTTTTGTAATGAAGGTGTTTCTGGGGAATTTAGAATTAATGGGACCTGACATTTAAAAGTCTCTGACACTTGAAGTCTGTCTCTTAATTAATTTTTGCTCTTTGAGTCAGTTGAGTGTGTGTGTTCTTGATCAATTCAAGACTGTGTTCTTGATCTTAAAAGATCTAGCCTTCCTAGCTTTATTCAGGAGATGCCTGCAACAAAATGATCAGGTGTGTACCCCCTGCAGAGTGGTCAGTGGAGGAGAGAGGATGTGAAATGCTAAGTGGCAGGTAGGTAGGGTGTGGCACTAAAGGAGAACCAGTAAGACTGACAAAGCCTAGTGGAGCATTTGAAAACCTTATTGTCCATGGCATCAGTCCCATCTCTGAATCCCACCAGGCAGGCTAAGCAGAGTCAGCCCTAATCTTTGTTCATCTCTGCTGTATTGTTTGGAACTGGCTTTGCTTGTTTATCCTGTGACAGCGTTAGGCAAATCTTGTTCCACAGAGCCACAGAAACATTTTGTGGCTCAGGTGAAGCAAGCACTTAACTATTTTTGCCCCATGGGAGAATTTAAACCATCCAAGGAGCATATGCTTACTAACTTTAAAAAAGAAAACAAGGGGCCGGGAGTTTGGCCTAGTGGTTAAAGTGCTTGCCTAGCATGCATGAAGACCCGGGTTCGATTCCTCAGTACCACATACATAGAAAAAAAAAAGCCGGAAGTGGTGCTGAGGCTCAAGTGGTAGAGCTCTAGCCTTGAGAAAGTCCAAGGACAGTGCTCAGGCCCTGAGCTCAAGCCCAGGACTGGCAAAAACAAAAAACAAACAAAAAAAAAACAGCTGGGTGCTGATGTTAACACCTGTAGTCCTAGCTACCCAGGAGGCTGAGATCTGAGGATTGTGGTTCAAAGCCATCCTGTCCAGAAAAGTCCCCATGAGACTCTTAGTCCAGTTAATTACTCAAAAACCAGAAGCAGCACTGTGGCTCAAATGAGTGCCACGCTTGAGCACATCAAACAGACTCAGGGACAGCGTCTAGATCCCATGTTCAAACCCCACAACTGACCAAAAAATAAAAATAAAAAAGCTCAGAGACAGCATGGAAGCCCAGAGTTCTAGCCCCAGTACCAACCAAAAAATAAAAATAAAAGCACTGCTGGTTAATATTATTATCCAAAGTTGAGAATGCACTTGTCTGGGAATTCATTCATTGTCTTCAAAAGTCACATGATCTAAACTTGGCTATGTGGGAGAAGCGTGGGTTTGTGGTTTACAAATGGTGGGCATTTTTAGCCTTTAGATTACATGTTGCATTAAATAAGAATAAACAAAGGAGGAGCCACAGGCCTCTAGCCCAGCGTAGGGTTAGACTGAATCACTGCCTTCTTTGGGAAACTTTCAAGACCTGTAGTTCAGATGATGCCAGTGAGCTTTTTGGGGGGATGCAGAGGGAAGAAGAGAAGGGAGTAAAGGAGAATGAGGGAACATGTACTGCTTTTCTCCATTCCTGGAATTAACAAGGTGACAGCCAAGTGTCTAGGTCAGCATTTCATGTGCCTAAAACAAGAAGAAGAGAATAGTTTGTTTGAAAACCTAGAAGAGAGGGCTTGGAGATGTCTGTCTTTTATTTCTTTTTGTTGTCATGCAGATTCTTGCTTCTTGCTAGCAGGGTTTTGTGTGTTTTGGGGGTTTTTTTTGTTTTGTTTTGTTTTTTGCTGTCTCACTGACATGGAATTAAACTTCAGTGGCCAGCAAGCTGTTAGTTGGTCAGGAAATTCCAAACAGATATAAATAAATTCTCAGTAACAGCTCCTGGGCTCTATGCCTTCTCTTGTGTTTAGTCCCTTTAATGTGGAGGGAAGTATGCCTGAGACTTGACTTCCTGCTTGCTGAAAAATCACAGTTATTTTGTTTGAGGGTAAGTAAGAATGCCAGAGAGAAAGAAAGAGGGAGAGAGAGAGAGAGAGAGAGAGAGAGAGAGAGAGAGAGAGAGAGAGAGAGAGAGAGAGAGGGTGGAGGCTGGTGAAATATGAAGTCAAGCTCTGTATGGGCTGAAAAATTTTTTTACAGGCTGGAAAGAATAACTAAGGACTTGACTTTGAGTTGAGTGAAAATTTCAGCTTTAGCTAGAGCTTTCACTTAAAGATGCCTTTGCCATTGGAGGTGGTGCGCGTTTGAGCTGGGAAGTGTTACGTGCTTTCCTTAAGTTCTAGATTTCCCTCCTTCATTGGTGGATCTTCTCTGCTTATTTGTTTTCAGCTCTATTTTCCTAATAGGGGGCTGCTTATTGTGATTAAAGCTGGTTTCGCTTTTTTATAGAAATACTATAAAACAAAAGAAGGGCTGGTATTCATACAAAAGTAGTTTTTAACCACTCCTCTCCCCAAATCCTGCATGGATATTTTTTTAAGCTTCCCTTCCCCTTCTTTTCCCCTGTGTTCTCCTTTCCTTTCCCTTCTCCATTCCTTTTTCCTCTCCTCCTCTGCCTTTTCTTTTATTCCTTTCAGTACTAGGATGGAGCCCAGGCTTTGTGCACGTGTTAGACTGGGATTTGGCACTGAGTCACATTCCCCCGTCTTTAGAGAAGCTCTTTTTGTTGCACTGTGTGATTGGTACCGAGCACTGGAAAGGAGCGCTTACACACTGCCTACCCTCCCGAGTCTCCAAGGCCATTCTAGTCCTGGTAACCGTGGCTGAGCCTCCTCACTCCCTTCCCTCTCACTCTCACCTGCTACTTGGTTTCTGGCCTCTTAAGTGGTGTCTGGAGAGAACTGATAGCATGGCGAAAGGGATGCTCTACTGGGGATGGCTCAGTCTTGCCAGGTAGGAGGCAGTTGGCAAAGTGAGGCCGACTGATACAGAGCAAGCTCATGGGCTCTGTCTGCCTTCCTTAGGCACACTGCATGAGACTTTATGTCAAGTGTAGTCGTGTTGTCATGCTGACATCACCCCCTACCTTCGTTTGTTAGTTGTAGGACTTGAACTCACAGCCTGAGCATTATCTCAGAGCTCTTTTTTTTGCTCAAGGCTAGTGTTCTACCACTTGGAGCCACAGTGCCCCTGATTTTTAAGTGATTCATAGACTCTTCTGCCTTGGCTGGCTTTGAACCATGATCCTCAGATCTCAGCCTTCTGAATAGCTGGCGCCTAGCACTGACCCTCTTATTACTGTTGTACACAGCAACAGGCCCTGGACGTTACTGTCCATGACTTACAACGTAGTGACGCAGGTGCTACCACTGCCCAGTTAGACAGTTGGAATAGAATTCAACTTGCCAGTGGCTAGAAAGCCGTAGCGGCAGGGGACACGGCATGTGGCTGGTTGTGACACAGGACACTCTGTCCGGGCACAGGCGCTTACAGCAGTGGATAGAAGAAAGCGGTCCGTTCTTCCCTTGGACAGAGTCGCAGGTCTAAGTGAGATTTCACCAAAGGTGGGGCATTGGTCCTGAGCTCTTAGGACAACACATCTGACTGAGACAGTTGGAACAGCCTGGTGAAATGTGAGCTGGGTGTAGGGCACAGGCTGAGAGAGGGCAGCCAGCTGTGTAAATTGTTGGGTTGGTATGTTAAGGTTTAGGGTGGGGGCTGAATTGGGCGTTTTAGGTTCTATGGAACTCTGGATATCTATGTGAAAGATAATAGAGAAGGGAATCAAAACTCCAGAAATTCTTCAAGGAAAGACAGTATTCATCAAATAATATACAATACAGGAGAGTGAAGACATCCACCCCTGAAACAAGGCTGCTTAATGTGCAAACTGAGCTTCTAGATGGCGCACTTAAAGTAGGATGCAAAGAGGAAAAGGGAAGGAAGGAGGAATGGGAGGAGGAAGAGAGGAGGTAGGAAAGAATTCAGATGCATTAAAGGAACTTCTAACTTGCAGAACATTTACTAAAGAACTTTCTCAGCTCCATCACCCAAATTCAGATTTCCCCGTGGTTAACTACATGTTTGAGTGAATGTACGTGGACACGGGTTGTCATGTGCACACATCATGTCTTTTTAACATAAAACAGCGTTGTGCTCCTTCTTGTATGGCTTACATAGTTTTCAGAAAAGAACCCTTTTGTTCCGCAGGAAAACTTTCAAGTAAGGGCCATTGATGTTTTTAGACATAGCCTTTTTGGGTGCATTTCCCAAGGCCATCGTGAGGCATGATGACAGGTAAGTCCAGATGGCGGCCAGCTTCCTCACTAAGAATGACTCACCTTCCCCTTTGGTAGAGGATCCTAAGCCACCACAATAGCCTGATCTTTGGTGGGAAAGTAGTCTACTCACTAGCTTTCACACCATGACAATTCCTGCTCCATTGGCCACTGTTGGGCTTTCTTCTAGAGTCACTAGCTGGCATGTGGGCCCACAGATTCCTCCTCACTTTGTCTCTTCCTATGATTAATTATGGCATTCTCATATTCACATGATCCAAGATTTGACCAGTGAGAATATAAGACTTTTGTTTTTTAAACCACACACTGGTGGTTCAGGGACAGTATACAAGCTCTGAGTTCAAGCCCCTCCCCCCGTGCGGGTGTGTGTGTGTGTGTATTCCTTTAGTAAGGACAAGAGCAAGATTAAAGTCTCATCTGCCACCTGCTCTTTTCCAACAAAAGGAGGAATGGAATGATTGGGTAATTCTTGTGACTATTGTGGGCTCCCTAACATGAACTGCCTTCCTCACCACTTTGACGTACGGTGGGTTGCTCCTTGGGTCTAGAAGAGCTTAAGGCTAACAGTGTCTTTGGGAGAGACTTCCTGCTGAACGTGTTCAGAAGGCAGTCCTGTTGCAGAAGTTGAATCACTAGCACAAATTCCCTTTCAAAGCCCGAGTAATTGGCCTCCTGAGAGCTCTGGCTCCGCTGAGTTCATCCTGCTGAGTTTCTTTTGTGCTCCCTGGTGCAAGCTGACCAGACACTTCCTGACTGCTCACAGCAGTAAGATGCTCACTGCTCTTTGCCCCTCAGAGTTGTGGGAATCTCTGAGAAATTCTTCAGTCGAATACATCCTGCGCTTCCTGTTTTGGGAGTAATGCAAAGTCCTTCAGTGTCACTAGTGAGGGACACACTCTGGTGAAGAAAAACATGTGACCTGTGCATGAGGATGTTGTGCACAAGGGCAATTTTTATTCTTCATGAGGTCTGTAGAGATAATTGGGCCTAGAGTGTGAGGTAGGAAAACTGGGACAAAGAAGTCATGGTATTACGACTTAGCAGATAGAGGGTGCAGTTAAATGCCCAGACACAGGTGGGCCCCAGGACTGGAGAAAAATAAAAATGTGCTTGTTGATGCCTTTGGACCTCCAGATTCTTCTAGTGAGCAACGTAATGGTGATTTAAACAGGCAGAGGTACTGTATTCTTGGCCCCAAGACTGGGGGGGGGGGGTCTCTATGTACTCATCCCCTCACCTGTCCATCACCTGCACTGCCTCCTCCCTGCCTTACCTTCTCACAGCCCTCACTGACCTGCTTTTCACAGCTTCCTGGGCACTGTGTTCTGTCTTGGTCACTTCTTGGCATATTGTCTCAGTGCCTTGGTGACTGACCTCATTCCTCTTAGGTTGGCCTAGCTGGACTGTAGCTCATATGATTGCTTGTCAGTAGAATTCTCCTGCCCCTTCCACAGAATAGGATTTTTTCTTGCCCCCCATGAAGTTTTGTGTAATAAAGGGAGATGTGGTACCAGGCATAGTTTCCAGTGCTGCATTTCTAGACATTCAGAAAATTCTCATAAACCCCAGGGCAGCCCTCCAGTTCCCAGGGTCTGGTTGGAAACCGGCCCTTGCAGAATTCCACATTCAGACACTGCCAGTGGGTTTTTAGCTGTGTGAAAACAGGCATAGTTCTGTTAGTCCAAACAGGCTAGAAGAATTAAGAGTCTCTTTGTAAACCATGTAAGAAGAACAACAGCCAGCTATTGGGATTTTTTTGTTGTTGTTGTTGTTTGTGGGGCTTGAACTCCCGAGCCTGGGTGCTGTTTCTGAGCTCATTTTTTGGTCAAGGCTAGCACTCTACCACTTTGAGTCACAGTTCCACTTCCAGTTTTCTCCTGGTTAATAAGAGTCTCGGGACTTTCTTGCCAGGGCTGACTTTGAACCATGATCCTCAGATCTCAGCCTAGTTTTTATACTTCCTTGTTCTTATATGTAATTGTTTTTATAGTAAAAAGAAAAAAAAAGTGTATTGTAATTCCTCCTCAGTTATGAGTTGGCATTTTTCTTTAAAGTTGTAATCTTAATCTGGGAAGGATAAGGTGAGGATGAAAGTTCCCTTTCATGTATTTAGTGCCCAGGCAGGCTCTTCAGGAGGTGGATACTTGCTAGGATTCACAAAGCCCCTTTGAGACCCAGATTCCTCCTAGTACATTGTTTCTTGGTCCCTAGATATGAACTCATGGCTCAAAGTAGCAACTAGTTCCAACCATCACATTTGGATTCCAGGTAGCAGGATGGAGGAAAGAACCAAGAAGAGAGGTCAAAACACTATTCCTGTGTCTTTGAAGGGAGATTCCAGAGGGTTAGTACATGACATTTCTGTTTATTACCATACTAACAGTAAGGAAGAATAGGGAAATATGAGAAAATGGGAGAGTGCATACTAAGGAGTATCTAGCTGTGTTTGCTATGGCTAACTACTTTCATGTCACATACTGAGCTTCAAGCTGATTTCACTACATTCATTTTGCTTTAGTGAAGAGTAACTGTGAGACTTCTTGTGATAGTTTTAAAAAATGAGATGTAAATTCCAGGAAATGAAAACATATTTCTTTTTTTTTCTTTGTTCCTATATTTTTGTTTTCTTTTTTGTCTTGTTAGTTTGTTTGTCTTTGGGAGGGTGGGGGGCACAAAAATGAAGGGACAGAGTGAACAAATACAGTGGTATACACTGGATACTATGTTGAAAAAATGAACTATATAACTTGTTGGGCAGGCGGGGAGGGAAAAATTAGGAGAAAGTAAGAGAAGGGATGACTTTGTCCCAAAAAGAAATGTGCTCTTTACCTGACTTATGTAACTGTTACTCCTCTGGACATCACCTTTGTAATAACAACAACAATAAAAGTAATGCAGTTCATGTTCCATATAGTGTATACTGAATACCATGACTGCATCTATCCATCCTTCTTCATTTCTGTGCTCTCTCCTGCCCCCTCCAAAAAAGAAAACTCAAACACCGGTAACAATAAATGCAATGCAGAGAGTTGTTAAACATGAAGAACAAACTAAAAATGATATAACTTCACACTAATATTTCAAGAATAGTAACTATCTTTGAGACATAATTGTTTTCAAAGTTTATTCATTTGTGTATTCTCTCAGGGAAGATTTATCAACATGGGCCTGTTCCCACATTTTATTAAGTGGCATGGGGTTGAGAAAGGAGAGCAATAAAGGATTTTTTAAAAATAATTAGTTAGCTGTGTACAGTGGCTCACAAATAATCCCAGCTATTCAGGAGGTAGAGATTGGGAGGAGTGGTTTGAGGCGAGCCTATGAAAAACGTTAGCAAGCAAGACAAAATAAACCAGGTATGGTAGTGCATGCCTGTGATGCCAGCTACTTAAAAGTGGCCTTTACACCTGCAGTTCTAGCTATTAGGGAGGCCTTAGGGAAGAGGATGGTGGTCGGAGGTCAGCCTGAGACCCTGTCTGAAAAATAACCAAAGTAAATAGAGGTGGGGCCATGGTTCAGGTGATAGAGCAAGTGTGAGTCTGAGTTCAAACTCCAGAACTATCAGTCAATCAACAAACTTGTATTGAAAACGCTTGCTGTCTGACAAAATAATAAGACATCCAGATGTAGTAAGTTGAGAAGTACTTAGGTTAGCATCTACTAGTGCAAGTGTAAAGATGAGCTAGAAAGCAGGAAATAGAAATACTTTGTGTAGTTCTGGAATCATTGGTACTGTAACTAACTGTGTGACTGATAACTTGCCTGAGAACAAATCTGGGCTTCTCTATTGTTTAGGTAGAAGCATAGATTGCAATTCCTTTGGGTTGCTTGATAAAGCTTGATTACTGGAAAGTAATCAAGCCTGGCGTGGTTAAATTCTAACTTCTGGGGTCCTCAGGGAAAAGTCCAAAGTCTATCTGAGAATGTGACAGCGTGATCCTGGCCTTTGGTGATTTGTACAAGGTGAACTTGAAATAACCAAGAATGGGCCAGTTATGTGTGACCAGAATTGTACAGGGTTCTGCTGTTTTGGGTATCAGCTTGCTCATCATTTTTCCTGATGCAATTTCCTGTCAAAAAGTAGCTCTGTGGAGCTGGGAATTTGGCCTAGTGGTAAGAGCGCTTGCCTAGCATACACAAGATCCAGGTTCGATTCCATGGCTACACATACGAAAAAGCCGGAAGTGGTGCTGTGGCTCAAGTGGTAGAGCTCTAGCCTTGAGAAAGCTCAAGGACAGTGCTCAGACCCTGAGTTCAAGCCCAGGACTGGCAAAAATAAAAAATAAAGTAGCTCTGTGAAGGAAACAAGTCAGGACTTCATAGGAGACATTTTCTTCCTTTTATGGTCAATGACTTAAAAAAATTTTTTTAACTAGCATTTACTACTTCTTCTTTAGAGACGGGTTTGCTTTAATAATTTTCTCTAGAGCTCTCTATCAGTGGCATCCTACTGAGATCCATTCCTGCTGGTTACCTGGTAGGCACTGGCTGAGAAGGTTCTGGAGCCGAGGAGAACAGTAGCTGATTGTAAGCCTGCCCTTCCTCAGGTGACAGGAGCTGAGGCCCTGGCTCTGTGCTCCGGAACACAGCCTCTTTTCATGCTCAAATGGCCGACAGGGCAAGACAGAGTGTCTCTGTGGAGATGATACACACATTGCTGGCTTTATTTGCATTCCTGGCAAAAGCTGGAGTGAAGGGCACACTTTTTTTTTTTTTTCATAAGACGCCTGGCCTGGCTTCCTGTTCACAGCCAGAAAGCAGGGAATGCTGGACAGCTGAGCAGGCTGGGGGAGGAGGGGAAGGACAGGGAGGGGAGGGCAGCCACCGCGAGCCTTCATTGGTGAGAACTCCGCCTATGGCATTGTGCCTGGGCCGGCCCCGGTACGTGAACATTGACAGGTTTTTCCTTATGGGGTGAGAATCAGGGTTTCTCGGGCAGAATCTACTACCAGGACACACTGTACATGGTAGGGAAGGAAGCCCCAGTGAGTCCAAGGATTTGGGATCCCCAATTCTGTACTTCAGCTAGCCGGTAAGATCTTACTACTCTCTCTTTGCTTAGGGAATGTCAGACAGCCCTGCAAACAGGTCTGGCCGCATATTTTGAGTGAGCGGGCTCTGCATGTGGAGTTGAAAGTGAGCACAGGGACAGCACAGAGTGTGGAAAGTCACATTCTATCAGCCTGAGCACAAGTTTCCAGGCACCAGGGTCTGGATTCCGCTCTGGCTGAAAGGAGACATTCAGAGGTCCGGAGTCTTTCTTTCTAATAGAATTCACTGCCTGCCTGCTTCCCAATGGAAACCTCATGCCTATCTTCTAGTGGCCAGGACAGCTTAATATTGTTTTATTGTTCGTGTTTTGGATTGGGAACTGGGGTGTGTGTGTGTGTGTGTGTGTGTGTGTGTGTGTGTGTGTGTGTGTGTGTGTGTGTGTGTGTGTGTGTCTGAGAGAGAGAGAGAGAGAGAGAGAGAGAGAGAGAGAGAGAGAGAGAGAACACACTCCTCTTTTCCCTAGTATTTTAATTTGAGACACAAAGAAATCGATACCCTTTGTTTGTTAACCTTTTGGGTACTTTTCAGGATTCAAAAGTTAAGAGGCAAAAGCCCTCTGCTCTGCATAAGCTGTAATGTTAGCAGTGGGGATGTTTCCCATCCACGGGTACAGGGATAGATGGCTTACATTTTTGCTCCCTGCTTTGAGGCAGAGCTTGTTAGCGTAGCTCTAGGAAAACACATTACCTAATCCTATAATTTAAACAAATGAAATGGCTTTGCTTTTAAATTTGAAATGCATAGCTCAGGTCAGCAGCAACAAGTCCTGTGCTTTGAAAGGTTCCTGTGTTTTTTTTTTCTTTTTTTTTTCAAATGTTTGGTTTAGCCAGAATAGCCTTTACTTATGGCCACATGGTCTGTAGTTGGGAGTGCAGCTTTGGCCTTGCTTTTTCATCTATGTAGATGGCTCATAACCAAGTGTTCCTTGAAATAGTGGGTGTTTTGTCAAGAAGGTTAAAAAAACAAGTTCAAAGTGGAGAATACTTTGCTTTTTTGGCTGTTGTTATTTGTGTGTCTGTCTTTGGGTGTGTGTGTATGTGTGTGTGTGTGTGTGCGTGTGTGCGTGTGTGCCCATGTGTACCAGTGCCTGTGTTTCTTCTATCCATCCTGGGGCCTGAACTCAGGTTTGGGTGTTGTCCCTGAGCTTTTTAGCTCAAGGCTAGCACTTTACTACTTGAGCCACAGCTCCATTTCTGGCATTTTAGTGGTTAATTGGAGATAAGAAGCTCAAGGTCTTTCCTGCGCAAGCGTACTTTGAACCTTGATCATCAGATCTCAGCCTCCTGAGTAGCTAGGACTACAGGTGTGAACCACCAACTTCACTGTCCTTTCTTGTTTTTGAGTTGAAGTCTGTTGTTAGACTTAATTCTAGCACTCCTGACTGTCAAGGTTAATCACTCTGTCTGTGCCCCTTCTTCTGAGCAAGAAGGCAGCAGCGGAGCACAATAGAATCCTGTGGAGATAGATAGGTACTGAGTGGCTCTCAACCACCCATAGAAAGTCTGCCTAGCCCACCAAAGGGGGAATTAGGGGAGAGGGAAATGACACCCATGCATGTTCCAGGTCTCCTGGGTCTGCTCCTACCTACTACTGCGTTAGTCTGCTGATGCCAGCATTTTGTGTCTCAGATAACAGTTTGTAAACTAGGAATTATTTCGGGGGGGGGGCGGGGGGAGGATGTCAGGCATGTGCTGGTCTTGGGCTTAAACTCAGCGGCTGCATGCTGTCCCCGAACCTTTGTGCTTAAGGCTAGGAGTCTTCTGCTTGAGCCATAGCTCCACTCCTAGTTCTTTTGATGGTTAACTGGAGATAAGGGTCTCACAGACTTTCTTCCCCTGCTGGCTGCCAGCTGCTATCCTCAGATCTCAGCCTCCTGAGTAGCTAGGATTACAGATATGAGTCACTTGCTCCTGGCTTAGGAACTACAGAGTACAGATGAGGTAGTCCATGTGACAATGCTTAGCAACTCTGTGTGTGTGTGTGTGTGTGTGTGTGTGTGTGTGTGTGTGTGTGTGTGTGTGTGTGGAACTAGGGCTTGGATGTTTCCGCTCAGGTACACTTCAAACTTCATTCCTTTTGAAGAGCTGGGATTACAGAGGGTTGCTACCTGGATTTTTTAAGTTTTATTAAATGCATTCTCTTAAATATATTTAGGAAAGATTTGTCATGTGTTTGCCTCTTCAAATCATTCCCATTACATTATTTAATCTTGTGAATTAATTTCTTATATCTCCATTTTTTAAAGGAAAATGTGAAAGTTAGGAGAAGTCTGTTATGTTACCAGCTAAGTTATAGATCTGGGGGAAAAACATAGATCTGTCACTCTTGAGTTTTTACCAGTTGGCTGTGCTGCAACATATACAATTAGTTTTTACCAAAATACATAATGAATAGACAGGTTCCAATGGCTCACACTTATAATCCTAGCTAGTCAGGAAGCTGAGATCTGAGGATTGAGGTTCAAAGCCAGCCTTGGGCAGAAAAAAAAACAATCCAAAAAGATTCTTCTCTCTGATGAATAACTGGGGAACTGGAAGCATGGCTCAATTGGTAGAACATCTGCCATGAGCCCTCCTTCCCCCCCCAAAAAAAAAAAAACTAGCAAGAGCTAAGTGCCCTGAGTTCAGCCCCCATACGTACTGGTACACTCCCCCTCCCTCTGGAAAAAAAAGACGCATTGTAATAACCTTTTCTCTCTTTTAGAAAAAGAAAATGCTCTGAATGGAGACCATGACAAGGAACCGAAAGACCCTTACTGTGTGGAGACACCCTACGGTTATCAGCTAGACCTGGACTTTGTCAAATACGTGGATGACATACAGAAGGGCACCACCATCAGGAAAGTCAACATCCAGAAGAGGCGGAAGCCGCCTGGGCCATGCCCGGATTCCAGGGCCACGTCAGGCCAGCGAGGCTTGTGGACTTCCACCGAATCGCTTTCCTCCTCCAACAGCGATGACAACAAACAGAGTCCCAACTTTCTCCTAACCAGAAGCCACGTGACGTCAACCCCCATCCCAAGGCCACCCGCCCCTCTAGAGACCTCACCCACTTTCCTTACCGTCCCAGAAAGTCACCAGCTGCCCCCACCCTCCCCACAGCTGCCCAAGCACAACTTTCATGTCACCAAGACCCTGATGGAGACCCGGAGAAGACTCGAGCAGGAGAGGGTCACCATGCAGATGGCACCGGGTGAGTTCAGAAGGCCCCGGCTGGCTAGTTTTGGAGGCCTGGGATCCACCAGCTCTCTCCCCTCTTTTATGGGTTCTGGTAGCCACAATCCTGCCATGCAGCTTCAGAACGGATACCAAGGCAATGGGGATTATGGCAGCTATGCCCCTGCCGCTGCCACCACCTCCTCGATGGGGAGCTCCATCCGCCACAGCCCGCTGAGCTCCGGGATCTCCACCCCAGTGACCAACGTGAGTCCCATGCACCTGCAGCACATCCGTGAGCAGATGGCCGTCGCCCTGAAGCGCCTGAAGGAGCTGGAGGAGCAGGTGCGGACCATCCCGGTGCTTCAAGTTAAGATCTCGGTGCTGCAGGAGGAGAAGCGCCAGTTGGCCACGCAGCTGAAAACGCAGAGGGCGGCCTCCCCGAGTGACGCCTGTGGGGTGCGGAAACGCTCCTACAGCGCCGGGAACGCGTGCCAGCTCCAGCTGCTCTCCCGGGCCCGGAGGGGCAGCGGTGGCGGTGGGGAGCTGTACATCGACTACGAGGAGGAAGAGATGGAGAGCGTGGAGCAGAGCACGCAGAGGATCGAGGAGTTCCGGCAGCTCACAGCTGACATGCAGGCCCTGGAGCAGAAAATCCAGGACAGCAGCTGCGAGGCCTCCACCGAGCTCAGGGAGAATGGGCAGTGCCAGCCTCTGGAGTACAGATCTGTGGCCGTGGGGGGCGATGAGGACATGAATGACACCATCGTGTACCACAGGGGCTCCAGATCCTGCAAGGACGCGGCGGTAGGAACAGTCACAGAGATGAGGAATTTGGGGGTCGGCGTGACAGAGGCCATGCTGGGAGTGACAACAGAAGCGGACAGGGAAATCGAGCTACAACAGCAGACCATCGAGGCCTTGAAGGAGAAGATCTACCGCCTGGAGGTACAGCTGAAAGAGACCACCCACGACCGGGAGATGACTAAACTCAAACAGGAGCTCCAGGCTGCAGGATCCAGGAAAAAAGTGGACAAGGCCGTGATGGTCCAGCCACTGGTCTTCAGCAAGCTGGTGGAGGCCACAGTGCAGACCAGAGACCAAGTGGTTGGCAGTCACATGGATCTGGTGGACACAGGTGTTGGGACCACTGTACAGACCAGTAGTGTAGGCATCTCCTGCCAGCCCGAGTGCAAGAGTCAGATGGTGGGGCTGGAGCTGCCCATGAATGGGTGGATTGTTAAGGAGAAGGTGGAAACGCATGACCGATGCACGGGGAAGTCAGTGGAGACCCAAGACCAGAGTGTGGGTGTGGAAACCAGCGTCTGCGAAACAGGCAGCAACACCGAGGTGTCTGGCAGTGACCTGACGAGCCTCCAGACAAACCTGCATCTCCAAGACGTGCGGTCCATCGGCTGCGGAGATTGTTCTGTCGACGTGACTGTCTGCTTTCCCAAGGAGTACACCTCGCGTGGCGTGAACACCGAAGCTGTGGGCCAGGTGGAAGTTGCTGTCATGGCCATGCCCCTTACCAGGAGCCAGCACACCAGCATGGCTTTGGGTCAGCTGGACCAATCTACCAGCACTGACCAGGCCATCCTCATGGACTCCTCCACCAACACGTTCCTCAGTACTCTGGACAAGCAAACCAGCACCCAGATAGTAGAGATGCGGACGGTGGCCGTGGGAGAAGGCCGAGTGAAAGACATCAACCCTTCCACCAAGACAAGGTCTGTGGGTGTTGGGACAATGTTTTCTAGCAATTCCGAGGTGGACAGACCATCCGCTGTGAAGACCAGAGAGTCAGGTGTGGGGCAGATAAATATTCACGACAACTACCTGGTTGGTCTCAAAATGAGGAACATAGCATGTGGATCGCCACCGTTGACTGTGGGGCCAACAGGTAGCCGGAGGAGCGTGGGTGTTGGGGATGAACCCGTAGGGGGACGCCTTGTGGAGGGTCCCCAGACCCCGGTGGCTTCTGGAATGATGACGGGCTTGGATCACTACATCGAGCAGGTGCAGAAGCTGCTGGCCGAGCAGCAGATGCTGCTAGCCGCAAACTACAGTGAGCTGGCAGAAGCTTTTGGGGAACCTTACTCACAAATTGGCTCCCTCAATTCCCAGCTCATGAGCACCCTGTCCTCCATCAACTCTGTCATGAAGTCCGCAAGCACAGAAGAACTCAGGAACCCCGACTTTCAGAAAACCAGTCTGGGTCAAATCACAGGTAAGTGAAAAGAAGTTGATGCGTATTTTGTTTTCTGGGTGCTGCCACGAGATTCCATAGACTGGGAAACTTAACAAAGAATAAGGGTTTTTCCTAAGCTCTGGGTTGTGGAGATTGGCAAGTCCAGGGCATGGCCCTGGCATGGGGTGGGCCTTCTGGCTCCATTGTCACAAGGAGTAGGTGTCATGGAAGGTGCACGAAGATCACATTTGCAGGTAGGGGATAGGAAATAGATCAGGGTGGGGGCTGTTTGTGATAAAGGACTCGAGAGAATTCTAAAAGCAATGTTTCTTTTCCCTCTACTTGTTTTGATAGATACATACATTTTAGTCTTCCTCATTCTGTTCTTTCCGCTATTTGTTGGGAATCCCTGCTCACCGCTGCTTTATCTTTAATTTTATTTTTACTTACTTATTGTTATTACTGTCATTATTATTATTATTACTATTATTATTATTATTATTTTGTCAGTCCTGGGGATTGAATTCAGGGCCTGAGCACTGAGCTTGGGCTTTCTCCAGGCTAGAACTCTACCACTTCCAGCTTTTTCTATGTATGTGATAGCAAAGAATTAAACCTGGGTTTTTGTGCATGCTAGGCAAGCACTCTACCACTAGGCCAAACTCAATCCCTATTTTTTTAATTTAAGAAATTTCCCTGGAGACTTTAGAATGCAGAATCTCCCTGTGAGCTTCTGTTATAGGTCACTTTCCTTGGTGCCAGGTGCTGCGTGTGTCTAGGAAAGCACCTCATGTCTCACCAACCCTCTGCCACTTTTCTCAGTGTCCATTTCTGATATGCTAGTGACCTGATGCAGAGTATTCATCAATTCAAAGTCTAGTGAAAGAAGTACACTACACATGCCAGTAAGCTGTCTCTAAGACATTGAGTCTATTTCCTTTTACATTCTAAAAGGGCAGTGATGAAAATGGACTGAACTAGATTCTTTTTATTTCTTCCAAGCTTTCTACTTTCAAATCTGAGCAACTATCAGTTTTTAGTACTGGTGCCACAGACAAATTATTGTAGAATAAGATTGTAGCTGATGTTTGGGGGATTTGCCTTTGTTTGTTCGTTGGTCATGGGGCTTGAGGTCAGAGCCTGAGTGTTGTCCCCTGAGATTTTTTTTCTCCA
The DNA here is from genome assembly GCF_031878675.1 of Megascapheus bottae. NCBI lineage: Eukaryota > Metazoa > Chordata > Mammalia > Rodentia > Geomyidae > Megascapheus > Megascapheus bottae. The sequence continues at coordinate 26,037,421 of NC_143511.1, forward strand.
GGCTAGTGCTTTAACATTTTGAGCCACAGCTCCACTTCTGTTTTTTTCTGATGGTTTTCTCAGATAAGAGTCTCAGGGACGGCACCGGGAGTTTGGCCTAGTGGTTAAAGTGCTTGCCTAGCATGCATGAAGACCTGGGTTCGATTCCTCGGTACCACATACATAGAAAAAAGCCGGAAGTGGTGCTGAGGCTCAAGTGGTAGAGCTCTAGCCTTGAGAAAGTCCAAGGACAGTGCTCAGGCCCTGAGCTCAAGCCCAGGACTGGCAAAAAAAAAAAAGAGTCTCAGGGATTTTCCGACTTGCTGGCTTGGAACTGTGATCCTTATGTCTGAGCGACCTGATTAGCTAAGACTACAGGCAGGAGCTACCAGCACCCAGTGGTGGTGGTGGTGGTATGACGGGGAGGGGTGCCTTTTAAAATCCAAAGAATTGGCTGTAACTTTAGCTACTCAGGAAGCTGAGATCTGAGTTGAAAGCCAACCTGGGCAGAAAAGTCTGTGCCATCCTTATCTCCAATTAACTAGCAAAGCGCCAGAAGTGGAGCTGTGGCCCAAGTGATAGAGCACCAACCTTGAGTAAAAATACCAAAGGACAAAGCCCAGACACTGAGTTTAAGCCCCCCAAACAGCACACACACACACACACACACCAAAAAAAAACCCTACTAAATATACAGGGTAGGTTGTTATAGAATAAACAAGGTTAAAATGAAACATGGACTTAAACAAAATCTTAAGTAAGTCACACGTCTGATGTCTGCTTCTGCATCTTTTTTAAAAAATCATGATGTCAGATATTGAAGTCAAAATAAAATTCTTGACCACCTCAAGACCCTGAGGACCCATTGGTCATAAAAACATTTTCCTCCCAGCCTTCCTCCTACCTCCCCAAACGGAGGTTTCTTATTTCACATTCTTGCCAGAAATATCAGTACTGGAATAGTTTCTGCACGCCCTCTCCTTCCCTCCACCCCCAGCCCAAGCAGAGAGACCAGGGTGGAAGTTTTGTCTGCCTTGATGGCATAGCTCTGACCCTACAAGTGAATGCCTAGTTAATCAGCTAAAGGCCACAAAACCTGAAGCAATCAGGAATGAAAGAATAAATATTTTGAGTGGCAGCCCCCTCACCACACACACACACACACACACACACACACACACACAAGAGCAGCCTGAGAGTATGTCTGTCGTTCACATTACATTTGTCTTGTTGATCCAATGAGGGTGGAATTCATTTAGGAAGTCAACCCACGGTGTGTTGTACATAGGCTGCAAATTAAAGCAGCTTGCTCTAGTAAGGCAAGATTCCTAACATGCATGCTGTGAAGAATGAAGTGTGGCAGCATGCATGCTGGGTTGCAGTGCACATTTGACAGTTCAGGGTGTTGCTTTCCCACAGAGCAAGACTCAACTCTCTACCAAAAGGAGTCGTCGAGTACAGAAACATTTTCATTCATTCACACATGCACACACATTGGGAATTTGGGTTTAATGTCTACCAAAGAGACTATAAATAATCAGTGTATGAACCTAAAACTAAATTTAGGCCCTGAAGCCAGACAGTCTGATTCAGATCCTTTCTTGACCACTTAGGACAAGTTGTGGTTTTTTGGTGTTTTTTTTTCCCCTCCCAGGATCAGCATGCAGATTTGGTGAGTCAGTGGACTAAAGCATTAAGGTCACCTGAGGCACTGTGTCCATTCTTGGTAAAATCTGGCCAACACTGGTTTTTTTTGTTATTGTTTTGTTTGGTTGGGGTTTTTGTTGTTGTTGTTGTTTGTTTGTTTGTTTGTGTCCATCCTGGACTTGAACTCTGGGATTGGGCACTGTCCCTGAGCTCCTTTTTTGCTGAAGGCTGGTGCTCTACCACTTGAGCCACAGCACCACTTCCAGCTTTGTGATTAATTGGACATGAATCAAGGACTTTCTCAGGTTGGCTTCAAACTGCAGTCTCAGCCTCCTGAGTAGCTACAGATTATAGCCATGAGCTACTGGAGTCCAACTTGGCCAGCATTATTTTTTGACCACTTATAATAAAGGGAAATGGTGATAACTCTTTTGGCTTTTGGGGGTTTGGTTTTGGTTTTGGGTGGTGGTCCTGAGGTTTGAGCTTGGGGCCTTTCTTTATACTACACCACCCTCCTTTTTTGTTGTTGTTGTTGTTGTTGTTGTCAGTCATGGGACTTGAACTCTGAGTTCTTCAACTCAAGGCTGCAGTCCTACCCCTTGAGCTATAGTATAGTGTCACTCCCAGTTTTCTGGTTGTTAATTGCAGATAAGAGTCTCACAGACTTTAGTGCCCCAGCTGGCTTTGAACCTTGATCGTCAGATCTGAACCTCCTGAGTAGCTAGGATTACAGACATGAGTCACCGTGCCTGGCCTCTCTTTTTTCTCTTGTCATTTGTTGAACGATATTAAGGCCTCATGGTCCTATTTAAACCTAATACACAGTTGAGATAAGCCCACAGCACCACCACACTCAATTCATTAGTTGAGATGGAGTCTTCAGAACTTTTTGTCCAGGCTGTCCTTGAACCATGATCCTCTTGATCTCTGCCTCCTAACATAGCTGGCTCGTGTGTGCGTGTGTGTGTTTACCAGGGGCTTGAACTTCAGATCTGGGTGCTGTTGCTGCCCTCTTTTGCTCCAGGCCAGTGCTCTAGAGCTTGAGCCACAGTTTCACTTCCAGCTTTTTGTGATTAAGAGATAAGAGTGCCTGGGACTTTTCTTTTCTGCCCCGGCTGACTTTGAACCATGATGCTCAGTTCTCAGGCTCCCGAAAAGCTAGGATTTATAGGCCCAAGCCATTTGTGCCTAACTTGGTCTGTCGTTTTGGGGTTTGGGGGTTTGTTTTTTTTTTTTTTTTTTGCCAGTCCTGGGCTTGAGCTCAGGGCCTGAGCACTGTCCTTCTCAAGGCTAGAGCTCTACCACTTGAGCCTCGGCACCACTTCTGGCTTTTTTTTTCTATGTATGTGGTACTGAAGAATCGAATCTGGGTCTTCGTGCATGCTAGGCAAGCACTCTACCACTAAGCCAAACTCCTGGCCCCTTGGTCTATCGTTTTTAATCCAAAATCTTGATCTTTATAATTCTTCATAATCCCTGTGGCCTCTCCCCATACCCCAATGATTATGCCCCCTTAGCCAATAATTTTATCAAGAAAAAAAAAGTTCAGGCAAAAATGAGAAAACAAAAGTAAGTATGATCTATTTTTCATCCCAGTATCATTCTGTGAGTGTTAAAACTCAGTTTGTTGGTGCCCCCCCCCCCCCACAGAGTTCTGCTTACATTTCCTGGAGTTGAGAGTTTAGTTTGTCGATGGCATCACTTTTTAGTATGCTAAACATTATTTTAGCAGAGTCATAATGCCTAACACTCCAGTGCAAAGAACTAAAATTATAACAGGAGTATATGCTCATAAACGAGCAGTTCAGAGGAGCATGAAACATAGTTGAAGCCTCCCTCAGGGGCCTGTGTTATCCTGGGCATTACAAGTATGCAGGTATATTTTCTTTCTCTTTCCTTTTCTTTTTCTTTTCTTTTGCCAGTCCTAGGGCTTGAATTTCGGGCCTGGGTACTATCTTTGAGGTTTTTTTTGTTTGTTTGTTTGTTTTTTGCTTAAGGCTAGCGCTCTAGCACTGAACCACAGTTCTACTTCTGCCTTTTTTGATGCTTAATTAGAGATAGAGTCTTAGGGACTTCCTATCTGGGTGGCTTTGAACCGTGCTCCTCAGATATCAGCCTCTTGAATAGTTAGGATTGCAGGCGTGAGCCACCAGCTCCTGGCTCTATTTTCTTCTAACCAAATGTGGATAGTCCATATTCTATGTACCTTTTTGTTCATCTAAAAAGTCCCCTTTTCCCACAGTATAGAGACAATGACATGATTTTGATGTAGCCAGAATGTGATGGTAACCAAAGGCATAATTCAAAGTATTTTTCTAGAATTGGTGGCTCATGCCTGTAATCGTAACTGCTCAGGAGGCTGAGGTCTGAGGTTCAAGCTTAGAAGCCAGCCTAGGCAGACAGGAAAGTCCATAAGACTCTTCCCTCAGAAAGCCAGAAGTGAAGCTGTGGCTCAAGTAGTAGGGCACTCGCCTTGAGCACGAAAGCTCAGAGACTGTCACCCAGGTCCTAACTTCAAACCCCAGGACCACAGTATATGCACACACACAGTGTTTTTCAATTCCCAGTAGTGTGAGTTCCAAGTACGAATTTCTTTCATGGAATTAAAGTGTTCAGAGGAAACAAGTCTTAGACTCACACCCTTTTGCCTCAGCTAGGATTTCAAGCCTGGGCCATCACACTTGACTAAGAAAAAGTAAGTTTCTGTTGCACCAAAAACTTTAAGATGTAATATTTACTTTTCCTGTTAAACAGATTGGATGATTTGCATCTGAGGAATGAGTATTTATTTTGTTGTGAATCTCCCTCCTTTTTCCTTCTAGAAATGCGGGGGTACGGGGTGAGGTTGCAGACAAATGACTTGCAGTTGCAAATACTCTAAGAATATGCACTCTCGCTAATCATATGCAAACAGAACTTAACTGCCTGCCACACCATTTATAAAAACCTCATCTTTCATACTCAAACAAAAGAACTGCTTCATAAATCAACTTCTGTGTTTACAGTCTTGCTTATCTTAGATTTGTTAAAAAGCTTATGATCTAAAGTCATTCCCATTAGCTGTGAAAATGAGTTTGTAGAGAGAGTTCTGAGCCAGAGGAAAATAGGGAAATGAACTTGTTACAGAATGGCCATTAAGAGTTATCTCCTGATTCAAATTTTATATATATATATATATAATTTGATATTTGATATATATCATATATAATTTGAACATATATGTGTGCATGTATATATGTACATGCATGCGCGCGCGTGTGTGTGTGTGTGTGTATATGTATATGTATATGTATATATGTGTATGACTGTCTTACTGGTTCTCTTTTTGTACCACTTTTTAAAATGCTTTAAGAGCCTCAAGTAATCCAAACCAAGCCCCTAATATTGTGCTAGAAGGCCTACTGGTAATGGCTGCATTGGGCTACAGAGTGTCTGAGCCCATGTCTTGTGTTGAATGGCAAGTTTAGGTTTGCTTTTTCGCCCAAAGTTCCTCCCAGCAGGCCTTTTCTATAAAAGTAGCTCTCCTGATGTTTCCCATGGGACACAGCTGAGTAAAGTTCTCCCACGTGGACACCCTTCACCATCTGTCACCCAGTAGGTGTCCCCAAAGAGCACATGCTAGGGCCCGCACACCACCCCACTGAGCTCCATATATCCGCAGCCTGCAGATTCTTAACTTGAGGGATTTTTCTGTGGAAACTGTAATTTTTGTCAGATTCTCAGAAGTATGCTCGGATGTGTGGCTCAAATGCTAGGGTACTTAAGGAAGGGACAAACAAACAAAGGAAACAAAGGAATGAAAGAAAGAGAAAGAGAGGAAAGGGGGAAAATTCTCAGAAGTGAGAACTAATCTTCTGACTTGCTGAAATTGTTGATCTACTTTATCAGTTGGAGACCTTGGAGAAAGCCACTGAAGCCCTGTGTGAAAGATCAAAATCTTCAAAAGACTTAATTTCATCCTTTCCCTTTCAGTTGACAAACTTGCTTTTTTTTTTTTTTTAAATCCATCATGGGGCTTGAACTTAGGGCCTGGGTGCTGTCCCTGAGTATTCCCACTCAAAGATAGCTACCACTTTGAGTCATAGCCCCACTTCCAGTTTATTGTTGGTTAACTGGAAATAAGAATCTCACAGATTTTCCTGCCAGGGTTGGCTTCAAACAGTGATCCTCAAATCTCAGCCTCCTCTGTTGTAGGTATGAGCCACTGTGCCACTGAGCTTTCAAGCTGGGTATTAATAACATTCAAATAAACTAGAAAAGATTCAGATTTACTTTGGCTTTTGTGGGGAAAGAGGGGTCATGGGGCTTGAATTCGGCCTGGGCACCATCCCTGAGCTCTTCAGCTCAAGGCAGTGCCCTACCCCTGGGTCTCAGTATTGTCTCTGAGCTCTTCAGCTCAGAGCTACCACTTGAGCCAAGCCCCATGTCCGGTTTTCTAGAGGTTAATTGGAGATAAGATTCTTAGCCTCCTGAGTAGCTGGGATTACAGGTGTGAGCCACTGTGCCCGACTACTTCGGCATTTTGACTGAACAAATCCTAAAGTTAGGGTTATGTCAGGAGATGAATACTTTTTAAGAACTGCCAGGACACTGAGCGCTGAGTGCTGTCTCACCCAGGACAAATGCAGTGGCTGGTACTGGCACAGGACTACAAGCTGTGCCCTTTTCTGAACAGCAAATCATTCATTCACCTCTCAGTAAAGATCTCCACACAGCCTATACTGCCCCATCTTCAACTGATAGCTGTGCTTCCTGACACCTATATGCAAATTGTCCTGTGGCCACACAAACATACCAGGATTGGAGAATGTATGGTCCCTGTAGGAAATGTGAATGCTCACTGTTAGGTTCTCAACTAGAAAGTGCTCTGCTTAGGGCCGGGAGTTTGGCCTAGTGGTAGAGTGCTTGCCTAACATGCATGAAGACCCGGGTTCAATTCCTCGGTACCACATATATAGAAAAAGCCAGCAGTGGTGCTGTAGCTCAAGTGGTAGGGCACTAGCCTTGAGAAAGTCTAAGGACAGTGTTCGGGCCCTGAGTTCAAGGCCCAGGACTGGCAAAAAATAGAAAAGAAAGAACGAAAGGAAGAAAGAAAAAGCGAAAGAGCTCTTTTCAGTTGCAGTCAAGATCTCTGAGGTCTGTGGAGGAGAGGGGACCTCACAGCATATTTTATTTAACCCAGTTTGACTTCTTATAGCCTGTTAGCTTGGGTTTTCTGGGTTAAGTCTTGGGAGGGCATGTAATTAAATGTGGGTGGGGTTTGTGAGGCAAATATGATTCTTAATGCACGCTTTTGCACATCAGTTTCTAAGCAAATGTGGGTATTTTGGGGGGGGTTGGTTGTGGGGCTTGAACTCAGGATCTGGGTGCTGTTCCTGGGTTCTTTCTACCCAAGGCTAGCATTCTACCACTTTGAGCCACAGCACCACTTCTGGTTTTCTGCTGGTTAACTGGAGATAAGTCTCACAGATTTTCTTGCACAGACCGGCTTAGAACCATGAGCCTCAGATCTCAGCTTCCTGTGTAGCTAGGATTAAGTGTGGACTTTGGGTGCATTCCTGACAGCTGTTTAATGTATTCCCAGGAATTATCAGAAAGGCCCTAGAAATTAAACCGCAGCTGTGACCTTTCATGTTTTCTGTCTTGGATTTGGGTTGACCGTTACATTGGTGGCAGAGCTTTGAGTGGACAGTCTGGAAAGAGAGTTTGCAGCTATGAACTGTCCATGGGAAAACAACAGCTATAAATAGGAGGTGAACCTTGATGAAGAATCTCTCCGATCTGTTCCTCAAGCTAGTGTTTGGTCTAGAAAGGCTGAATTCATGTGAAGCCCTTTTTCTTAATGGAAAGAATTATTTCAGAGCCTCATTCCCCATTCAGGTCACTTACAAGACAACTACTAGGCCACTGTGGGAGAAAACACCAAGAAACAGGAGAAGGGACTCATGGAGTTCACATTGCCCAGGAGGGGACATGGGAAGCTGAGAGAAGGGAAAATTTTAATCTAGACATGATGGACAGAAGAGGTTTGTCGAATGATGTTCTGGAAAAAAAATTACTGCAGAAGAAAGAGGGTTGGGGCCCAGCCTTGCAGAGAGCATGGGAGGAAGTTTATCATGAAGGAGTTGAAATTTCAGGCACCATAAACAGGTGTCCTTCCTTAGAGTCTCTGGACAACTCTGAACATCATTTGGGGTAAGAGGATTGAGCAGGACCACAACTACCTGCAGCAAGAAAACTGCCACAGACATTATAAAGGACCTACACAGGCCTCACCAGCAATTGGCCTAGGATTGCAGGGGCTTTCCAAGGTCCTTGTTCTAAACCAAGGGCCCAGACCTGTAATCTTAACTACTCAAAAGACTAAGATCCAGAAGATAGTAGTTTGAAGCCAGCCCAGGCAGAAAAGTCTATTTAACTCTAGGTTCCAAAATAATCAACAAAAGTCTGGGCAGGAGACATGGCTCAAGTCGTTGAGCACCAGCTGAGCAAGCAAATCAAGCTAGCTTGAGGCTCTAAGTTCAAAGCCTGGTACCAGTGTATGTAGAGGGGAAAAGACTTTATAAAACTAAGATGGGAAGAGTCAAGATTGGAAGCTAGCCCAGGCAGGAAAGAACATGAGACTCTCCGATTAATCACAGAAAAAAACAGAAGTGATGCTGTGGCTCAAATTGTAGAGAGTTAACCTGGAGCAAAAGAAGCTCAAGGACACCATCTAAGCCCAGAGTTCAAGCTCCAGGATAGCTTATGGATTGGAGGCATGTTTCAAGTGGTAGAATGCCAGCTATGTCAATGAAAAATCTAAGCAAGAGCACAAGACCTTGAGCTCAAGCCTCAGTACCGGCATGAAAGGAGATGGGGTGGAGGTGGAGGTACAAAGAAAAAGAGGAAGAGGAGGGAAGATAAAAGAAAAATCCTATAGGTTGACAAACTTAAAAGCCATAGTGGGTTGGAAATGTGGCTTAGTAGTAGAGTGCTTGACTAGCATTCTTGAAGTGCTGGGTTCGATTACTCGGTACCATATAAACAGAAAAGGCCAGAAGTGGCCCTGTGGCTCAAGTGGTAGAATGCTTGCCTGGAGCAAAAGAAACTCAGGAACAGCTCCCATGCCCTGAGTTCAGTCCCCAGCACTGGCCAAAAAAAAAAAAAAAAGTTACTAATTTGACTATCCAGGAAACTAGTCAGACACCCTATAAAATGAGATCACTGGAGAAAGTTGAATAGACTGGCTGTGTCTAACGGCATATGTGCTAAAGAGTTATTTCAGTCTATATGTTCCTCGAAGTTGTAAGATCTCTAGCTTTCACTGCACGACACTGCAGTGTCAGTGGCTGGAAGGGCAGACAGGAAACTTGGTTTTCTGACTGCTGTTGAAGCTCATGAGGAGACCACCAAGCTCTGTGCAGTCACATGCTGCCTAACCCTGCTTTGTCAGCAGTGGGCAATGTCCCTCCATACATCATAGCCCTTGTAACTGGTGTAAATGCACCAAGATTCACCCAATTCCAGCATCACCAAAGGATGCATTCTCAGAACCTGTCCCTACCCATAAAGAACGGTGTAACTGCATTCTTGCCAACTTGTACATGTTTAGAGTTCCAGTCATGGCAAAAAAGTTATGTGTGTATAGTAATAAAGGACTTTTGGGTGCTGAAAAGGAAAGTGTTTAGTGCATGTGTTTTGCTAGGAGGGCCCTCAGGAACATGTGAGATCTTTTAGAGATGATACCATCATTTCAGAGTAATGAAGACTGGAGGAGGAAAGGAAAATAAATGCTTCCCTCTGTTTATTATACTCACTGTAGGTCAGAAGCAGGCTAGATGCTTCCTATTTGCAATCATGGGACTCGTCAGGTCAAGGGCGTTATCTATTGTTTGGAGTCCTGTGTGCAGTATTGTACACGTGTGTTGAAGGTAGATGTGAAAAGGGAATTTCCTGGGGGGGAACTCCCCCCCCCCAAATGCCTGAAGAACTAGAGAAGGAAGCATTGCACTGCTGATGAGTAGACAAAGCAAGGGCTTAGCTTTTCTCTCCCTCTTCACCATCATTTCTTAGAGACACACACTCTGCCCTTTTCTTTCCTGGCAGGAAATAATTTGGAATATAGCTGTAAGTGTGGAGGCCTTCAGTCAGGAGGGCTGTTAAGCATGCAGACATCCCAGCCTGAGCACAAGGTACGGGTGACAGAAGAGAAGACGCTCAGCAACCAAGGCAGCTTCCTGTCTCAGGAAAACATGCTGGCCCCAGTGAACCTGACAGCTGACCAGACAGCCACAGGTCTCTATGGTAAGTGCCCACGGTCTTCACGTCAGTGTGGCAGGCTAGCACTTCCTGTATTCCATTGAGTGAAGTGTGCTTAACAAGTTGGCCTTGAAGAAAGATTATACAATTGTTTGGAAGGTAGGCCTAGAATAACTTTAACATGGTGGGGGGGAGGGAGGGAGAGAGAGAGAGAGGGGGGGGGCGCTCTGGTCATTTATTAAGCTGAGATATGAGGATTAAAGTTTGAAGAGACCTCTTACAGACAGATCTGAGACTTATGTCCAATGACCCAGCAAAACTAAAAACATGGCTTGAAATGGTAGAAGGCTATCCATGAGTGAAAAAGATGAGCAAGAACACAAAAGTCCTGAGTTTAGATACCCTAACACCACCCCCTCCCCAATACATGCACACAATTACCAGAGAAAGTATGCTGTGTAGCCCTTTAAGAAAATGCATCTGGTACGACAAATTATGAAATCCGATAAACAATGTTTCACTCTTGCACATTCTGGCAGGCATAAACTTTTTCCAGGGTATCTCAGAGGAAGAAGAAGTATACCAGTAATCTTTCTGCTAGTACCTAAATGTTTTGTGAAGGTGAAATAGATTGCAGCATCAACAATAGAGCCAACCAGAAAACCAGTTTTCACTTGTTTTGTGGTATCTGGAAGAAGAATCGATTTTTTTTTCTCATTTAAGTAACAGAACTTTGAATTCTGTATCTTTGAACATACGACACTTTTCCAGTGGATTTTGTAACAAGTTTCTCACACGTGCATACCAAATTTACCATCACAAATATGGGCGCAAGGGGTCAAGAGTTGTACAGGAAGAGTGGTTGCTCCTATCTTGTCCGAGTTAATGTCAGGTTTGGTCTCCTGATTCCTTCCTCCACAGTGTGTACAAACAACGACAATACACTAAAGTCCATCATGAAGAAGAAGGACGGCAACAAAGACGCAAATGGCACAAAAAAGAATCTTCAGTTTGTCGGCATTAATGGCGGGTAAGAGACAATAGGGATGACAGCGCAGCGTCCTCTGTCTGTCTTCTTTGCCTCCTGCCTACTTAAGGCATATTTCAAGGTACCTGTTCTGGCATGCTGTCAACATCTTGGTGATGGAAGATTCTCCTCAGAAAGGTCCATCTGGGTTTTTCTTCTTCCCTCCTCTTGCTCTCTTTTCAAGGCTATCTGATGAAGCTGAAACCTGGCATCTCTCCTCTGACCTGGAAACCATTCCTGTCATCACAAAGCAGTAGATGAAGAGGGCAGGAGGAAACTGAGAACAATATTCTGTAGCTCAGTGATGGTTTTTGTTTGCTTAGCTCCCATGGTCAAGTTATCCGCCTTTCACACTAAAGAGCACTCTAGTCATGCCACCGTTCTTTTTTTTTTTTTTTTAAGATTTTTATTAACATTAATTTTTACATCATATTTCAAATGTTATGTTTAACAAACAAGTATTCAAGAAGGGGATCCCTATATGCAATCACTGGCACATAGACACCATTCTTTTTAAAATAGAAGGGGCATTGGCTTTTTTATTTATTGCTTTTCCCAATAAATAGTTCAGCCTGTTTTTCCCCCTACAATTGAATCAAAGCAATTGCTAAAAGAAGGCAGCAGTGCAGAGTTTTAAAAATAAAGTATTTACAGCAAAGTAAGCTACTGAGGCTTAACGTGATAGTACCCGTTCATCAAATATGTATTGTTCTTGCTTGGGGGGGGGGGCGTGTGTGGGCGTGTGCGTGCACGCACGTGCTAGGGCCCTGAACATTTTGAAGCACATGTATGAATGATTACTTGATAGATTATGTAGTCTATTTACCCTGACTGTGGGGGAATAAATAAGGAAAAAAATAAAAATAGATATGGTTTCCATAAAGTTTGTTCTAATTGCATATACTAAGCCATGTCACTTTTTTTTTCTTTGACTAACAAGATGTATGTGCTACCAGCTGGGACCATGGTGGAACCCCCTAAAAACCATTTTTGTGTGTTCCAGTTTAGGAGCTTGAACTCCATGCTTAGGTGCAGTCCCTGAGCTTTTGTGCCCAAAGCTACGTTTCTACCACTTGAGCCACAGCTCTGCTTCCAATTTTTGGTTTTGTTTTTGGTGGGGTTTTATTTTGTTGGTGTTTAATTGGAGATGAGAGTCTCACAGACTTTCCTGCCCAGGCTGGCTTTGAACCACATTTCTCAGAACTCAGCCTGCTGAGAAGCTGGGATTACAGGCGTGGGCCAGGGTGCCCAGCCTGAGTGGCCCTTTGAAGTCCGAACCTGTTCGGAATCCACCAGATTCAGAGATTACTTTGACCCTCTAAATGCAGCGTGTAAAACCACTGGTGGAAGTCAGCAGCTTTCCCTTCCTAGAAATTTCTATCACTGAGTCTTTTATGGGCACACCTTGCATCTCCTGAAATCCCAATTGCCACCTAGGTATGAAACCACCTCAAGTGATGATTCCAGCTCAGAGGAAAGTTCTTCTTCCGAGTCAGATGACGAGTGTGATGCCATTGAGTATCCTCCTGAAGAAGAGGAGGAGGAAGAAGAGGACAAAGAAGATATTCGGGGAATGGCGGAAAGGCACCACGCAGTTAATAATGAAGGTTTCAAGTCTGCCAGGGTGGAAGATGAAATCCAGGTTCAAGAATGTGAACCTGAGGTGGAAATCAGAGAGAGGTGTGGTACCCTCCCCCACCCCTCCCCTCCCCTCCTCTCCCGCTCCCACGCCTAGTCCATGCAGGCCATCGAATCTGAGGCGGTTCTCTTTGGTCTTACCCACCCCACACAGGCATGCACATCTGGTCAAGATGTTCTTAAGTACAAGGGTAGAATGGGGTGCCTCCTAGGTGTGTTAGAGTGGCAGAGAGGATGGCACAATCATTGGTCTTGTTATCTGAAACTAATTTCACAGCGAGAAGCACATCTCTTACAGTTGCCACTGTTTGAACGCCTCACTTCATAGGTAGACATATTTGAAAATTCCGTGGCCCATGTACTTCTTTCAGGATTTCAGATTTTATATTTGAGCATTTCACTGAGTGCCGATGTTGGTATGGCTATTGCAGGACCTTTGTGTGCATTGTAAACAGATGTTTGACCTCAACCAAAGATCACATTTGATTGGTAAGATGATCTGTATCATCTCCATGGTGTTATGGAACACATGGATGGGAGAATAACATAATTAACAGCTGAAATAAAACGCCAGACATGCTGGTGGGCTACAAGGTATCTAAAAATGCAGTACGTTTTAGGGACAAGGTGTTTAGGAAATGTGGATTAGAGACAGTGGAGAACATGAAAACTTCAGTGTGGTTTTTCATTGTACAAACTATCAATAGAACAATTCAGGAAATTTGCCTGTTTCATTTGGCAAATGACAGCTTGCTGCATTTGCTTGAGGTAAGTGTTTCTAGTTTATATTGCCGACTCTTTTCAGATGGTTTGAAATGTCATATTGCCTGCTTTTTTAAACAGTTTTATTAATGTATAACTTATTTAGCATGCATCGCCTGATTTTTTTTTAAATCACCTTTAAATACTTGTACAAAAGGACTTAAAATCAATGTAATTTGTAATGTTTCATATAGGTTAAAAATACTTTTCTATTTGGCAGATAGAGGTTGAGATGAGTGGTTTCCGGGTCAACCTACTGGATACTACATGATAATTTAGACCTCTTCTACCCTGTAAGAGTGAAATGTTTTTAAGGATTGAGAACTAGAGGACTTGCCTTAACAGTTTGAGACCTTGGAGCTGGTCCCTTGCACTGCACAAACAGAGTACAAAAACCTAACAACACAAGGAATTCTCACATCTCCAGATGTGAGACCATAATATTATCAATGCCAAATTTACCTTTATGGAAAGACTTGGAGCTCTGGCTGGTGGCACAAGTTCTATGTGATAACATTGAATTACATGCTTAGAGACACTTTCAGCCACCACCACTGGCCTAGGCTGGCTCAGAACCACTTATTTGTTTGTTAAGAGTTACATGGTTTGAGACAAAAAAAAAAAAAAGACTTTAATTATGGTCCATCCTGAGTGCTCTCTTTATTTCACTGTTCCCCTTTCAGGTATGAATTAAGTGAAAAGATGTTGTCTGCGTGCAACTTACTGAAAAATAATATCAACGATCCCAAAGCACTCACCAGCAAAGAGATGGTGAGTGTGGTTAGCAGGCAGCCAGTGTCCCAGGCCATGCAGGCTGAGGGCTGGGGCAGCTGCTCCAGCTGCTGTTGCCCGAGTGCCTCTCCCTGAACTATTTCTGGTATGAGTGGCAGGGTGATCACCCACAGTGTTCCTTGGGGCCCAGCTTTGGTTGTCCTTTACCCACCCTGTACTTTTCCTTAGGGCGGAGGCCTATGAGGCATACACTGACAGATAGAAAGGAGGGCTAACAGCAGTCATCTTTCTGAAGTGCTACTTCTCTCCATAGAACCTTCTGACCTAGGAGTGGCATCCTAGCAATTTTTTTCTTTTTATGTTTTTCTTTTTGTTGGCCATGGGGCTTAAACTCAGGGCCTGTGTACTGTCTCTGAGCTCTTTTGCTCCAGGCTAGCACTCTACCACTTTGAACCACAGAGGTTTCTGGTTTTCTAGTGGTTAATTGGATATACAAGTCTCACAGAGACTGGCCTGGCTTTGAACAGTGATCCTCAGAACTCTGCCTCCTGAGTAGCTAGGATTAGAGGTGTGAGCCATCAGCGCTTGGCTCTATTTTAAAATAAGCAGAGTTATTTAAAAGAAGGCTATCTAGGCTGAAGTTGGCACTCCTTTTGGTTAGGAAGCTGTGTATTGCCTTCTAATGTGGAAGGCAGGCAGGCACTACTTTTAAACAGAGCATCCTTCTACAGTCTGCGAGCACAGCAGTTGTGTTTACCATAGTGATGGTGATGGGAATGGTGCGGACATTTCTATAGCAATGGTGGTTCTGTTGCCATTTTCTTGGCATCTTCGTCACTCTCTTAACACACTGAGCTTTGGGGGTAGAGCCCCTTCCCTGGGCTGGCTGGTTGATAGCCTTGAGAAAATGTGATTCGCGTGTTAATTTGATAATCATGTACATCCATGTCTTTGCATATCATCAATTCACTGTAATACCCAATGCTAAAATGTTAGGATGATTTATAAGATGTTCTCCTAGCCGGGCACTGGTGGCTCACGCCTGTAATCCTAGCTACTCGGGAGGCTGAGATCTGGGGATTGCTGTTCAAAATGAGACCAAGACAAGTCCATGAGATCCTTATTGCTAATGAACCACCAGAAGTAGAGCCACGGCTCAAAGTGGTAGAGCGCTAGCCTTGAGCAAAAGAGCTCAGGGACAGCATCCAGACCCTGAGTTCAAGCCCCACAACTGACAGAAAAAAAAAAATGTACTTATGAAATCAAAATGTTAGGACAGGGCCAGGAATGTGGCTCGGTAGTAGAGCCCTAGGTTTGATTTCTCAGTTCCACATAAACACAAAAGGCCAGGAGTAGCACTGTGACTCAAATAGAGTGGTAGCCTTGAACCAAAAGAAGCTCATGGACAGTGCCCAGATCCTGAGTTCAAGCCCCAGGCCTGGCAAAAAAAAAAAAATGTTAGGACATGAGGGACAGAAATTACCTAGTCCTAGAGCAATTTCCTCTTGTGTGACACATATAAATGCAATACCAGGAGTGCTGGGGTGACTGTCATAGCAAAGGCAGAATACACAAGGGCACTAGGCTGGTAGACCTCACACCCAGCCCCTCCCCTCATATCACAAACTCTGATGACTGCCCTATCTAGAGCCGCAGCTACAAAAACTAGATTGTCCCTATCTAGGGTAAGGTCCATGTTTTGTTCAGTTCAGTTAATTTGTCTTGTCTCCACGTGCATTTTTTTAACTGTCTTCTATTTGTTTATATTGCTATGGCAACTTAGTCATCAGAGTCAGCTGAGTTTTGATATTCAGTTAGTACACTAAAAACGGAGCATGTGACATGGCTAAGAAGCCAATGCTAAATAAAATTCCTAGCCAAAAAGGCACAGCAGGTTGGAACTCATCAGTATCAAGTAACGCATGGACTATCTCTTGATCTCCATGGTAAAACCAAGATATGTCATTGCAGAGTCCACATCCCACTAGGTGTAGCCTGAATTTAGAACTGGTGCCTTAGGGTCCCACATTGAGTAGCTATAATCGTTCTTTCTTTTCACCATCTTAGAATACTATAGTGTATATGGTCTTCACATTTCTGAATCCTCTAGCATGTCCTCTGTCTGTGACTCAGGTGTTGTTTTGCTGAGTGTTTAAATTATGATGGCCTGAAAAGTAGCAGACTCTTTCTGTGTGAGGACTCCAAAGAAATAGCAATCTGGAAACATTAAGCTAAATTCTTTCCTAGCCAAGACTTTCCAAGTAACACTAAAAATATGATTGAAGGATGGAAATGGAATTGTCAGGTGCAGAGGACTTCCTGATGGTTTGACATAGGCTCTCTGTCTTTCTCTGGTACATCTGGTAAACAAGTATTACATAGTCATCTGGCTCTGCCTAATCCACTCTGAACCTCATTTGGCCTTAGTTTTGAGTAGACAGACCATCCATGAAGCAAACCAAGCAAGCCCATGGTCTAAGGAATTCAGAGTGGAGCTGGTAATCAGAGACAGATTGTCTCAATGAGAAATGGAACTTGTTCCAAACTTCTTTACGTTTCCTCTCTCACCCTGGTGGGACGTTGGCATTTGGTATTGGAGTTGGCTTGCAGTCTCCACACAATGGTCCCTCAGCCTAGTGCAGTGGAAGAGTTGAAGGAATTGGTGTTGGTTGGAAGGAAGTTGCATACTTAAGGTTGGGCTAGTGGATTTCCTCCTGGTTTCTGTGGAAATCATTTTCAAGGCGGACCTAATTCCATATTATTATTATTATTGATAGCTGCAGTGTTTTAATCTCATTGTACTCTGGAAGAGAGGCACTATCCCATTTTCAGACATGGAAACTGCAATGTAGAAGAAGTAGCTTCTCCAGGTTTTCCCCAGATTTGAACCTTGGGATCTGGCTCCAGACCTCTTTGTGTTATCTAGTGCTCTGTGGAAACAAGAATGTGTAATGGGTGCTGATTTAAATCTGGAGGATGGTCCAGGTTGGTGTTTAAGGCTGTTTTGGGTATTTTGTTGTTGTAATGTTGTGTGTGTGTACGTGCGTGCACTAGTACTTTAGCTTGAACTCAGGGCCTGGACACTCTCCTTTATTTTTTTCATTCACTTGAGCCATACCTCTGCTTCTAGCATTTGCCCAGTTAACTGGACTTAAGAGTCTCTCCCAGGCTAAACCATGACCCTCAGATCTCAGCCTCCTGAGTAGCTGGGATTACAGGCGTGAGCTACCATCATCAGCTTTGAGGGTGCTTTCTAAGAGCAGATCCTCACCCACACCTTTTGGCACTAAAAGGTCAGGTTACTTAGGCTTGTTGCTGTACCTCCACAAAAGAACTAACGCTCCGTGTTTTGGGCAGCGATTCTGCCTGAACACCCTCCAGCACGAGTGGTTCCGAGTGTCCAGTCAGAAGTCAGCAGTGCCAGCCATGGTGAGCGACTACATCACTGCCTTTGAAGCAGTCTCCCCCGACGTGCTCCGCTACATCATCAACATGGCCGACGGCAACGGGAACACAGCCCTCCACTACAGTGTGTCCCATTCCAACTTCGAGATCGTCAAACTGCTTCTGGACGCAGGTGCGGTAGCCCTTCTTTCCTTCAAGCCGCAGGTTGTGACTCGTCTCGGAGAAGCTGGGTTGCTCTCCTCCAGAATCTTCTGGCCATCCTCAAACCCTTTCCTTGCCTCTTCTGCATGACACGGCAGGAAGACTGTTTCTGAGTCATGGTTGAGATTTTTAGCCAAATGGGGTTGGCCCAGATTCTGGAGCTATTTTGAAAGGGGCGTTGGAGATCTCGCTGCGTGTCAGAGGCGTTGAAGTGAGGTGGGTGACTGGTAATGAATGTGACTCACATTTGCCGCTACGCTGAATCATGCGGGCTTGGCTGGTCTGATCTCAGGGACAGAGTGCTGCTGAGACCCAGAGTCCCAGCTCTTGCATGCGTGAACTGCTTGAGTTGTGCTTGTACCCAGACCACCATCCAATCACCTTACAGGAATGAGTGGCTAATCAGGAGGGGGACCAGGCGAAGGCATAGTAGAAACACCACCGTTCTTCCCAAAATACACAAGATACTGGAGATTCCGACTGTACATCAAAGCTAGTGTTGTCATCATAGCTGAACAAATGAATGAAAACACGGGACTTTTCCATTCCAGGATAAAATAATAACTATGGTAGCACACGTGAGTGGAGGCTTAGGACCAGGAGTTTGGCCTAGTAGTAAGAGTGTTTGGTTAACATACAATAAGACCCTGGTTCAATTCCTTAGTACCACATACATAGAAAAGGACGGAAATGGTGCTGTGGCTCAAGTGGTAGAGCACTAGGCCTTGAGAAAGCCCAGGGACAGTGCTCAGGCCCTGAGTTCAAGCCCCTGGACTGACAAAAAAAAAGGAGTTGAAAGCTCCCTTGTTTGTAAGTGCAGCAGCCCAGTGTACATAACGCTCAACTTGCTTAGAAGTTACTTTGCTTCTGGCTAATACAGAATGTACAGTCACTCAGTATAATTAGTGACAGCACAATGTTGACAACTAGTTTGGAATAAGCCATGAAACTGTCTCGTTTTTCCCTTACTGACTCTTGATCAAATGGCCTGATTGTTTTTTGGGGGGGATGCTGGGTTAAGGTAGAGAAGAAAGCCAATCAGATCTGTCCTTTCTCTTGTTTGCTGTTTCTTTTTTTTTCTTCTCTCCATCTCCTCTTCTTCTCTCCCTCACTTCTTCTCTTTTTTTGCTTCCCCCAAATCCTCAGACATTCCACAGTTAAAAACATGTGTATACTTTCATTACTTTTATGACTTTTGGGGGAGTCCTGAGGCTTGAACTTAGGGCCTGGGTATTGTTGTCGAACTTTTGCTCAAGGCTAGCTAGCACTTTGCCACTTGAGCCACAGCTCCACTTCCAGCATTTTTTCTTTAGTACTTAGAGATCAAAGTCTCACAAACTTGACTGTTCAGGCTGGCTTTGGACCATGATCCTCAGATCTCAACCTCCTGAGTAGCTAGGATTCTAGTCATGAGCCTCTGGCACCTAGCTGCCTACCATCTTAAGAAGCATTACAGACATGGGCCCGTTAATTCCTGGCAGTTTCTTAGAGTCCTTGCTGATGTTTGTTTCTCTAGGCCTACAGGTGCTAAAGCCACAAGTCAGGGCAC
Source organism: Megascapheus bottae (assembly GCF_031878675.1). NCBI lineage: Eukaryota > Metazoa > Chordata > Mammalia > Rodentia > Geomyidae > Megascapheus > Megascapheus bottae. The sequence goes on from NC_143511.1 coordinate 26,056,602, forward strand.
TAGGGCTTTGCTTTTAGGAATCCTACAGAGCGGGACAGTGAATGTCAGGATCCCACCTTAGTGTTTACCCCAGTGCCCCAACTCAGATCTTAAAAACTTCCAAGCTGTTGCAGTTCAACCCCCAGCTGCAAGCCAGATCCTGTGTAGTCAACACTGCCAGTTCTGCCCACTTCTGGTAGGAGGCAATCCCTCGCTCACGCCAATCCTTTCTTACAGACGTGTGTAACGTGGATCACCAGAACAAGGCTGGATACACCCCTATCATGCTGGCGGCCCTGGCAGCCGTGGAGGCAGAGAAGGACATGCGGGTTGTGGAAGAACTTTTCGGCTGCGGGGACGTGAATGCCAAAGCCAGCCAGGTCAGTGCCTGGTTTGTTGGCATCCACTCTTTTGGCTTTGGCTGACGATAGTAGACAAGACCTGCTTAGACCAGGCTGATGAAGCAGCCTAGATGACATTGTCTACTTGCAGTCTGGACACTACGGGGCAGTCCTCGCTGACCAAACATCCCAGCAATACGTGGGCTTACTCCTCAAATCCCATTTGGACATTTCAGCTCCTGGACTAAGGCAGTTCCTTAGAGCAAGAGAAGAACTCATGCCTTTACAACCCTTTCTGCTTTTCCTATGCCTACCCACAATCCCACCCTGCCAGATTCTTGGTCGTCAGTTACTCTCCTGAAGTCCACTGTCATTTCTTCCAGGCAGGGCAGACAGCCCTCATGCTGGCAGTCAGTCATGGGCGGATAGACATGGTGAAAGGCCTTCTGGCCTGCGGGGCTGATGTCAACATCCAGGACGACGAGGGATCCACGGCCCTCATGTGCGCCAGTGAGCACGGGCACGTGGAGATTGTCAAGCTGCTGCTGGCTCAGCCAGGCTGCAATGGCCACCTGGGGGACAATGTAAGCATGGTGACTGAGTCTCGGAGTGGGGCTGGGCAGATTGTCCTTTGGGCAGGCCACCTTTCTCTGCTGTCCCATTCAGCAACGTTGACTTTGCAAGAAGCTGATACACCCATTTAGTGGAAGCAAAGGCAGACTGCTAAGCAAGCCTCACCCAAACAGTCATGAAAGGAAGAAAGTGATTTCTGGGTGTGTCTGTGAACCAGAGCCCTAATGAGCCAGGAGAAAAATAGACACTTGAGTCAGATACAATAGGCAGTTTCTGAGATGACCCAAGTCCATGTTAAAAAATAAAATAACAACACTGGATTATTAGCCATTAGAAGCTGGGCTCATTTGTGACTAAAATGTTTTCCCACCCACGTGAAGAGACAATAGGTAACTCACAAAGGCCTATTCAAGGGAGTGACTTTTCACAAGCTCAGGGATCCAGGATATCCTGGCTGCTTTAAGCATATTTTCCCATTTGAGCTTGATCTGTTCCCATCATCCTCACTCCATATTCTCTTCTCCCTGTTCCCAAGCTATCCCATCCCCAGATAGCCATTTCTGGTTTTTGTTTTGTTTTGTTTTTGTGGGGTTTTTTTGCCAGTGCCAGGGCTTGAATTCTGGGCCTGTGCGCTATTCCAGAGTCTTTAGGCTCAAGACTAGCACTCTACTACTTGAACCACAGCACCACTAGCTTTTTGTGTTTAATTGGAGATAAGATTTTCATAAACTTTCTTGTCCAGGGTGGCTTCCAACTGCAATCCTCAGATCTCAGCCTTCTGAGTAGCTAGGCTTATAAATATGAGCCACCAGCACCCTGTCCCTTGACGACGAAACATAAAGCAGGAGAGTCACGCAGGCAAGCTGGGTTGCTTCTTTTTTGAACGTTTATCTCTATGGAATGCAGTTTAGAACCAGTGCTTCCTTTGGTTCAAAACACCAGAAACTTCAAGGGAAAACCTCGTCCTTTGCTATAACTTTTCAGATCCCACAGGACCTAAGCCAGTAGGACCAGCAAACCAGTGGAGGTATCTACTATCCTAAAGGGCTGCCTAGCTCCTTTTCCTCAGGCCCTGTAGGAAGAGACTAAAACTGCAGGAGCACCAGATTTCTCCTACCATTCCCCAGGAGAGCCAGATCTCAGCTTTCCTTTCCTCAAGAACAGTCTGTTTCATTGGGGTTTCATTGGCCTGTTTTTTTCATCTTCCTTTCATGAAAGAACAGCTTTCCAATTCATAATAAGAATCTATAGAACCACAAGGACTTTTAAAAAATCCTGACCACCTGGCTAATTCCACTTGTTTATCTGTAACCAAATGGAGCATCTGCCTGCCTCCAGAAGAAGATCACCCCCCTCCCCAAATCCACTGTGTGGGAGGGAAGGACCCCAAAATTAAGACCATATGCCAGTTGTTCTTTATGATCAGAGAAGTCCTCATTTTAAAACTAAACAATGAGCCATGTTGCTTACTCCTTTATATTTAAATCCCTGCAAATGTAATGGAGTTATCAGGGTTGAGTGCTTAACTATTATGTGCCTGGTAGTTCTATAGAGGTACTCACAGCTCCTTCCCAGGAAGAAAGCTGAGGTGGTTAGGACTGATTCTTTACTCTTGCTGGTTGTGTGAGCAGACCTCTTTCATCTCTGTATTCTAGGGCCCCACTATTGAAGAGGCCCTTTCCTAAATTGACTGACTGAATGGCTGGGTTTGAAGAGACACTCACCCTGGCTCTTTTTTTTCCATTTTAACTTTCAGGATGGCAGCACTGCACTCTCCATAGCCCTGGAAGCAGGACACAAGGACATAGCTGTTCTTCTGTACGCCCATGTCAACTTTGTCAAAGCCCAGTCACCGGTCAGTATTCTATACGGGCTGGTCAGCCCCCTCCCTCAGGAGATTGGCAGGAGATGTGGTTTTCATGTCCATTCTGAACATGGAAGTTTGAATGTAGAACTAAAATATGCACCCCCACACACTCTGAAACACAGAGAAGGATGGATCCCACATATCCTTGGGAGACAGAAGCTATCTCACACAGCTTTTTGTTCACAGTTCTCCAAATGGCACAGCCTGAGCCCCTGGACCCATGCCTCTATATTTCCTGGCATTGTTCCTAAAGCTGACAGTCTGAGTTCTCTAGAGTGGGACTTTGGCCTCTAGAGCCCAACAGCTAGATAAATCTTGCCGAGTCCAGCTGGCCTTAAAGCAGTGTCGACTGGTCATGGTCACCTGCCTAACATTCTCAGCCAGGGCTCTCCTAACTCTGGCTCGCTGTTGTGGTTATCAGCTCTAGTAGACCAAATTCTTATGTCACAAGTACCATGGCTGCCTGAGGTAACTTAATAGCCTCTGTTTTTCATTTCTCCTGGTCTCTAGGGCACTCCTAGGCTTGGAAGGAAGACATCTCCTAGCCCAACTCACCGAGGCTCATTTGATTGATGGGATGTACACACCACCACGACGCTGCTAATTGTTCCTGTTGGGGTGACAGATACTGAATGTATATGGGCTGTGCCTGAGCTCACCAGCACACAGAAGCATGAGGGCCTAGGCCTAAGCTTTTGCCAGGGGAAGCAGAGCCAGCAGGAGATTGTCAGTCTGGACACACAGCCTAATCTCTGGCTATCTTCTCTCTGTATGGCCTGCTTGAATTCCCCATCTGTGGCTTCTGACTCTGCTCCGTTATGTACAGTGGTAGATCAACAATTTAGCCTATCTTCCTTCTCCCTACCCCCCACAATATAATATATGCCAGGTTCTCTTTGGCATAATATTTTAAATTTTTCCACAGATATTTATATTTACTCAATGTGGAACCCATTGGAAAACTCTTCCAAAATTCCATTCCAGGATGACTTCGTTCATTTATTTTTCCTTGTCTTTTTTTTTTTAAGTAAGAAAGTTGAGATGAATCTTTTGATCATCTGCAGCTTAAGCCCCAGGCTGGTAGTATCTGGTTTTAGAAATAGAAAATATGGAACCCTCAAAGCATATAAACTTAACACAGGGAAATATTTCCAGTCGGTGTATTATATGGGTTTTTATATCAAAGATATCAATGAAGTTGACACAGTATTTTCAACTTTTATATTGCATAGTAATTAAATTCCTGATGTTACATATAGCATCACATTTTTAACAGTTGCACAGCCCTGTCTAATAAAGGTTGAGTTGTGTTAGAATTGGCTCTGTATTTGCCTCTAGAGAAACAGTGTAGTTCTCTATGTATTTATGGATTCTTTTATGCTGTGTCACATTTACTTGGGTCCTGTATGTATTTAAATGTTTGAAGTGCCTTAGACTCTTGCCATATTTTCAAAATAAAACTTCATTAAGCTCTTGGCCTTGTCCCTGCTTCATAACTGACAGCTAGCTGTCTGCCCAGTCTCATTGACTTACAGTGGCAGCATCCAGCACTGATGGATGGAGAGAGGGAAGCAGACAAGCACATAGTCCTCTGGTCTCAGAGGTGGCTGCTCTCTCTGAGTGTTCTTGACTGGTGACACGAGACTGAAAGGTAAGGTCTTACTGAATACATAGCTCATCGGTCAAATAATCCAGGGATCCTCTAAGTTGATTCTTCTTAGGTCTCTGGTCCACAGACCCTAATTTTGGATGCAACTACCAATAGCTGATTTATCCTTTGACCAGAAGGAGAAGTGAAGCTGGACAGATTTGTCAAATTCTGCATCTTTTAGAAAAGACCAAAATGGCAGTTGAGAAGCAGGGACTGAAAACAGTGCTGGCGACTCAGGGAGGCCTGGAAAGGCTAGACTAGGCCAGGGGACAAGTCTGGATCAAATTTTAGTGCAAGTAGTCATTCAAGCCCAAGTTCTTCTTCTAGGTCAAGAATGGCACGAACAAAGCAGAAGAGTAAGGAGTGTATGGAGAGGTTCTGTATTTTGGCTGTTCCTTACTGGCCCAGAATGCCTTCTGCGCAAAAGGAGGCTGTCTCAGAGGTAGTTTACGGCCCTGGGGATTTTCTTTGTCCCATGTGAGAAAGGAAAGGCACTGTTATTATAAATACTGGCAGTGTATAGCTCAGTGGCAGACTTCTTGTCAAGCATGTGCAGGGCCCTAGGTTCAAGCCCTAGCACTAGAGAGGTGAGAACTAAACATGAACGGCTGCGTCTGCACACTGTCTGCCTTTCAGATTTCTGGTTCTTAATTCTGCTTGTTTTATCTTTGAGTGAAGTCTTGTACAATGTGTAACTAACCTTTGGGTAATGTACGCTAGCCCCAGCCATGTTGACTCTCATAACACTGGGCACTTTGAATGCTTTTTTATCTAGGGATCTTGAAACACTATATACACAAGCCTGCTTGTCCCCATTGGTTCAGTGTGATTCAGAGATAGGGACTTATGACAAGAGCCGTGGACCCAAGTCCCCAAGCAAGGCCAGCCTAGGGGACTCCCATTATTATTTTCTAGCCTAATAGGATGCCAAACCTTTTGTTGACAGATCAATTTCCCAGAAACATTTGCCCTAAAAGCAGAGCAGCTAGGGGCTGGAATCCATTCCCAAAACAACAGGAGCGCAGACATTGCTGTTAAGAAAATTACACTGACAATGTTCCCATCGCCACTGGGACTACAGTGATAGCTAAGCCTGTCATTTACCATGAGGGAACACTTTGTTTCTGGAGTTCACCAGGGACATACTACCTCACAGGCACCCCCAAATGCATGAATTACTGAGCCTGTTCCTACACGCTGCCATATTCAGACTGTTTTACTCCAGATATACGGCAGTCCTTACAGATGGAATGAAAATTGCTGTTTCCCTCAGAAACTAGAGTCCTAGAGTCCTTTTATTTTATTGGGAGGAAAGGAGGTCAGGTCCTGCTGCAAATCAAAACACCTGTGAGCCAGGCATCAGAGGCTCAAGCCTGTAATCCTAGCTACTCAGGAAGCTGAGATCTGGAGGATTTGGGTTCAAAGCCAAACAAGGCAGGAAAGTTCATAAGATTCTCATCTCTATTTAACCAGCTTGCAGTCCAGTTATGGCTCACCTAGTAGAGCCTTGAGACAAAAACAGCTAAGGGACTACTTCCAATCCTGAGTTCAAGCCTGAGTAGGCCATACAGTTTCTTTTTTTTTCTTTTCTGGTGGTTTTCTGTGTGCTTTCCCTTCAGAGGATAGGTAAGAATTTCCTGAGGGAGCCTATAAGACTCTCCTGCCTGACTCTACCCTAAGACTAATTCCATGCTCTAGGAATCTGTTGATTAGCAAACATCCCAGGTATTTTTTTAAAAAACAGGCCCCTGGATCCATTCCAAGAATCTGTTATATTCAATTCTTTTCCAAACAAACCAGACAGGTAGAAGCTGTGTCAGAAGCAGAACCATAGAATTCCCATTTATGTGTCAGCAAAGCGATCTTTTTCTGGTGTTGGAGCCACCATCTAATCTTTGTGTGTGGCTTGTTATGTTCAGGGACATCTCTGTATTTCTTGGAGAAAAAGTTTAAGTTTCTAGAGGGCCAGGAGCCATGGCTACCATGATAGCCTTTTTCTGTGTCCATAGGGACATGCAGAGGGAAGGCTCAGCATATATGGGACGTGACAATGGCTAGCTGAACAGGCAGCTCGTGACATACATACATATATATATATATATATATATATATATATATATATCTTAGTTTTCCTTTCCTACTTCCTCATAAGAGTTTTTTTCATTACTACTCAGGAAGAAATCCATGAACCACTGCTTTAGCTTTGAAATGATAACAATTTTGCATTTTCATTCTTTACCAAAAGCACATTAAAAAAAAAAAAGAGCAATCTCTGGGCCTTAGCCAGAATTATTGCTCAAGGGTTGAGAATGTGACTTAGTGATAGAGTGCTTGCCTAGCATGTATGAAGTCCTGGGTTTGATTCCTTAGTACCACATACATAGGAAAAGCTGGAAGTAGTGCTGTGCCTCAAATGCTAGCCCTGAGCAAAAGAAGCTCAGAAACAGTGCCCATGCCCTAGAGCATAAAAAGATTTTGCTCTACTTTCTGCATAAGGAAATCACTAATCATATGTTTGATTCAGCATGGCTATAATTTAGAAACCAGCTGATTATAAAAATATATCTAAAGCATATTTTGTCAGAGATGTTGATTACTCCAAAAGGATGTGGCTGAACCCTCGGCCATTGTGTTTCAGAGCTGTATGCATGCCTGCTCTCCCCAAATGAAGTCCTGGCTGCTTTGGGAGCACAACTAGGCAACCCCAGTCAGTGGGAAAAATTGAATCAAAATTTGCCAGGTGCAGCGACTCAAGCCTGTAATTCTAGCTGCTTGGGTAGTGGAGTTTGGACATTGTGGTTGGAGGAAAGCCCAGGCAAAAAGTGGTTCACAATGGCATGCTCCTCCTATCCCAGACAGCTTGGGATGGTACAGTTTGTCATCCCAGTGACAGGGTCATCAGGTAAGTCCTTGTCCTTAGTAGCATGGACTGGAGGTATAGTTCAAGTGGTAGAGAGCCTGCCTAGCAAGCCTAAGTTCCTGAGTTCAAGCCCTAGTACCTCCAAAAGAAGCAAACGAAAAAACTTACATCACTGCGATACGTATCCTGAATGTAAGCAAAGATTCTGCGGAGACATTGGAAATGCAAAACGTCTTTAGGGGAGAGTACCTTGTTTATACAGATTTGGAGGATATTTGGGGCAGAACTGGCATTTTAGGAAACCAGCCATCCAGTGTCTCTCAATTATTGAGACCTTTGATGACTCACTAGGCAAAAGAATAGGAAATATATCCCTACTTTTCAGATAATGGAACCTGCATAAGAAATATTCCTAGCTGGGCACCAATGGCTCACAGCTGTGGTGCTAGCTACCCAATAGGCTGAGATCTGAGGATCATGGTTCGAAGTTAGCCCAGACAAGAAAGTCCATGAGCCTCTTATCTCCAATTAACAGTGGCACTGTGGCTCAAAGTGGCAGAGCGCTCGCCTTGAGCAAAACAAAAAACAAAACCTCAAGGATAACACCAGGCCTGACCACCAACAACAACAAAACAACAACAACAAAACCTCCTGTTCCCTCCATACAATCGTTCCCCAGTGCTAGCCTGGAAGGAACCAGTTCACCCAGCCCTAAAACCACCTGGAAGGATGAAGCTGTTTGGCCAGCCAGCCAGCAATGTAGGTAGGCCAGGTGCCAACCAGGGACACAGTCCTCACACGACAGACAGCAAAGACTCTGTGATCCCATTTGTTGGGAGCAAATAGTGGCTGTGCATAAACACAGGTAATGGAGACTATGTTAATTGATGGTTGATAGACAATTGTTCATGAAGTGAATATTATTCAAAGATCAGTAGGTGATAGCCAATATTCATTAGTTCTTAATGATAGGTAGTTATCCACTAACACAATACTACTCATTATTACTCATATATCATCAGTTAATAGACTATTTATTCATTTGGTTAAGTCCCTGAAAATTCAGAGAACTCACTCAGCCCTCCTTCCCACCTCCATTTCACCTGTCTAGAAAATCCAGTCTTCTGAGGAAGTTCTCCAGGATCCGATCTGGTCCAGAGTTCCTCTGTCTGGCTGATAAACTGAGCTGAGTGAATGTGTGTGAAAAGATTAAGGAAATGTGGTGTTGGATACCAGGAGAAGTGCACTCTGGAGAGGAGAGGACTGGAGCAGGGCAAGCTGTGGCCCTCCTGGTAAGGGCTGCTGCCTGGCTAATTGTATGCTGTATACCCAGTCATCTCTGTGTTTTCCATGTGTATATTCACTTCATTGTTTAGTTAAAACTTGAGAAATCTTGAAGCTGGGTGTCAGTGGCTCATACCTGTAATCCTAACTTTTCAGGAAGGTGAGATCTAAGGATTGTGGTTCCAAGCCAGCCAGGGCAGCAAAGTCCAATAAACTATCAAAAAGCTGATCGTGGAGCTGTGACTCAAGTGGTAGAACAGCGCTACCTGTGAGCAAAAAGGCTCAAGGACAATGACAAGGCCCTGAGTTCAAGCTCCATGACTCCCCTCCCCAACCCCCCCAAATCATTCATGACAAAAGATCTTGTGATAGAGGGCCTAGAACTAAGGGCAGTAAGAACAGAGATGGTAAACTTTCAGGGAAGCCCCTAGCCTGCTTTGCTGTCATGTAAAATCACAGCCTTGCACACAGCAGGACAGGATGTGCTTTCCATCCACTGCTCAGGTGAAGACTCCATCAGGCATGTTGCTTTGCTGATGAAACAACTGCAAGAGACGTTTCAATCCCAGATGGAGCTGGGGAGTGAACTCAGAGCTCACAGGAGCAGTACCCAGGCCCATGTCACATCTAATTAGACCTGCTCCTCTGATGTGCCTCAGAACCCTGTCGAGGGCTGTGAAAACTCACTGTTGCACCCCACCCCAGCTTCCAGCTCAGAGGGCCTTGGAAAGGCCAAGTTCCCTGGTGCTGCTCTGGAGGCTGCAAGGTTGAGAATGCTGCCTGAGTCTTTTCTCCTTCCCCCATGGTGAGCTTTCTGTTCAGCAGCATTGGGGAGTCTTCACTTCTTTCCCCAGGAATAGGACTTCCAGGTAGCCAGCTCCTTGTGGAATTTTTGCCCTCTGATTTAAAAAATCATTTTGCCAGCCTGGGCATAGTGGTGTCTGTCTGTAATCCCAACTACTTGGGAAACCAAGACTGGAAGGATCATAGTTCAAGGTCAGCCCAGGCAAAAAGTTGGAAGACACTACATCAACCAAGAAATCGGGTGTGACGTTATATGCCTATAATGCCAGATACATAAGAGGCATAGATAGAAGGGCCAACATCTGAGGCTAGCCCTAGGCAAAATCATGAGACCTTTTCTGAATTAATAAAACAAGAGCTAAAAACATGGTTCGGTTGGTAGAATGCTTGCCTAAAAAGACTGAGACCCAGTTCAAACCCAAGTACTACCAAGAAATAAATAAGAAAAATGAACTTTAAAAGACAATGGATTCTAGTCAGTCACTGGTGGCTCACATCTGTAATCCTAGCCACTCAAAAGGCTGAGATCTGAAGAACACAGTTCAAAGCTAGCCTGGACAGGAAAGTCCATGAGACTCTTATCTCCAATTAACCACTAGAACACCAGTAGTGGAGCTGTGACTCAAAGTAGTAGAACACGAGCCTTGAGCTAAATAAGCTCAGGGACAGCATCTATGTACTGAGTTCAAGCCCCATGACTGACAAAAAAAAAAAAAGATTCTGCAAAGATGCCATGACTTGGACAAGACCTCAAGTGTTTATAAACCCTGTATTCATCCAGAATTGAGTTCTCAAATTTGGCTAGAGGACTTGAATCACAGCAGTCTTGTAAGACAAAAGGAGCCACACATTTCACTTAGAAAGAAGCTCCTTTTATTCCAGTCCTGAGAGCATCTCTCCAGGCTGACTCCCTCCCCAGTGAATGCTCATTTAGAAGCCAGGCTTCTCTGGGAACCCCAATGAGGTACAGTGAACTGCAAGCCACCACCACCCATACACACACCAGCTGCCACCTCTGAATTCTGCCCTCTGTCCTTGCCACTGGACAGAGCATACAGTGGTTCTCTCTGGAGCCAGAACAGAACAGTGGTCAATCTGTACGCTCACACCAAAAGCCAAAACAGAGGAATTAGTGAGCAAAAGTCACAGGTGGGGGGTCACATGGGATTTACCCTTCCCCCTTCCCCAGCCAAGGATACAGAATGATGGCACAGATCTGGGCTTAGAGACCAAGCTGGAGTCAGAAGACAAAAGAACAGCCAACTTATCTCCTTCCTCCCTGTGTGGAAATTTATCTCAAGAGACAAGTTCCCTTTTAAAGTACAGTGGCTGGAGATAGATTAATGGCAGGCCTTGGTGACCAAAGGAACATGGATGTCCCCTGTGTGCCACCTTCAATCACTGTCAGGACAGAAGGCCAGATGGATAACCCAGCAGCCTCAGCCTGGGTGTCTGCCTTAACAAGCCTACTCCAGATTCTCATCTCCATACCACTGTGAAAGGCAGGACAGAGTATCTGATTTACCGTTATGTGTCAAGAGTTTAGGGACTCAGTTAAAGAATCCTACAATTACAAGGGAACAAAGACTCTAGAAGATGTGTAAAAACTTTTACCTGCTCATAATCCATTTGAAGATTACGGAGGCAGTGAGTGACTTGTACATGTATTCCTAGCTACGTGGGAGGCTCAGATTGGAAGGATCAGGTTTAAAGTATGTATCTCCCAGGACTGGGAGGGGCGGGGAGATGCAAGAAACCAGTGAACAAACCTTCCTAAAATACCTCATTATATTTTTTCCAGTGTGGGGCTCGAACTCAGGGCCCGAGCACTGTCCTTGGACTTTCTCAAGGCTAGAGCTCTACCACTTGAGCCACAGCACCACTTCCAGCTTTTCTCTATGTATGTAGTACCGAGGAATCGAACCCAGTTCTTCGTGCACGCTAGGAAGCACTCTACCACTAGGCCAAACTCCTGGCCCTATAAAGTACCCCATCATTTTTATGGCATCCTATTGACCTAAGCAAATCCAACAGTCCAAACACGGGACATATTAAAATGGGCACTCTGCATTACTTAGTAAATGCATGAGTGTGTATAAACATTTAATATTTTATTAACTATTTTAAACAAGTGTATACTCAAAAACATTTAAACATGGTAGCTCATGCTTATACTCCTGGGGAAGGAGAGATACAGAAGCATGTAGTTTGAAGCCAGTTGGGATACAAAGTGCAACTATCATCTCAACAAATAAACTAGGTGTGGTGGTACACACCCGTAATCTCCAACTATGTGAGAGGCCACTGATAAGAGGATGGTGATCTGAGACTAACCCATGCAACAACATGCCACCCTACCTGAAAAACAACGAAAGCAAAATAGGTTGGGGGTGGGGGGTGTGGATCAAGAGCTAGAGGACCTACCTAGCAAGTATGGGTCCTGAACTCAGACCTCAGAACCACTGAGAAAAACAAAGGCATTCAAGTAAGTAATCATTCAAGTAAATAGAATGAGGCCCTGTGAAAAGGTATAAGAGTTTCAACCAGCACAGAGACTATATCTGGTACCCCAACACCTTAGGCCAGTAGCTGTGACCCTCGCCCCCCTCTAGGGCCAGTTACCCTGGAATCTTAGGGATACCAAATCAAAGTGCGGCATTTATAACAATGGAATGAGTCTGAAACCTTAGCTGTCCTGTAGACAGTAACGTTCAGGATTGCACATGAGGCTGTACATGGAAGTATGCTCTGGTCACAAAATAAAATGCACTTGTTGCCAAGTGCTAGTGGCTCATGCCTGTAATCCTGGCTACGCGGGAGGCTGACATTCGGGATCATGGTTCAAAGCCAACCTGGGGCAGAAAAGTCTGTGAGACTCTTATTTCCAGTTAACCATCAGAACACTGGAAGTGGCACTGTGGCTCAAGTGGTAGAGTACCAGCCTTGAGCACAAAAGCTCTGGGACAATACACAGGCCCTGAGCTCAAACCCCAGGACTAGCAATAAGGAAAAATACAATAATAAATCTTAAAAATCTATCACATATATGATATATAAGTATATGGTACTATACATACATATGTATGTATGATATATACATATATGTATACAATCAAGTCTGATTCTGGGAATACAAAAGCACAATTACCCAGCATTCAATGTGCCTCTGAGTCCCACACTCTATCCTGCTTGTAAGTTAGGGTTCACCCAGCTTCACAGAAGAACCTGTCTTAAGTTTCCTTAAAGAAGAAAAAGATTGTCAAAGCTGCGAAAGACCACAGTCAGGCTGTCATACAAAGGAGGGCACAAGGAAGGAGGCTTGCTGGCACCAACAAAACAAATAAGGACATTTGATTTCTAGGCCCTTGGAGAGATTAGAAAGTCTGAGCTTCTGGGGACTATGTGTCCTTGCAGAAAGGTGATCAAGTTCTTTCAGTCAATGTCCTTGCCACTGTAGTCAAAGGATATCAGTTGAACAGTCAATAGGAACAGGCTTATTTTCCTGGTGATAAGACACCCTCTAGGTGTCCTTTCAAAGTACCTGGTGTGGTGACTCCTGCTACTGGCTTCAGAGAGGCCTGGGGCTATAGTAGGATCAAATACACCATCTCCACTGTGTAAGTTCTCTCCTCACCCTCACTCATTCCCAGCATTAGCCAAGGTCTTTGACATCAGAGGTATGATGCCTCAGGTATGGGACAATAGTCAAGGACAGGACACTGAGTTCCTGCCAGACTGGCATCCACAGTCTCAAGCCTATCTTTTGATGTGCAGTAGAACTGCTTCCACCTTGAGCTCTGTGCATATAGTCCTGCAAGACCCTATATTAGTCAAGGGAGCCGGACATGTTCCCACAGGAAGTCATGGGTAATGACAGACCACCTTATTGATTGTCCCTGCCAGTAAATCCTATAACCCACTATCTGCAGGCTCAGGAAAGCCCTTGGTGTTATTCTAATCCAAACCCAAATGCCTGGGGTCAGGGGAGACACTGTCAAAGGACAGAAGAAGGCAAATCTATCCCCAACACACACACACACCGCACACCACACATACACACACACACACACACACACACACACACACACACACACACACACCTGCTTTCAGTAGACATGCTTCTTCTCCATATTAGCGTGTGTGTGTGTGTGTGTGTGTGTGTGTGTGTGTGTGTGTGTGTGTGTGTGTGTGTGTGCTGGTCCTAGGGCTTGAGTTCAAAGGTTCAGTGCTGTCCCTAAGCTTTTTTCCTCCATGAAGGCACCCTACCACTTGAGCCACAGCTCCACTTCTGGCTTTTTGGTGGTTAATTGGAGATATGAGTCTCACAGATGTCAACTACCCCTGCTGGCTTCAAACAGCAATGATTAGATCTCAGCCTCCCGATGAGCTAGGATTGAAGGTGAGTCGCCCAACTCCCCAGCTCCGTTCTGTTCATGCCCAACTATGGATTGGATGATACTGATCTTTTGTTACTGTTTTCTTTTGTGTTCCAGTTTTGAATTCTGGGCCTGGCCGCTGCCCTGAGCTTTTGTGCTCAAAGGTAATACTCTACTGCTTGAACCACAGCGCCACTTCCAGCCATTGATGGCTAATTGGAGATAAGAGTACAATGGCTTTCCTGCAACCAATGGCTTCTAGTTGTAATCTTCAGATCTCAGCCTCCTGCAAAGCTTGGAGGATAGCCATGAATCTCTAGCACCCAACTATGCTGGTCTTTACTTGGTTTACTAACACAAACTCTACTCAAATACTCCCCCAAATAACATTTGCCAACTGCCAGGCAAACAAAAAAGAAAGGAAAGAAGGGAAGGAGGGAGGGAGGAAAAGAGAAAGAAAAAGAACATGGCCACATTCTCCAAGCCTGTGGCAGTTGAGAGCAAATATAAGGAAATCACAAAGGTGAAGGAGAAAATGGCTTTTTTTTTCTTTTTCTTGATATCAGGCGGTTTTTTCATTTCTGATTTCACTCTCTGGCATGCAAACAGATGGGCATGCAAATGAGAGTGCCAGGGAACTTACTCAAGCTAAAGAGATACTTCATTTACAAAACACGTGCCAGATCCTAAGAAGAGAAAGGCAAAAATCGCCCCTCTAAGACACTAGACTGTCTCATTTCATCTCAAGGTAAAGTGAGGGTCTCCACAGACTACAATAGTTCATCCTCCAGACCACAGCATTCACTCTATGGGTAGTATAAAAGATTTCTACAGTTGTACATGATTTTAAAGCCTTCGTACTAACGTTCTAAAACACTTTAGTACCAAAAGAAAACTCTAACCATGTAGACTGCTCTTCCATAGAGTGACCATAAACCCTTCCCTTTCCATAGCTAAAAATATTAAAATAAAAAAAATAAGGCTATTTTCCCTCCAGTAAAATGAGTTCAAAAAGAGAATATAAAGAGGTCTTATTTCTTTCCAAACCTAAGCAAAAAGTAAAATTACATGTACCATTCAATGTTTCTAAATGAAAGAATGCAAGAATTTATTGTTTAATTTTTTTTGTCTAGTAGCAGGAGCTTAAACTCAGGACTCCAGCTCAGTTTTTTTTTTTTTTCTTAGTGATAGGACAAGTATCTCTCAAAGTTTTCCACCTAGGCTGTCTTCGAATCACAGTTCTCCACTCAGCCTCCTGAGTAGCTAGGATTACAGGCATGAGCCACTGATGCCTAGCTACTGTTCAAAATTTTTTTAAGACAGCCTTTTAAACATTTTTTAAAAGACCAACTTTTTTTTTTTTTGCAGTATTGAAATCATCACTGTGTTTTTTTCTTTCCACTCTGCTTTTCAGTCTTTAGCTGCCTACTTTAGGTCTTGGGGAAAAGTATGAAACCTTTACCATTTGGGTAACTTTATAATAGTCACATTTTTTTTTTCCCCTAAGATCGAAGAACTCAAGCTTTACTAGGCTAGGGGTTGCTGTCTATCCTTTGACACTGCCACCCAGTGTCCAAATGTAGATACAGCAGTCTCCTCAGCATCTTGCTATCTTCCCCACTTTCTTACCATGCGGCTGTGACTTTCACCAGTTGCAAGGCGGACAATGAGAACAAGTGCTACCAATGTTGTAGGGGACATTAGTGACTCTAGAACCGGCCAGACCTGATCTCAGACTAGTTTCTCACTTTCAACAATTGAAGCTTTGCTAAGCAGGCTATAATTTTCCATCTTTCCTCTGTGAATCCTCAAAAAGGAGGTGAGAAGCAAGATGGTAGTTTCTAAAAGTGAGGCTGTCTTTGAGTGGTTCTTGAAATTCCCAGTTCCCAATTCAAAAGACAGGAAAACTGACCCTGCTGGGTTTAAGACTAGTGTGTGATCTAGACATAAGACCAAAGGAGACTTCAGGCCTGGTGAACATGACTGACATTCTGAACGTGTTTGCTTACTATAGGAAAGCCAGGAGGGCAACAGTGAGCAAGACAACAGGATGAGGATAGGTTAATTCCTCTGAGACCCAGAGTGGGGTCTTAGAAATGAGGTCTGGAGGTTCTAGCTTTTGAACTTTTCCAGAAAATCAAATGGATATGGATTGATTGGTGTCATTCATCTAGATTTGAAGAGTCAATGGAGACAGTACATCTTAAATCCCACTTTAAAAAGAGAAAACTGAAGATGAGAACTCTTTCAGAGGAGGAGGATACAAGCATGCATAGTAAGGCTGTTTGTTCTGCCCAATGGCTATTTCAAACTTCACTCTTTTAAATTTAAACCTCCCAGCCAAAGGGTTATCCTGCCTAGAGATTGCATCAGAGTTAGTGAGAAGCTGGTATAGCATTAATTTATCACGAGGGAGCAGAAGCAGAGTTTCAGAAGCCACGCAGCCTGTTAGACAGTGAGTGAGTCCTTTCTCCAGAGGCTAAGGTGGAACATTTCTGGTGAGGGTTACAGTTTAGTTTTATAAAAATAGTTGCAATTTTAAATTCATCCAGTTTTAAATCAAATGCTCTATCCTCATTTTCCCACATCACAGCACTCCAGAATTCGCTTTCTCTGTATTTTCATTGAGGTCTCCTTTCCTACAGCAACATAGCCCCAGGCCAAGGGTAGAATCCAGAGGAGAGCTTCCCAAAGAAAGCCTGCTCATCAGGATAGAGGCATCCTTTAGACACAAGCCCACAGGCAAGTGCTATGTTTTCCTTTGTGCTCTTTCT
Source organism: Megascapheus bottae (assembly GCF_031878675.1). Classification (NCBI taxonomy): domain Eukaryota; kingdom Metazoa; phylum Chordata; class Mammalia; order Rodentia; family Geomyidae; genus Megascapheus; species Megascapheus bottae. The sequence goes on from NC_143511.1 coordinate 26,073,111, forward strand.
CTCCCCCTCCCTCCCCCTCCCCCTCCCTTTCTCTTTCTTTTTTTCTGCCGTGTGTGTGTGTGTGTGTGTGTGTGTGTGTGTGTGTGTGTGTGTGTGTGTGTCATTCCTGGGCTTGAACTAAAATACTGTCTGAGTTTTCTTGCTTAAGGCTAGTTCTCTACTGCTTGTGCTACAACTCCACTTCTGGCTTTCTGATGGTTAACTGTAGATAAAAGTCTTATGGAATTTCCTACCCAGGCTAACTTCAATCCTCATATCTGAGTATAGCCTCCCGAGTATCTAGGATTCCAGGCATGAACCACCGGCATCTGGCCTGAAAACTTCTTTCTGATCCTAGATAGCTTGAGGGGATCCTGTTGTGAGCCACTGAGACCCCGAGCCTGGTGAGATCTCTGGTCTCATGTGCCAATATTCTAGTCACTTTAGTGGTTGTATGCCCTCTGTCCTTCCAGATGATTCCATTCCATAATCATATCTGATAACTCCCTACCCCTTCTGTAACCTCCCAGCCTTTCTACCTTCCCCAAAACAATTAAGTCAAGAACCTTCACAGAAGAAAGGATTCTGGTTCTACAACCTCAATGGCAAAAGTATCTCAAATGTAGCAATGAATTGGCATCACAGGAAAAAACAAGTGAAAATGCAAGAAAGTGTTATAATCAGCCAGATATTAAATAACTTAAGTCGGAGATTGGGGTATACTCAGGGATAGAATGCTTTTCAGCATGTGCAAAGCCCTGGGTTCAAGCTCAAATATTAGAAGAAAAACAAAACCAAAGGAACCAAATGCCTGATTCATACTCATTGTCTTTTTTTTTTGTCTTGTCTGTTCTGAGGCTTACATTCTAGGCCTGGGCGCTGTCCCTAAGCTTTTGCACTCAAGGCTAGCATGGTATCACTTTGAGCCACAGCACCACTCCAGCTTTTTACAGGTAATTTTACTGGAGATAAGAGACTCACAGACTTCCCTGCCCAGGCTGATTTCGCATCATGATCCTCAGATCGCAGCCTTCTCGGCAGCTAGGATTACAGGTACGAGCCCCCAGCACCTGCCTCACTCAGTGCTTTAAGATGTGATCCTTTTTTAGCTCTTCCAGTAAATTCAGTACCTCCATATGAAATTGAAAATAAAAATGACCTAAAGACCACCCTCTGTAGAGTATGAGAATGCAAGATTGATTTTTTTTAAAAGGGCTTCTTGCTAGACACATCTATTTAAAAATGGGTTTAAAGGTATTATTTTACCTAATGGACCATAATGTCACCCCTCACACAACTTACCACCCCTCCCAACACTATTACAGCCCCTCAGGTAAATGTCCCCGTCATGTATGTATCATTTACTTGATAAAGCTCAGCAGTTGATGGTGCAGTTCTGCCCTGCTGCATAAAGAGGCTTTGGGACAGCTTTAAGAATGCAAAGGCCCAGTGAAAATCCATTGGAAGCAGTTTATGAGCATGTTTATTAACACTAAGATGTAATGTGGTCCAAGCGCTCACCTGCTGGTTTGTTTTACTATGTTTCCATAGCAGCAGAAGCCAAAGCCCAGGCCCATGGTGGGGGGTGGATGGGGGAAGAAAGTGGGGGACAGAGCTTCCTGGAGCTCAGGCTGGCCATTCCTGTCTCCAGGCCCTGTCTGGGACCTCAGGAGCTGTTGAAGGCTCCCCCAATGTCCCTTACTTGTGGTGTGACTGGACACCTGAAGATTGGAGAAACACCAACTAAAAGGCCCAGTGACTCATCCACGTTCACACACTAAGCCTGAGGAGAAGCCTGTGTTCAGATCTCTGGGTTTGCCCTCTGTGCTAGGTGCAATCTGTCCTTTCTTTTCCGAATGGCCTAGTTTTCATGTGAATTCATGATTTGCAAGTGTGTATTTGTGTGTGCATGCACATACATGTGCTAGAACTGGGACTTGTACTGGGCTTTGTCTCTTAGGGTTTTTTTGTTGTTGTTGTTTGTTTGTTTTGTTGTTGTTGTGCAAGTTAGCACTCTCCTACTTGAGCCACACCTTCATCCACTTCTGGCTTTTTGGTAGTTATTTAGAGCTCAGATTTGTCTGGTTTGATGCAGAATCCTCAGATCTCAGCCCTCTGAATAGCTAGGGTTGTAAGTGTGAGCTGCCATATCCAGCTTCATTATCTGCATTTACAGTGTGTCCCTAACGAATGGTGCTTGTATTATAGTGCCACATATTCAGAAAACACCAGGAACACAAATCCATATCCACTGTCCCGATATCAGATCAATTTGGACTGCTTTACATTCTGAGATTTTCTTCTCTATTTCCCCTTATTTAAAAAGATGAGGCCAGGAGTTTGGCCTAGTGGTAGAGTGCTTTCCTAGCATACACGAAGACCTGGGTTCGATTCCTCCATAACACATACATAGAAAAAGGTCAGAAGTGGTGCTGTGGCTCAAGTGGTAGAGCCCTAGCCTTGAGAAAATCCAGGGACAGTGCTCAGGCCCTGAGCTCAAGCCTAGGACTGGCAAAAAAAAAAAAAAATAGATGAACATGTTCTTACATTTTTGCACTTCAAATATTCAACTTAGCATCTTGTCTCTACTGGTTCTTTTCTTTTCACCAGTCGTGGGGTTTAAGCCAGGGCACTTTTCCCGAGTTTCTTTTGTTCAAGGCTAGCACTCTCTCACTTGAGCCACAGCCCCACTTCCAACTTATCTGGTCGTTTATTAGAGACAACAGTTTCATGAACTTTCCTGCCCTGGCTGTCTTGAACCCTGATCCTCAGATCTCAACCTCATTTGTAACTAGGATTATAGGTGTAAGGCACAGGCACTGGTTTCTATTGGTTATTGGGGTGGAGGGGGCTGGGCTGTTTTTTTCTTCTCCTCCCCCTCCTCCTCCTTCTTTACCAGTCCTGGGGCTTGAACTCAAGGCTTGGGCACTGTCCCAGTTTTGTGTGTGCTTATATATATTTTTTCCATTCCAGGAACTTAAACTCAGGGCCTGGGCACTATCCTTGAGCCTTTTCAAGACTAGCACTCTACCACTTGAGACACAGCACCCCTTCTGGCTTTTTTCTCTGTGTGTGTGGTGCCGAGGAATGGAACCCAGGGCTTCATGTGTGCTAGACAAGCACTCTACCACTAGGCCACACTCCCCGCCCCCATCCAAGTTTCTAGAAAGAACCTTTTTCTTCTGAAATGAGATTATATGACTGTACACTTTGGTGATTTGTTGTTTTTTTTTAACTTGGCAAATACCATGGATTATCTTTCCATTGCCTATACCCATCTACCTAATTCATAGCCTTGCATTGATTGGATATTTGATAATTTAGCTCACCAACCTCCCAGTGGAACAGCTAACAGCCCCCTTTTCTTTAATCAAAATCAAAGCAACACAAGCATACAACCAACCAAGTAAATCCCCTGGCTTCTGAATCCGGAGTACTCACCTCCACAGGTGTCTCTCCACACCCAAATCCTGGTATACACACCAGACATAGCTGAGGGCAAATCCTGTAATCACCTCTCCCCAATCCCGTCCAATGCAGGCTAAGCAAACAACAACAAAAAAACCGCACTTACCTCCCATCTAGGGTCCACAGGACAGGGAGGCCAGGCCCAGGACCCCCACCCTGGTCCCCAAAGCTTCTGAACTTCAGGTACTTCAAGGTCTCTGGTGCAGGTTAATGTTCATTTTCCTGCTTCCCATGGAGGAGAGGCCAACTGCAAAGAGTGAGTCCACGAAAGCCACCCATGTGTTTTCAGTTTTGTTTTAAACACAGATGACACAAAGACATACCTGAAATCATTGCCTGAAGTTGTTTCTTTCACCTGGGACTCAGAGATGCTATCTTGGGCAATAACTTCCTCCCTGCCCCCTCCCCCCCCAAATAACCAGTCTCCTGGAGAACTAGTAAGAATTTAGGTCCTGAAGGCCAACTTCCTGGGCTGGATCCACTGCTTCCTTGCATGTAACTCACACGATGTTACCTCTCAGAGCCTGTCCTCGGATTTTGGAAGCAAGATTAACAGCTGTACTACTTAGGTTGTTATTGTAATAACCTGGCAGGCTTAGCTGCCTAATTGTTTTTGTTTTTGTGAAAGTGCTTAACCTGCTCGACCACCTGTGAGTGGTTAGGACCACCTGCGTGGGGTTTCATCTTTGTGGTTATTGACTGTGGGCATCGTCAGGTGACGTCATAAGGTCACTGCCTGAATACCACCTAAGTAGCTGCTGCACCGCTATTAAACTGACTCCTAGCTCAGTTTGCTGAGTGTTGGTGACTCTATTGCTGGGGGGTTCAGGGCCCCTCAAAATGTCATAACTATGAAGTGATTTATTTTTGTCAGGGCTAGGATTTGAACTTAAGGCCTTGTACTTGCAAGTAGGAACTCTACATTTCCTCATGTCCCCAGCCATTCTTACTTTACTTATTTTTCAAATAGAGTCTTATGTGTGGGCCTGAATCAGCCACCAACCTAAATTTATTTATAGATTCCTGGAATGACAGGTGTGTATCACCACACACAATGTTCATTGAAGGAGATAGGGGTCTTAGAACTTTTGGTTTGTGCTAGCATGGAACCGAAACCCTTATCTCTGCCTCCTGAGCAGCTGGGATTAGAGGTGTGAGCTACTGCCCCTTTTTAAATTAAAGGCATCTTGAAACATCTACGTGTTTCCATCTCTGCTGGGCCTTAAAAAAAGATTCCCCAACATGTCAATCCTGCCTTGACTCAGAGTGGTCAAAAGTTGTTCTCCTGGGGTGATGACAGCTCCTCAGGGAGTTCCAAGCCGAATGCCGGTGATCTCCAAGGACTAACCCTACTGCCTTTCTCTCCACCATAGGCACATCTTTTGGATTTCCTGGGGTGCTGTTCTGGGGAAAAGAAATGAGTTTATATCTGAGCCCAAGTTCGTAATCATGGAATTGCTTCATAGTGTAAAAAATCACTCATTTCTGCCTTGGCTCATTGGCCTCAGCCCAGGAAGCAGCCAGTCAACTGCAGCCAATGAGGAATCTGAGATCATAAATAAAAGAGCAGTGATGAATGACGTATCCTCATTCACCAGCTGGGCTGCCAGAGCCAGGCCTGAGTAGCTTCTCACACTTGCTCCACTCTGACTGTCCTGTCTCAGGTGCTGCCTGCTCCTGCCTCAGTGTACCTGGTTGGTAACACTTGTCAGATATAAGGGAATCTAAGCACGCAGGTAATTCTCTGACTCTATCATTCTTTCACTGGGAGGTAGGAATGCTGAAAATGGCAGTTTAATAAGTCATGCAAAGTTGCTCAGTGTTCAAAGGCATTGACTCCAAAGGTCACGGAGGCAGAGGGTTCCCTCCAGCCTGGCTCCGAACTCTGTGTGTGTGTATGTTTGGGTGTGTTTGCAATGGGGCTTATACTCAGGGCCTGGATGCTGTCCTTTAGCTTTTTCAATAAAGGCACAAGGCTGATGCTCTACCATTTGAGCCCAAACTCCAAAACTGGCTTTCTGGACACCAGTGGCTCACACCTGTAATCCTAGTTACTCTGGGGGCTGAGATCTGAGGATCACAGTTCAAAGCCAGCCCAGACACAAAAGTCTGTAAGACTCTCATCTCCAATGAATCACCAGAAAACTGGAAGTGGAACTGGAGTTCCAAGTGGTAGAATGCTAAGGAGTGAAAGAGCCCAGGGACAGGGCCTAGGCCCTCAGTTCAAGCCTCACAGCTGGGGGGGTGGGAGGAGGGAGGAAGAGAGAAAGTAGGTAGGAAGGAAGGAAGGAGAGGAAGAGAGAAAGCAGGTGAGAAGGAAGGAAGGAGAGGGAGAGAGAAAGAAGGGGGAAGGAAGGAAGGGAGGGAAGGAGAGAGGATGGGAATTTCAGTCTTTCCTGGCTAGCTTTGAACCTGAGATTTTAGCTTCCTGAGTAGTTTACAGGCATGGGCCACGTTTGCTCAGCTGAACGAATCTTTTGATAAAGTAGCCGTTAAAATAGTAGTTAAAGGGGCCTGGAGTTTGGCCTAGTGGTAGAGTGCTTGCCTAGCATGCATGAGGACCCGGGTTTGATTCCTTGGTACCACATACATAGAAAAAAAAGCCAGAAGTGGTGCTGAGGCTCAAGTGGTAGAGCTCTAACCTTGAGAAAGTCCAAGGACAGTGCTCAGGCCCTGAGCTCAAGCCCACGACTGGCAAAAAAAAAAAAAAAAATAGTGATTAGGCCGGGAGTTTGGCCTAGTGGTTAAAGTGCTTGCCTAGCATGCATGAAGACCCGGGTTCGATTCCTCGGTACCACATACTTAGAAAAAAGCCGGAAGTGGTTCTGAGGCTCAAGTGGTAGAGCTCTAGCCTTGAGAAAGTCCAGGGACAGTGCTCAGGCCCTGAGCTCAAGCCCAGGACTGGCAAAAAAAAATAGTGGTTAAAATAAGAGAAGGAAAGGGTTAATAAATAAAAATAGAATAAAAAATAGAAAAAAGAAAACGAAAGAATATCCAGCTAAAGAACAACAGATGGCATTTTCCCCACATCACTGGCCTACTGATGCCACCTACTGGGATTCTGTGGTACTGTGCAGACCAGTGCTGATTTGGGTCTTGTATCATGAAGAGACTAAGACAAGAAAAAAAAAAAAGATCAAAAGTGGAAGAATCCCCACCTGATGCCAGTTTACAGAACGTATATAAACGATCTCTAGTAACAGAAGTATAATATTGTGTTCTTCATGGACTGGGCTGGGTTTATGTTTTATCCTGTTTGTTGTTTATCTTTAATTTTGTGAATGATGAGAGGTGTTCTTGTTCTTTGATTAAAACAACAACAACAACAAACCTGTGGTCATAATTTCCATGGAAAGGTGTTGTGTTGTTAATAGTGGAGCACTGACACCACTTTACTCAACACCTGCCAGTAAGAGTCGTGCGGTTAACAGCAGCATCTGTGTTCACAGCACCCACAAGAATCTCATTACAGCTCAGATGAGACAAGTTTTATTTATGATGATGACTTCCAGTTAAATATGCATCTAGTCTCTTCCTCTCCAGCATCTGTCCTCTTCAAAATACTATCGACTTCTGAGACTACTTTCTATCAGAGTTTTCATGTTTCCTTGCTCATACACACTGCTAAAATAACCCAGCCTGACCACTGGCTCCATTATTCTTGGGAATGTGTCACCTCGATATGTGACTTGACAACTTCCTGCTGAAAGTGACAACAGGATGCTGGCTGTCCAACCTGGGGAAATCAACTGGCAAGCTTTCCACGTGCTTCCTAAATACGAGATTTGGGGACCATGAAGTCACATAGCTTTAGCAGGGTCTTCCAGGAATTTTATGACAGCATCGGTCATGTTCTCACTATGACTGCTGTTGTACCCATGGCCTGACCTTCTGGTCCCTGCCTGGTTCAAGCCAAGGGTTTGATGGGCCTTGGTTCTGCTATATGTTTCATCCACACTATTAATCATAATCTATATGTTCACCCAGCCTCTGTATTCTCAGGCTGATCCATGGATCAACTGTACATGGCACGTGTCTGTGATCCTACCTCGTTGGGAGTGGAGATGGGAAGATAATGATTCAAAAAAAGGGGTGTGTGGGGGGAGGTCCATCTCAACTAATAAGCCATGCTTGTAGTTGGTGCATGCTTGTATAGTCCCAGCTACTCAGGAGCCACAGGTAGGGAGACTACTATCCAAGGATGGCCCCTATTTTTTTTTAAGTGTGATATCCTATCTGAAAAATAAAGCAGAAAAGGCTAGAGGCTCAGGTGGTAGAGTATTTGCCTAGTAAGCACAAAGCTGCTGTGCATGTAGGGCTGTGGTAGAAATGCCCAGTGAGCAAGAGGGAGGGGACCAGGATGCTATCTCAGTGGACAGTGCTCTAAGCCTGGGTCCAGATGCTGTGTAAGTTGGATACTTACTACTAAGCATTTAGTTCTACACTCGAAGCAGGTAAATTGTATGATTTGTAAATTGTTCTTTAATAAAGTCACTCTTCAAAATCAAAGTCTGTCCTGTTGACCTGTGAAATTTCTGTCTGGATTTTTTTTGGGGGGGAGGGGAGGTGTGCCAGTACTAAGGATGGAACTTGGAGCTGAGCACTGTCCCTGAGCTGTTTTTGCTCAAGGCTGTCACTCTACCACTTGAGGCACAGCTCCACTTCTAGCTTTTTGTTGTGGCTAATTGGAGATAAGAATCTCATAGACCTTTTCTGCCTGGGCTGGCTTTAAGTAGGGAGGACTGTAAGTGTGAGCCAGTGGTGTCTAGTTTGGATTTTAAAAAAATTGGCCAGGAGCATGACGTAGTGGTAGAGTGCATGCCTAGCATGCACAAAGCCCTGGGTTCCATTCCTCGGTGTCACATACACAGAAAAACCCAGAAGTGGTGCTGTGGATCAAGTGGTAGAGTGCTCGTCTTGAGAAAGCCCAAGGACAGTGCCCAGGCCCTAACTTCAAGCCCAGGACTGGCCAAACAAAATAAAACAAAACCAAATTATTGCAAATTTAAAAACTTATTTTTTCAAGTATTGGTTCTATTTGCACTGAAAAATAGAAATGAAGGACTTGGCAGCAGAAGGCAAGAAAAACAAAATCAAGCATGCAAAGAAAGTATTGATCCACACGCAATAAAATTCAAGAAAAAAATCATTAAGGGTGATATTTCACTTTTCATAAAAAGCATAATCCATGAAGGAAACATAATCATTCTCAGTTTTCATTAATACAAGAGGAGAAATGAACAGATCTGTGTTCCTGGTTCAAGCCCAGCCCAGTTATTCTACACTAAATGGACCCGACAGACATCTAAAGTGAAGCTAAAGTATCTGAAAATAAAATTGATGTGTGTATAAATGAAAACTTGAACTTTACAGAGTAATTTTTGGGGCTTTTTTTTTTGTTTGGTTGGTTTTTGGTGCTGGTTCTGGGACTTGAACTCAGGGCCCGAGTGCTGTTCCCTGAGCTCTTTTGCTCTTATTAGAGATAGGAGTCTCATGGATTTTTCTACCTGGGTTGGCTTCAAACCTTAATCCTCAGACCTCAGCCCCCTGAGTAGCTAAGCAGGCATGAAGCCAGGCATGGTACTGGGGTTTGAGCTCATGGCTCTGTTTCTAGGTAGGCACTCCATTGCCTGAGCCTTATCCTCAGCTTTTATGTTTCCTTCAGCTGTTTTTTTGTTTGTTTGTGTTTTAAGGATGTTTTTGTGTAGGACTAGCTTCAGACTCGAGTCTCCGATCTATGTACCTACCTTTTGAGTAGATGTGACTGCAGGTGGCAGCATTACACTTGGCTTCTTTGCTTTGTATCAGTTCTGGGGCTTGAACTCAGGGCATGTGCACTGTCCCTTAGCTTTATCACTCAAGACTGTAGCTCTACCACTTGAGCCACACTTCTAGTTTCAGCATTTTGGTGGTTAATGGTGGAGAAGAGTCTCATGGATTCTTCTGTTCTGGCTGGCTTTGAACTGAGATCCTCAGATCTCAGCCTCCTGAGCAGTTAGGAATGAGGCTCTGGTGCTGGTCCACTTGGCTTTATTTTGTCCATGTTGACTACGGCTATTACTTCTGCTACATTGGTCTTTTCTTCTTAGTAGTTAGGATTACAGGCATACACTACTATGCCCAACAGAAATAACATAGTCTTTTAAAATAGCTACAGTGGGTGCTGGTGGCTCACGCCTATAGTCCTAGCTACTCAGAAAACCATTTATAGTTTTTGTTTGCCAAAAATGAACTCCTTATATTTAAAGCTGTGTGTGTGTGTGTGTGTGTGTGCGCGCGCGCGCGCGCGCGAGCTGGGGCTTGAAACCAGACCCTCCATACATATTAGGAAAGCACTTTATTACTGACCTACAACTCCTAGAGTCAGAATTTGTTGGGTTTCTTGTATGTTGTAATACAGGATACCTAGGGAACCTGTTCTGTAGCTGTGTGTGTGTGTGTGTGTGTGTGTGTGTGTGTGTGTGTGTGTGTGTGTGTGGTGTGTGTGTGTGTGTCCCCGTGGTAGGTCTTGAACTCTGGGCATGGGTGCTATCCCTGAGCTCTTCAGGTCTAGGCTAATGTGATATCACTTGAGCCACAAAGCCACTTCCAGTTTTCTGATGGTTAAGTGGAAATAAGAATCTCTCAGACTTCAGTATTTGGGCTGGCTTTGAACCCAGCCTCCTTAGTAGTTAGGTAAATCCTCTGCCTTAAGTCTCCCTGGTTTTGATTTGTCATATAAATATAGCATTCTGCTAAGAATTTAATATCTGAAATTGCCTTTTTCTTTCTCTTAGGTTAATTTTCTTAGGTTCTCTTCTGCTTGGTTCCCACTGTGTGAAAGAAATAATTCCTTCTCATGTTCCCTGGGCAGTTCTGCTCTATTTTGTGTTTACTTCTTTTACCTTTTCAATTTGTAAAATTAATTTCCCCTCGGGTTCCTCTCTTTTCCCAGGTACCTACCACAAGGGCATTAGTAATTACTAGTAATTGCCTCCCGGCTGATCCTTCCCTCCTCTCTCCTGCCTGGCTGTCGTGAATATTTTCGCCATGCAGTCAGGATCTGGGCCTTTCTAGCTGGTTTCTCTGATCCTTGCTTCCTGGTTCTTGACTGGTACATGTTAGCCATCCTTACAGCAAGACAAAGGTAAGTGAAACACACCAGGGCTCTAATGGTTAAAATTCAGAGAACCCTTGTGCAAGTAGAAAAGTGGAGGTTGCAATTCTTAGCATGAGAGAAGAAAGGAAGGAAGAGGAAGCAGGAAAGAGGGAAAGATAAACTGGAGTGGGAGGTCCTTTTAGATGTTTTATGTTTGCTTTTTCTGGATTTCTTCTTTCTCCTCCCTCCCTCCCTCCCTCCCTCCCTCCTTCCTTCCTTCTTTCCTTCCTTCCTTCCTTTTGTGCCAGTCCTGGGGCTTGAACTCAGGGTCTGAGCACTGTCCCTAAGCTTCTTTTTGCTCAAGGCTAGCACTCTACTACTTGAGCTACAGCTCTACTTCTGGCTTTTTTTTTTTTTTGTTTATGTGGTACTGACAAATGGAACCCAGGGCTTCATACATGCAAGGCAAGCACTCTACCACTAAGCCACATTCCCAGCCACTTTTGGATTTCTTGTGTAGTCTCTGTGTAATTCCTTGTGTCATTTCTGTGTAATCTCTCCCCTCTTTGGATTAATATAATTCTTCATTATTTCCTCGAAATGTACTCATTACCTATTTTCTCTACTTTTATTATTTTTGATTGGCTTCTTTCTGATAAATTTCACTGAAGCACATTTTCCTTGTGCCTCTAACCAATCCAGATTTAAATACTGAAATAAATGAGAATAAACAACAACAATAACAGCAATAACAAACCCCATAGGCTAATGCTAACCAGTTTTAGTTTTCTAATTTTCAGCATTGGCTACAGAATGACATTAACTGGGTTGACATCAGTTTGAATACAGGCACAAACAATTTCAAGTCATTGATGAAAGATGGATGTTTTACCCAACCAACTGCCTGGCAGACAATGTGCATTTAGTTTAGTCACAAGATGTCACCACAGTGAGAATTTCAGGCATATCCCTTTGGGAACTTTTCAAGCCATGGTTGGCCCTGAGAGGTGGGCCAAGGGTCTTCCAGCTAGCAGGAGGAGGAGAGCTCTACAGAGTAACACGCTAGCTATGCCAATACAGTGTCTTCCTGCCTGGGCACATTGGCACTTGAACCTTTGGAATGAAACATTGACTTATCCAATCTTCTTTTGCTTTGCCAAAGAACTGAACGCTGATTTTCCCTTTGACCACCCATCTTCCAAGCGATAGCTTAAATGGAGCAAAGGTTATACTTGATAAAAGGAGCCAGGAGATCTGGCTGGCAGTTATATGAAGTGGGGGGGGGAGGAGTAAATACAAATGTAAAATTTGTGGAGCTTAATATCTTCATGTATCTCCTGCCAGACATTTAAAAGCTGAGGATGCCCACAGCGACTTGAATCTATTTAATGTGAATGAAATGATACACTTAAACTTGGGATGTTTGCCCAGTGTTGGTGGCTCATGCCTGTGGCCCTAGTTATTCAGGAGGCTGAGATCTGAAAACAATGATTCCAAAGTCCTGGGGATGCTAGGAAAGAAGGAAGGAAGGAAGGAAGGAAGGAAGGAAGGAAGGAAGGAAGGAAGGGAGGGAGGGAGGGAGGAAGGGAGGGAAGGGGAGGAAAGAGGAGGGAGGGAGGGAGGGAGGGAGGGAAGGAAGGAAGGTAGGTTTGTGAATATTTTGCCACAATAAAAATTGAAATGCATGGTTAACTGAGTAGAATTTGCTAGCATATCTTAAAGGACCCTAAGGAGGATCGTAAATATATGGCAAACCCACCCTTCAGTCTGCACTCATTGCCCCAAGTTGCCTCCTTCCCAAGTTCTATAATCTCTCCTTGAAAAATGGAATAAGACTGGACAGTGTGGCTCCTGTCTCCAGCCTCCTCGTGACCTCATGATCCAACTTTTACCCCCTCCCCTGCAGGCATGGACTTCCAGGGTTGAAGGAAACTGAACAAAAGCTTAGGGTTCAAGGGGAGGGCAGAGTACAGGGCAGAGCTGAGAGAGGAGGGGAAAGGCCCAATAGTATCTCCTCTCTGCCTATCTCCCTCTTTCCCTGCCTCTCCTCCCCCAGCCTAGGCAGGAGGCAAATTGGCGACTTTTTAGTCAGCAAAAGAGACCTTGGGTCATCAAGCTCTATCTCCTTCTTCCTAATTCACATCATTGTTAACGAGGCAGAGAAAGCTTAAGAAACTTTCCAAGGTCACGTGACCACAGGAGGCCCCCCCCCCCCATCACACTTGCATTTGGGTGCAGTTTGATGGCTCCTGCTCCTGAATCCCTTCTATTCTTTCTTCCTCCCTTACCTTGCCTTCCTGCCAGAATATTTGCTAGGACAAATTTACCAGGCTTCATTCACTTGTCAGTGTTCTATCAGTCCAACATACATGTTAATAATTGGAGTATCATGTAATTTCATTGATTTTAAAACACCTAGGATTTATAAATGACTGGACTTCATCATCAACCAAAGAATCCAGTATCCATTAACAGTAACTCTCCACTTCCAACACATGGTCCTTTGGGCTGGCTTTTCCCATCCAACACAATACTTTTTTTTTTGTCCATCCTGGGGCTTGAACCCAGGGCCTAGGCACTGTTTCTGAGCTTCTTCTTCTTCTTCTTTTTCTTTTTTTTTTTTGCCAGTCCTGGGCTTGAGCTCAGGGCCTGAGCACTGTCCTTGGACTTTCTCAAGGCTAGAGCTCTACCACTTGAGCCTCAGCACCACTTCCAGCTTTTTTCTATGTATGTGGTACCGAGGAATCGAACCCGGGTCTTCGTGTATGCTAGACAAGCACTCTACCACTAGGCCAAACTCCTGGCCCTGAGCTTCTTTTTGAGCTTCAAGGCTAGTGCTCTACCACTTAAGCTACAGCTCTACTTCTGGCTTTTCCTGTTTATGTGGTACTGGGAAATTGAACCCAGGTCTTCATGCCTGTCAGACAAACACTCTACCAATAAGCCACCTTCCCAGCCCCAACACAATGCTTTTAAGGCCCATGCAGATGGCTAAGATGTTCTTGTCAAGGAAAGTGGAATGAAGGGGCAGACAGAATGAGAAAAAATCCTGATGGTTAGAGCATAAATCAAGCATGAGATGAGGCCAGGATACTGGCTGATGCCTGGGTATCATAAACACGAGCGGTCTGATTCTATTCAACCCACTTTCATAGCATTGCCTATCACGTTCATGCAATGATCATGTCACACGAAGGTGGTGGGAACTTCTGGCCAATTGAAAAAGCAGCAGTTGAGCCAACCATTGGTGGCTCATGCCTGAAATCCTGGCTACTTAGGAGGCTAAGATGTGAAGACCAATCTGGGTAGGCAAGACTGGGAGACTCTTATCTTCACAAAGCTACCAAAAAAGCTGGAGGCAGAGCTGTGGCTCAAGCAGTGCAGCTCTATCCATGAGCAAAAAAAAAAAACCCTCAAGGATATAATCCAGGACCCGAGTTCAAGCCCTAGGACCAGCACCAAAAACAAACAAAAAAAAAAACTTAGCAATTTGGAACAAGTACCTAATAGTTCAGACCTATAATCTGATCTATTCAGGAGACTGAGATCTGAGGACTGAGGTTTGAAGCCAGTCCTGAGTAGAAAAATCAGTGACTGTTACCCACAGCCAAAGAGCTGGAAATGGAGGTGTGTTTTGAGAGGTAGAGCAGCATCCTTGAGTAAGAAAGCTAAGCTAGAGCTGGAGACATAAGCGTGCATACACACACACACACACACACACAATTAACAAAGCCGCAATTGCTATCTTAAAGTATTTTACTTCCCCCATTCAACACCTGTACATGGCTTGTTGTAATCTTCTAATCCTCTAACAGTGAAGGAAGAACACAGCCCATGGGTCAACATGAGAAACAATATGAAGAACAGTGTGGACAAAGCTGTATGTTATTCAGCTTTTGACCTGAAGGAAACAACTGCAAATGAGATTTGATTTTACTCACGGTTTCAGAGGTTTCCATCCAAGCTGGCTCCTCCATTGCTTGAGCCAAGGCGAGCATGGTGGATGTGGAGGGGGTGATGAAAGAAGCTGCTTACCTCGTGGGAGCCAGGAAGCAGAGAACAAGAGCCAGGTGCTGGGAACAGATAAACTCTCAAGGACATGCTCCATCACTTCCTGCACTCAGGGCCACCATCCAATAACTCAAGTAGTCCAGTCATGAACCAGTCTTTGAATGGATTCACCCACTGATGAGAGCAGAGAGAGTCCTAATAGTCCAGTCACTTTCTAAAAGCCCCTAAAACTTGAAACCCAGCTTGCATTGCGACTAAGCATTCACTACCCGAACCTGTGGAACCAAACCAAACCAAACCATGACAAGCTGCATGTAGATGAAAAGCCTCACAGATGGGCAGGGGATAATCTCCAGATACTAGTGAACAAAAGCCATGTGTAGGTCAGCAGGCATATTCAGCCACCACCAGAACTAAAAATAGTCAGTTCCCCTAGGTGCCAGTCTCCTAGCAACTCAGGAGGCTAAGAAAGATCCAGATTCAAAACCAATAAGGGGAGGAGAATCTGAGAAATTCTATCTCTAATTAACCAGCAAAAACAAAAACAAGAACAAAAAACTAAAGGTGTGTCTCAAGTGGTGGAACATCAGCTGTGAAAAAAATCCAAGTGAGAGCCTGAGATCCTGAGTTCAATCCCTAGTCATGTGTGTGTGTGATATGTGTGTATACATGTATATACGTGTATTTACATACATATTTATGTATACACATGTATGAGTATTTATTTTAATATATGTATATATTTATGCATACATATATGAGTGTGTATTTAAATATATTAAAAATAAAAATAAGTTGGGTGCTGGTGGCTCATGCTGAGATCTGAGGATCTCAATTACAAGCTAGGCTGGGCAGAAGAGCTCATGAGACTCTTGTCTCCAGTCAACCACCAGAAAACTGGAAGTGGCACTGTGTATGACATACAATATATTTATGCATTTCATATAGCAGCCCTGCTTCAAAGAGTATAGTACTCTGTGGGTGTACGGATCTTATCTATACTTTCCCCCATTCACTCTCCTCCCCCATCTCTCTCCTCTCTCCTCTCCTCCACACCCATCCACCCCTGCTCCCAGGACAGACTGCTAACTTCTGGGCGTGGTGGTCTTCCAAACAGGAAGTGAGAGCAGACAAGGGTGGGGCAACCTCCCTCCCCCACCCACGGGGGTGGGTGGGTGGGTGGGAAGCAGTCACGTGGGCTGACCTAGTGAGCCAAACTGGCTGGGGGCAGGGAGAGCCTCAACTGAAAACCCTGTGTTTCCGTGGGGTTCTCTAGGTGAGGAATAAACAGTTTATACCTTGCAGACCACCCGCAGTTTGTGGATTCATGGCAGTGGTGATGATTTCTTCAGGGTTCCCAGCTTTTACTGATACAGTTCAGGATTGGCATGATGGTGCAACAGGTAAGTAAACAGGGAGACAAAAGCAGGAAGATCTCAAGTTCTAAGCTAGCCTGAACTACCCTGTCTCTGAATCCATCATCAATCAGTTATCAATTAACCAGGCAGTCAAGCAATCAAGGCCAATATTTGTAAATAGTACTAAATGTAAAGGTACCAACCTTGAACGAAGCTTCCATTTCTTCCTGAGCTTGTGGAGGTGGGTGGACCCCTGTTGCTGATGCTCCTGCTGCTGCTGAAGACAAGAGTAAGAATGTTGGGGGCCAAATCAGGAATGAAAATATCAGGGGCAGCATTGGGGGGGGGGGCCTGCAGGAATGTTCCCACTCTGTGACAGACCCCTGCCCTACTTCCAAGATGAAATTCTAGCTTGTATCTGTCACAGCCCTCTTCTTGATATGGATCACAAATCCAAATACTGGAAAATGGAGGCTTGACTGAAGCGGTGGAGCTCACAGCAGGGGAAAACTCACAAATAAAACCTACTTACTTGCCATTGTATTTATATACTATTTTGTTGAATGGCAGCTCCTTTGTATAATTAAAGATCAAAGTAAACTAAAATAAAAATCCACTTACACTATTGCAAATACTGCTGTCTTAGAAGGTCTGGTGCTTCAGGCCCTGCTCTAACCCTGTGTTTTCAAACTCCTCACCTGCCTGTGGCTACCAGTTCACGGGGCTATGAATTCTGTACTTGAACTCAACAGTCACTAAGCTTTCAAATGGGAACTTTTTTTTAAAGGCCCCCCCCCCATTTGACCTTTCAAATTATGGCAGCCTGCTCTTTGACAATAATCACGTAATCTACTCAAGCAATATTTATCTGCAATGGCACAGAAAGATGAAAGTAAATATAAATGGGCTTGTCATTCTGTAGCTGAAGGCAGTTTTTAAACAATTTGAGTCAATAATTACAGTGGCCACATAATTATCGACATCAAATACTTTATCCTTCCCCTCTATTTTGCATCTCAATTCCACCATTCTTCCTTACATATTTGGGTCATTGTTTGTTTTTATAACTCTGAAACAGTAAAATTGATAAGGTAGAAACCTGACCAAGCCTTTTTTCATTTAAATTTTTTTAAGTGATTTGGGGCCAGGAGTTTGGCCTAGTGGTAGAGTGCTTGCCTAGCATGCATGAAGATCCAGGTTCCATTCCCAGGTACCACATACATAGAAAAAGCTGGAAGTGCTGCTTGTGGCTCACATGGTAGAGCTCCAGCCTTGAGAAAGCCCAAGGACAAGGTTCAAACTCTGAATTCAAGACCCAGGACTGGCAAAAAAAATTAAGTGATAAAATATATAATAGCTAATATAGATGCCTCTGCTTAAAATTTCGATTTTTAAACTCTTAGTGCTAAAATATTCATTTTACCATTCCATTTTCTACTCCATATGAGGGGATTAGAGTGATAAAAAAAAAACTACAGGTATGCTTATAATTTTATTTATCCCCTCAGTGTTAGCTCTGCTAACTTGTCTTGTTCCCATTTTAGTTAGTGAGCTCAGAAGTCACTGAATACATAAGGATGTAGCTTAGCCTGGACCACACCCACTTCTAATCACACTGTTTCAGAATTTGTTGTCAGTGTCTTACCAACTGAAGGCAAAGGAAGAACCATGAGAAATGTCAATTGTGAGCATCAATTGTTTTTTTTTAAAGAATTTATTAATGTTGATTTTTACATCATATTTTAAATGACAAGTTTAACAAACAAGTGTTCAAGGAGGGAATCTCTATTTACAATCACTGGGACTTAGTATTTAGAACTTAATCAAAATTAGGCTAAGGGTTTGTATGTCATAGAAACATATTAATTTATGAAATAAAACTTTATGTCTATAGAGTCATAGGTTTTTATGTCTACATAGTTATGTTTATATTTCCATTACCATGTCCATAGCTTTGGGTATGAAGTTATTGAGTCCTTGCTCTTGTACTCTTTGGATTTAATAGCCACATATTAAGGATACCATGCGCCTTCAATTATATTTTTTAAAAAAGTAGTCATTTAGGGTCGATTTTTAAATTTATCTGGTTTTTGTTTTTATACTGGTAATCGGGTCTGAATTCTGGACTGGAGCATTGTCCTTGTCTTTGCTCAACCTAGCACTCTACGACTTGTGCTATAACTCCACTTCCCAATTTTTGTAGTTCATTAAAGAGTCTCATGGATTTTTCCTGCCCGGCTGGCTTCAAATCATGATTCTCAGACCTCTGAGGATCAGCCTTCTGAGTAGCTAGGATAAAGGGAGTGAGCCCATTGGTGCCCAGTGGATTATGGTTGGAGTCTCACAGCAGGAAAGGCAGTGAGACTCTTAGCTGTAGTTAACTGCCAAAAAGTTAGAAGTGCAGCTATGTCTCAAGTAGTAGAGCACTAGCCTTGAGTAGAAAAAGCTTAGGGACAGCAAGTAGGCCCTGAGTTCAAGTCCCAGGACCTATACAAAAAGAAAATAAGAAAAGAAAGATAATCTTTATTTTAAAAATAGCCAGTTAAGATAAGGCATTTGTAAGTTAAAACAAAAAATAACAATTTGACATTTGTTTGCTCTTCATAAATATCAAACAACAAATGTATATTGTTACTATTTCCCCATCAAATTCAACTTTGTAAAATAATTATGTGTGTGTGTGTGTGTATGTTCACACATACATGTGGCACACACACTGCAGGGCTTTGGGCATACTACCCAAATCCTCTGAAATCAGTTGCTATTCCTTGTTTCTCCTTCCCCAGGGCCTCCTGCTTCATAGCCTGGCACCACACAGCTGAATTATGCCTCCAGCCCGGTTTTTCATTGATTATTTCTTGGGTTGCGGTCTTGTCTCCAGTGCCCAGGGGTCAGTTAAGAGGAAATCTGCCTAATTTGGGCCTGGGATCCTTTCTGGAATCACAAGCCCCAAATTCAGTCAGCTTCCCTCCTCAAAGATGGGCTTTTCTGTTCAGGAAGGCTTGGGATCTTAATCCCCTATATTATAGGCATGAACCAATCACTAGCATTGGGTCAAAATCAGTATTTTTAAAAACCATATTTTTGCCCAGTATTGGTAGCTCATGCCTATAATCCTATTCAGTTATTCAGGAGGCTGAAATCTAAAGGTCACAGGTACCTGGTTGAAACCTTTTATAGTTTACCTAGTTTTATTGGAAAAAAAAGTTTAAAAAATCTGTACTTAAATAGAAAAAATTGAATTGGATTTTGGATGCTTGCATCCAAGGACACTACTGATCACTGGAAAGTCCTTGTACAGCTGCAGCCCTGCCTTGAATGACATGGAAGATCTCATTTAAACAAAGACATCAGATATGATTGTGTGTGCTTGTGATTCTAGCTACACAGAAGGCATAGGTAGGAGAATCTTAATCTAAGTCAGGCCCTGGGTAAAAAGGCAAGCCCCTACTTGAAAAAAAAGGCAAAAGAATGGACTGAGGCATGGCTCAAGTGGCAGAGGACCTGGCCTAAGGCAGATCCCCTTACTGCCAAAACACCCCCCACACACATCGGCTCACATGTGTGTGGTAGTGTTCATTCTCTCGAAGATACTACATGAAGCTTTTTATGGACATGAGTGTGTGCATGTTCCCAGTAATTCTCAGCTGGAGCAGGGCATAAAGAAGCTGCATGAGAAGCCTACTCATATGGAAGGAGGAAGTGACAAACCTGGGCTTCCAACTTCCCACTACTGTGCTATGTAGGGTTCTGACTTCTGCCCTCCATCAATGAAGGTACCTGTGGCAACACCAAGGCATGACTGCCAAGGAATCTTCAGTGTTGCCTCCTCAATCACAGCCACCTTTCTGGGCATCTAGATCCCTACCAGGATTGCCCATCTTTGAATTCCTCCCCCTCCTCCAATCTAAGCCACAGTCCCCATCAAAACGCTCCTGATCAATGATCCAACATTTTCTATGCAGCAGGCATCCTTCCGGGCATTTTACAAGCATCTCTAAACCCTGTGATATCATTGTTCCCACATGAGGACAGAAGACTCTAATACACTAAGTGGTTTGTTCAAACCACACAGTGATTGGCAGAGCCTTCAACAGCTCAAGGACAAAGCCTCCATCACTCTTCGTTTGCCTATGCTAGGACAGAGGCCAAATGTCCCACTGGCAGGCAAGGTGCCTGTGCTATCTTTCCAACCTTATCTCCTGCTGGGCTCCAGCTTGACTCTTCTGTTCCAGACTGGCATGTCTGGTCCTCTCCTCCAACCTGCAGCCCTTCGTCCATTATTCCCATGACCCTGAAGGGCTGATTTTCTCCTTCTGCCTTCTTCAGGTCCCCCGGGATGGCTGGCTACTCTTTCCTCTAGCTCACGGCCTTCCTCATTAGGTGTTTATACCCACAAGTGCCACCTCCCTGATCACTGCTGCTCACTCTTGTCCTGTGCCATTATATACAGGGCAGCTGCAGAGCAAGGGCTGGGCTGAGCCAGATGGCACACAGCTGGATACCTGCTGTGGAGAGTGGAATATGGGGGCCCCTATGGTAACTCACTCCATAAGTACCATCAGGATTTTCCCTTGACCTGTGTTGCACTATGATCTGGGCAAAACCAAATGTCCAGAGACAACAGTTCTCCCTTCCCATGTCCTTCCACATGTCATTTTCTTTCCAGTATGGAAATAGCAGCAACAGACATATTATTATGTGCTGGATAGCTGAAGATTCTTCTTACTTCTTCCCTCTCTTTCTCCTTCTCTTCAAGGCTTTCTCCCTCTCTCTCCCCCTCTCCCTCTCTGTCTCTTTTTGTCTTTGAGCTAGTCCTGGGTTTAAACACAGAGCCTTTGTTGCTCAAGGCTGGCTGGAGCTCTACCATTTGAACCACAGCTCACTTCTAGTTTTTGTTGTTGCTGTTGTTGGAAGATAATTGGAGCATAAGAGTCAAATATTAGGTTTGTTTGCTGAGGCTGGGAACCACAGTTTTCAGATTTCAGCCTTGTGAGTAGCTGGGATAACAGGAGTAAGTCACCAGTGTCCTCCTTTCCTCCCTCCCTCCCTTCATTTTTGTGATACTGGGATTTGAACTTGGCCTCATGATTACTCAGCTTGGTTGCTAGGCTGGCAATCAACCATTTGAGCCACACCTCTAGCCTGGCTTTGTTTTATTTTGGGAATAAAGTCTTGAGAACTTTTCTGCCTAAATGGGCCTCAAACTTCAATTGCCCCAGACCTCAGCTGGAAGCTAGGGTTATAATTGCTGAGCCACTGCAGCCCAATTAGTTTTTCTTTTCATCATTTGTGCTTTTGATCTAAGAAGTTATCCAAGACATTTTTAACTACTTTTTTTAAAAAACATTTTTTTGCTAGTCCTGGGCCTTGAACTCGGGGCCTAGCACTGCCTTTGGGCTTTCTCAAGGCTAGAGTTCTACCCCTTGAGCCACAGCACCACTTCCAGCTTTATTTTTTCTTTTATGTATGTGGTACCAAGGAACTGAACCCAGGTCTTAGTGCCTGCTAGGCAAATACTCTACCACTAGGCCAAACTCTTGGCTCTTTTAGCTACTTTTTATTTTGTTGTTGTTGTTGTTTGTTGGTCATGGGGCTTGAACTCAGTGCTTTGGATACTATCCCTGAATTTCGCTCAAGATTAGTACTCTACCACTTTGAGTCACAACTCCACCTTTGGTTTTCTGGTGGTTAAACTGAGATAAGCGCCTCATGGACTTTCCTGCCCAGGCTGCTTTTGAACTGTGATCCTCAGCTCTCAGCCTCTTGAGTAGCTAGGATTACAGGGATGTGCCACCAGCATTTGGTTCTGTTTAGTTACCTTTAAGACCTATTAAAATAGGTCTTTTCTCCTCACTTGCCAGTTTATTTTGGAAGTATTTGTCTATCAATCTACCATCCTTTGATTCTTACTTTTTTGGCCTTTGATTTCTGGAACGAGAAAAAGAAAGGAGACTAATCAGTTCAAAACATTCAGGAAGGCTTGGGCACTGGTGATTCATACCCATAGTCCTACCTACTTGTAGGGGGAGAATGAGGTCCAAACAATCAAAGTTTGAGGCCACCCTGGGCAAAAAAGTTCATGAGCTGGATACATAACTACAACTTTCATCACAACTACAATAGGAAACCTAAAATAGGTAGAACTCTTCTAAACAGAGATCAGAAGGAACAAACAGCAGGTTTGAGCCACTTCTGGCATCAACTTTGTTTTCCAAAGCTGGGTTGAGTCTTGGGTACAAACAAGCTTCACTTTACATGTTACAGTGTAAATTTTTTAAAAAGCAAACTGTGACCTGGTTTTGGCGACTCACTCCTATAATCCTGGTTATTCAAGAGGACTGCAGTTCAAAGCCAGCCCAGGCGAAAATTCCTTGAGTCCATCTAAAGATAAACCAGCAAAAAGCTGGCTCAAGGTATTGATGCTCAAGAGGTAGAGCATCAACAGTTAGCAAGAACATAGACTGAAAATGAGGTCCTTAGTTTAAGACGGTTTAAAAAGGCCAATATCAATATATAATTGCCCATCCTGAGGCTTGAGCTCAGGGCCTGGGTGCTGTCTCTGAGCCTCTTTGTGTTTAATGCTAGTACTCTACTACTTCAGCCACAGTGCCACTTCTGGCTTTTTCTGAATAGTTTGTTGGAGTTTCCTGCCTGGGTTGGTTTTGAACTATAGCTAGGATTTCAGGCATGAGCTACTGGTGCCTGATAGTATATGTTTTTTTTTAATTAATTTATTTATTATTTTAGTGATTGACTTTAAGAGATGGGCTATGTCAGCATAAAATAGTGATTGCCTCTGAAAAGGTAATGGATAGCTGACCACCACTGATCTTCACTGGCTTCGTGGGTAGTGTGTGAGGTGTTATGTAAAGCAGAAGCTCCTTAGAGAAATAACTTTTAGGCAATAAACACTAATGGAGAAAATCAGCACTGAGAGAAAAGGGCCTGTGAGAGAGACCTCAAGATCAAAATGGGAAAGACAGATTTGTGCTGGCAAACCAATGAAAGAGTTTGTCAGTGTATAGCTCTTAGAAGTTACTTTTGGAGAATCTGTAAAGTTGGAGTCCAAGAATTTGGAAGGCAAATATCCACATGGATGCAAAGTGGAGAGAGGAGGGTGAGGGGGTAAGAAA
The DNA here is from genome assembly GCF_031878675.1 of Megascapheus bottae. Classification (NCBI taxonomy): domain Eukaryota; kingdom Metazoa; phylum Chordata; class Mammalia; order Rodentia; family Geomyidae; genus Megascapheus; species Megascapheus bottae. The sequence goes on from NC_143511.1 coordinate 26,096,141, forward strand.
AGCTCCCTCCTAGGACAATTGCCATTGCAAGGTTAGAGAACTAACAATGAACTCAGAGCTTGGAGAGGTGAACATGTTGCCTAAACAAGCTATGCAGGAGACTGAGATCTGAGAATCCCAGTTCAAAGCCAGCCTAGGCAGGAAAATCTGAAAGACCCTTATCTACAATTAACCACCAAATAGCAAAACTGTGGCTCAAATGGTAAGAGTGCCAGCCTGAGGAGGGGGAGTGGAACCAAAAAACAAAAAAACAAAAATAAGGGACAGGAGCTGACCCAAGCTTTGAGTTCAAGTTCAGATACCAACCTTAAAAATAAACAAGAAAATGCTAAGCCATGCCCTGGAACACCATTCAGAGTGCTCTAAGATTTGCTTGAGGTCTTTAACTTTTTTTGTTTTCCAAGTGGAAAACAGTGAAGAACCCGAGGCTAAAGTTCTGAGTACTCTGGAAGACAGAAACAGGAGAAACTGCAGTGACTTTGGGGCAGGGATTCAGACCTGAGGTGAAGGGCTGGCTGTGGGGAAGCTTGTAAGTGTGTGGTGAACTTGTCCTCCGCAGGCTTGGGGATAATCTGCTGTGCAAATGTATGGCATGGAGACAGATCTGGCCTGTGATGTGTGTGTGGGTCCAGGGTGGACCCCACCCCCGAACAGTGTATATTATGATAAGCTGTGGGGGGAGGGTTGCAGTTTCATTTATGCACAGAAAAACACGTGGATCTTAAGTACAGAATGGGTCTCTATAACCCCTCCCCGAAATTCAGGGCGTGAATTTGTTTGGGAGACAAGGTTTCTTTACCAGAGACCCTTCTGCCTCTGCATTCCCCGTGCTGTAGAATTACAAGCTTCAGCTACTACTATTCCAGGCTCCAAAGTCAGTTTAGTAAACTCAGGAATTTCACGTGCCTGCTGTCTAATAAAAGAAATGGACTGGGTATCAAGACGTGGTGTGCACCTGCAGAGAGAAGTAACTATGTGTTTGGGGCTGGAAAATTATTTGGAACTAGGAGGTAGAAAATACTGCAGGTGCAAGAAGGAGGATAAATAGGAGGCAGAAAGCCCGGCCAGCCCTTGGGCTTTATTTTTTTGGGGGGGGTGGGGTGGGGTGGAAGGGAGGGCCTATTTTCCACTTAAATTCTGCAGGAGAAAAGAAAGCCCCTTTCCAAGTTGCCTGCTGGCCAAAGCTTATGGACCGTGGAGAAGGCGCCCGCGCCCTAAGGGAGATGGGTAGGGGAGGGGGAAGGGGGGTTTTAGACGCCCCGACGGGGTGGTCTGCCCCTCCCCCCCACAGCAGCAAGCATGCCAGACTCCCGCGCCGCCCGTGGCCCCGGGAGGCCAGCGTTCCAGGGTGGGGGAGCTCTAGCAGCGAGCTGGGGGTGGGGATGGAGAAGGGGCGGGGTGGTGTCTCCCGCTCCGGGCATCTTGCTGCGGTGCGCACGCGCTTTTTGCAGCCCACCCACCCACCGCAAGCCCTCCCCTGCAGGGTGTCTGTGAGCTGCTGCGGGTGAAGTAGCACCAGGACCCCAGGGCGTCTGGGCTGGAGTTGGTGGGGGGGCAGAGGGCGTGGCCACGCTCCCTCGCCGCCGTCCCGCCTCTGCAATCCCCGGGAACGTTCGGAAAAGTATCCAAAAGTTCCGCGGCCGCGCGCGCGCGCCAAAAAAAAAAGAGAGAGAGAGAGAGAGGGAAAAAAAAAGGCACAACCCGCCCCCCCCCCGCCCCGCCGCCGACGCTGCGTGTCCCCGACCTCGCCACTCCAGGCCGTACCTCCGGCGGCGGCGCACACGCCTCCCGGCACCTCCTCCTCCTCCTTCTCCTCGGTCCGCTGGGTGTTTTTTTTTCCCCTTTCCAAGCGCGACAAGGCAACCCTTGGCGCTTCCCCCATCCCCCCCTTTTTAAAGAAAATTAAAAGAAGGGGCGCACTATGCCCAACGAGGAAACTTTCAGCAAGCCTTCGGCCCCGTCGGAGACTCCACACGCGCCCGGGGCACCGCCGCAGGGCAAAGCCGCGGGCTACAGCAAAGCGTCCGGAGCTCTGCTGGGAGCGGCCGGGGGCAGCGGTGGCGGCTCGGGTTCCGGGGCGTCGGGCCTGGGCGCGGCGAGTAAGAAATCTCCGCGGCTGCCCAAATGCGCTCGTTGCCGGAACCACGGCTACGCGTCGCCACTCAAGGGCCACAAACGCTTCTGCATGTGGCGGGATTGCCAGTGCAAGAAATGCAACCTGATCGCCGAGAGGCAGCGCGTGATGGCCGCGCAGGTGAGTGGCGGGGGTGGGGGGGGGACACCCGGGCGTCGGGGTTCCCGGGTATCGGGGAGGGACGCGGCGGGCTCCGTCGACGGTCGCGCTGTGCGCGCGCGCTCGGGCCGAGGCTTTTCGCAAGCCACGTGCGTCCGGACCGCGTCCTGCTTCCCGCCCGCCCGCCGGGTAAAAGATGCGGGGTTCACTCCACTGGGAGTTCTGGGATCCCGGGCCCGCTTTCTAGGAGCGTTTCGGGGTTCGCACGACAACGGAGAAACCCGTCCTCACCCTCCGAGAAAGAGTGGCCCGAGGGCACTCCGGTCACCCCCCCACCCCGCCCCGCGCTCCTCCTTCCTGCAGAGGTGCGGGGTTCGCTCTTAAGATGGAGTCCCACGAGTAGAATCGCGGGGTTCGCTGGGCTTGCGAATCTTCGTAAACCGCCCCCCCTCCCCACTTCCCGCGCCCTGCGCTCCACTAGACACCGGTCCCCGTCTGCCAACCAAAGAATTGGGGGATCCCCCCTCCCCATCCCCAGGACCCCCGGACCAGGAGTGGGAAGAGTTGAGGGGGTTCGCGCCTATGGAAGTCCCCAAGAATCCCAGCCAGTGGCCTTTTGCTGAGCGGGGCGGCGGGTAGCTGGCGTGGGATGGTTCCCCTGGATTCCCAACGCCGCCGCTCTACTAGCTGAGGGTTTCGGGGTGCCCGGTACCCCCCCTCCGGTCTTTCCGCTGAGTCGTACTTATTCAATAGGGAGGATTCTTGGGGGTCCCGTGGGCTGTCTGGCCTGGGTGGAAGGGGGGAGGGCCACTGCTCCGACCCCGGCGGCCGGGGTGGGTGGAGGCCGGCGAGGGTGCGGGTGCGGCGGGGCGCGGCGTGGCGCGGCCCTGGGGCGCCCCGGGGCGTCTCAGCCATTTTGAGCGCCAAGCAAATATTCGTATTTAGAAGTTTGCAGCTTCCGCCCCGGGTTATTCGATGGCAAATTGCTTTGCATATTTTAATTTTAAAAATTATGCATGCACTGGGGAAAAATGTGCAGGGTTGAAGTTTTGCTCAGCTTAAGTTTTAAAAAAAATCTCTTGAACAGCTGGTTGGTCATTTATCATCTTAACGGAAACGGTTAAAACAGGTATTCCACAAAGGATTTAAAACAATTTTTTTTAAGAAGGAGGGATGTGCGTTCTTTCCAGCTAAAAGTTGCTTCATCTCTCTTTTTTTTTTTTTGAGACCGGTTATATAAAAATGAAAAGATAACCCAAGAAATTGTTTATTAGCCCTGTGCAACTGGTGATGGAGACTGTTCGAATATCTTCTTTTGGAAATGACTTTTGAGGGTGGACAGAGCTGAAGATGCTGAAAGATTATATCTACTTTCCACGTGCATCGGTTTTTTTAAATGTGTTTTAAATCGCATGCCATTTTAGCTTCTCATGTTGGAAGTACAGTCTATAGATATATGGCTTTCTCCAGTTTCTTTGTAGATTTCCTCCTGGATCATAGTAGGGAAAATACACTGATGTAACATGAAAACTGGACACAGAGTACTTAAAGCAAATGGTAGGAACTTCTGACTTAAACTTGTAGATAAGAAATACTATGAACACAGGAGTCCGTGTAAAATGTGAACAGTATGACAGCATGGGATTTTTCTATAAAATGTAATAAAATATGAATTCTAGAGTTGACATTAATTTTGAATAATTTTGACTTACTAAGGGGACAGACTTTGAGGAGACTGTTGAAATAAGAACAACTCAAAGTCTTTTTTCACAGGTCAAACTTCAGGATTTCCCACAAAGCAGAAGCTTTTGTACTTGCGTTAGAACACTTTAAACGTCCACATTTAAAATAACATAGCAGTATTCCCTCTCCTCTCTCTCTCTCTCTCTCTCTCTCTCTCTCTCTCTCTCTCTCTCTCTCTCTCTCTCTCTCTCTCTCTCTCTCTCTCTCTCTCTCACACACACACACACCATAAAAATCCACACAGCTACTTTTTAATCAACCTAAAGTAGTCTGAAATTGATCTTACACAAAGAATAATTGAATTTTAACCAAAGACTACTCTCTTTGAATACTCTTTATTCTGAATCTGTGGCACAACTTGTGCATTTTCTGTGTGTATGAAGTTTGTGTGAGGTGGGTTTACTTTAGTGTTTGAACTTAAAAAACAAAAACCAAAACCTTATTTCTGGGCAGAGTCCCTAATAACTTGTTTGCAAACCTTTCCATTATATACAGGAAAAAAATGAAGATAAGTTTATATTTTTAGGTGTGTGTGTGCGTGAGCGTGCCAGTGCCAGTACAGGGGCTTGAACTCAAGACCTAGGCACTGTTCCTTCCTTGGCTTTTTTCTTTAAAGGCTGGTGCTCTACCCCTTGAACTACTTCCATAGTCTTGGATAATTGCTGAATTTATTATTTGATTTTTTTGAGTTGAAAGTAAAGTTATCTTTGCTTATGAAAGTAAAAATTATCTTCAAAATTATCGGCCAAGTCTGGACTACAGGTTTTTTTTTTTTCCCTAAAAATATAGTTGTATTTCTAATTCACCTAAGTTTCAGCTGGTCTTTGAGCCTCTGAGTCACTCCAGGCATTTGCACTTTGCCTTGAGTACTGATGGTCAGTTTCAGTAGAGACTCCTTTTGTTACATCTAGTAAACAACAAAAAAAAAACCCTTTATTTTCTTTAAGTCTTTTTTTCCCCTTCAACTTTTAACAATGTTATTTAAAAGAGGATAAAGTGAATACTTTTTAATAAGTATGTCAAATATTTTTTTCCCCTGTCCCAGTTGTGCCTCTCTATTCCTGAACCAAAGATCACAGCGTTTCCCCTTTTGCCCAGGTTCAGGACTCTCTTACCCCCAGCCACCTGCTTCTCCATACCTTGATCCCTCCAGCTCTGGGAAACTGGGCTCTGCGGTCCCTGCCTTTCCAGTACATTTAGTTCCAGTCTCTTCTTTCCCTTTCTCCTACCTGTCCTAGTCCTCCTCATCCTATTCTTCAAGATTCTGTTTAAATCTTGCCTTGGCTGGTTCTTACATATTCATGATATTTCTCTTTTCTTTTCCTTCCGTTTCTCTCTTCTTCCTACCTTTTTTTCTTTCTCCCTTCCTCTCTCTCTTTCTCTTCCCCTCTCTCCTTCTCTCCCTCCATCCCTCCCTCCTTTCCTCCCTCCCTTCCCCTTGCTTCCTTTCTTTCATGCTGGTTTTGGGGCTTGAATTCAGGGCCCTGGGCACTATTCCCTGAGCTTCTCTGCTCAAGGCTGGTACTCCAGCACTTGAACCATAGCTCTTTCTTTTGCTTTTTAATTAATTAATTTTTGTATGTGCTGGTACTGAGACTGGAATTTAGGAATATATCTTTGAGAGATATATTCATATCCCCCTCCTCTCTCTCTCACCTAGTGCTCTATCATTTGAGCCGTATTTCCACTTTTGGCTTTTTTTGTTTTTGATAGTGAGATAAGAGTCTCATTGGCTGTTCTTCCTAGGCTGGCTTTGAACTGCAACTGCAATTTTCAGATCTCAGCCTCTGAGATTTTTATCTGAATGTCTTCTGTAGGGTTTCACAGTGTGCTTGCTTGCCTCTGATTTCTCCTACTGAGTGAAAAACTTGGGGTCTAGTCTAATCTTGATGGCCCAGATTCCCAGTACAGTGCCCTTGAAGCTACGTGTGAAATGAAGGAATAAGCAACCCAATCCTGTCCTAATCTGTCCAGAATCCCCTCCCATCTCTTCCTTCTCCTTTTCCCTTCTTTTTCCCTTTTTCCTGTTTGTGTGTTTCTGTCTGTCTGCTTGCCTTTGAGATAGGATTCACTGTGTAACAGAGGCTGGCCTTGAATACACTGTGTGGCTTGGACTGGTTTCCATCTCTGAGTCCTCCTGACTCAAGCTCCAAATGCTGGGTTCACGGGTGTGCACTACATTTACTTCTAATACTGGGATCGAAGGCTCTTCCTTCGTTGATGCACAGTTTTCACAGATCCACTCTGGTTCCTTTTTCTTCCTTTGTATCCATTGGCTTGTTGAGCAAGTACTCTGGCTGCCTAGTGTAATAACCTGGGCCAAAAAAATGGGTCAAAGAAACAAGAAAAATGAGAATGCTTAGGCATCACTCACCTGCCGAACTAGGAAATCATGGTGCTGGTGTTTTAGCAGAGTTGCTCAGGTGATGGTGTAGTGCTAGAGGTGACTCCCTGTCCTGTGCTCCTAGGTGGCCCTGAGAAGACAGCAGGCACAGGAGGAAGAACTGGGCATCAGCCACCCTATTCCGCTGCCCAGTGCCGCTGAGCTGCTGGTCAAGAGAGAGAACAACGGAGGCAACCAGTGCCTTATGAGCGAGAGCAGCAGCAGCTCCTCCCAGCCTGCGCCAGCCAGTGCCCCCACCAGTGGGGCTTCAGGTAAGGGTGGGGGGACAAGAAGGGGGACAGGCAGTAGGGAGGAAGAAAGGCTGTCACCATAAAAGCTGCCTGAGCTTGAGGAACCCCCTCCCCCCCTCTTCCTTTTCCCTATACTGGGCCTTGAAGTCAGGGCCGGGGGCACTCACCTTTAGCTTTTTCACTCAAGGCTAGTGCTCTACCACTTGAGCCATAACTCAACTTCTGACATTTTTGCTCCCTCATTGGAGATGAGGATCTCATGGACTTTTCTGCTGAGGCAGGTTTTCAATCGGAATCCTCAGATCACAGTCTTCTAAGGAGCTAGGTTTACAGGGGTAAGTCACCAGCGCCCAGCTTCTTTAAGCATTATACCTCTGGAGGTTTGCTTTCGGATGCCTTCCTAGGAGAAAGCCATGTCAGTTCAGTGGCTGAACGTTGCTGTTGATTATTAGTCAAAGTTGGAATGGCAGAACATCAGAGAGCAGTGAGATGTTTACATTTCACCTCCGTCTTCCACTCCATTTCTGAGGTCCTCTTGGGTAGAGGCTGAAGATTCTCCATTCCTGGAATTGGTATTTTTACAACAAGGTTTCTATGTGTGGCAGGTGTCAGGGCAGGTCAAATCCTAGGCATCAGATGGGAATGGAATGGGAGGCGCACCATATTGGCTTGTGTTCCTTCCTTGCTGTCAGAGGGGCTCATGTGACTCTGTAAGGTAGGTGGTGCTAAGCTTTAGCAGACATGGAAAGTGATTGGCCAAGTGGAACTAGAAAGTCAGTGATTTGTCCATCTGCTTGCAGTGCCTGCCAAGCTTCTGTTCTAGGGCACCAAATTGCCTGGGGAACCTGTAAAAAGACCTGGAGCTCCCTGTGATGTCCTCCAATGAGTTAGCCACAGTTCTAGTGCTCAGGGGCCATCCACAGTTGACAGAAGCCAGGCTGAGTAACACATTTCTACCTCTCAGAGTTTCACTGGATGGTCCCTGTCTAGAATCCACCAGTGAAAGATCTAAGGGCCATGGTAGTTAAGGGCGACAGTGCCTTCCCTCTTAGATAGGTTTTAAGAGCCTGAAGGAGGCACTGAAGCCCGTATAACTATGTGGTCTGCATTTTTATTTGATGTTCCTTAGCTATAAAATCATAGGGCAAGCTGGGTACTGGTGTCTCACACTTGTAATCCTAGCTATTCACGAGCCTGAGATGTGAGGATCTTGGTTTGAAGCCAGCCTAGGCAGGAAAATCTGTGAGATGCTCACCTCCAATTAACTAGAAAAAAAAAAAAAAACATCAGAAGTGGAGTTGTGGCTCAAGTAGTAGAATGCCAGCCTTCAGTGAAAAAGCTAAGGGACAGCATCCAGACCCCGAGTTCAAGACCCAGGATCAGATAAATAAATAAAGAAGAAGTAAAGAAGAAGAGAGGAGTCCTGGGGATTTTAAAGATCTCATGAGTCCCGATCATGGTACTGAAGAAAGCAGGGTACATTGAAAACGTCCTAAGTTGAAATGCAATTACTGTAGCCTGTGTGCTGGCCATGAGAGAAGCCACACAGGACAATGTGGTAATGCTGGTGGCTTATCCTCCTAATCTGAGAGCTGTAGCTCTTGGATGCTGCCTAGAACCTTGATATGGGGAAACATCAAACACACATTCAACAAGGGTGGCCAGTGGCTCATGTTTATCATCTTAACTACTCAGGAGGCTGAGATCTGAGGATCACAGTTCAAGGCCAGTCTGGGCAGGAAACTGTGAGACTCTTATCCCCAGCAAACCACCAGAAAACCAGAAGTGGTGCTATGGCTCAAAGTGGTGGAGCACTAGCCTTGAGGGAAAATACTCAGGGACAAAGCCCAGTCCTTGAGTTCAAGTCCTATAACCAATATAGTTCATTCAACATTGGGTTTCTACTGTAAGTTCTTTACCTTTGTAGCAGCTTTTGTACTGTGATAAAGGTAAAAATGAAAAGCTGAGCTGGAACCCTTTCCCCTGCTCCCCTCTCTTGTGGATTGGTTGCTCATAGCCCAGACCTAGTAGATAGTTTTCAAACTTTGCTCTTTACAAGACAATAGAGGGGCTGGCAGAGCATGAGAGAGCAGCACTGAGGAACAGTACAGGAGTCACGTGAAAGAGAGGGAGCTAGAGATAGGGTTCAGCTCCAGAAGGATGTAAACAGGTCCCTTGCTTGCCTCTAGCGGAGACTAGCTTAGAGCCATACCTTTGAACTAAAAGCCACACTGAAGTGAAGGGTCTGTGACTGTCCATATATGTTGTGCTCTTTCGCTCAGGTACAGGTATGGAAGTGTGGCCCCGGGAGGCTCAGTGGAATTTCCATAGCACGATGGTTCCCCAGCTCTGGGGAACTGGAGCGCATAGAATGAATGTGCACAGATGGTGAAGCTGCCATAGACTTCTGCCAGACCTCTGGCTTGGGAAAGATAACTTCCAAATTAAGTTGTGAGCAAGGAAGAAATGGAGATGGCAGTAGAATAAACCCCCCCAAAAATGGAGTGGGAAGGGGAGAAGGGAGATAGAGAGTAAGAAAGAGAAAACCAGACAGATAGGCAGGCATGCAGACAGACAGACAAGAGTCCTAAAGCTTTCTAAGCAAATAGAAGTCAACTAACTAGTCTACTACAACACATACATAGCTTCTATTACTATTCCACTCAAAGTAGCGTTCAACTTAGGAAGATGGTAAAACATTTAAAGTGGGCACAACATGTAATGAATTCCTAGGAAAGATCTTGGTTCTTCTCCCCACTTCCCATGCCCAAGCAGCAGCTCTCATGATAGCTTTTCTGCTTGTAAACTCTGTGTCTCCTCTTCTTCCTCCTTCTCCTCCATTCGTTCTTTTATTTGTTTGTTTGATTGGTTTTCGTCAGTCCTGGAGATTGAACTCAGGGCCTGGGTACTCTGTCTTCTTTTGCTCAAAGCTACTGTTCTCTACCATTTGAGCCATAGTGCTGCCACTTCCAGTTTTTTCTCAGTAGTTAGCTGGAGATAAGAATCTCACATCCTTTCCTGCCCAGGCTGGCTTTGAACTTTGATCATCAGATTTCAGCCTTCTGAGTAGCTTAGGAATACAAGAGTGAGGCACCAGTACTCCACTAGGTTATCCTTCTTATATGCTATAACCTACATGATTCATATATACATACCTACACATACATACCTGTACACAATGTAATAGCTAACACCAGGGGCGTGTAATGTTCCCACTTGTTGCAATCAGGTGTTTTGTTTCCATTTAGCATACCTTGACATATTTTAGTGGTCTAGAATTCCATTGTACAGTTATAGAAGGGCTGGATTTGAGAGAATTTAGTAAAAAGCCCACGTCACAGGAGTTGTCATAAGATAGACCTTCCAGGTGTCTCACCTGTCACCATTACTAACATTCTGCCTACTGATACCTGCTGCCTAGAATCCCTATTTCTATGTGGGTAGCTGGGTAAAATTGAATAGATTTTTATGTCCTTGACATTTCTTCGTTATCTCCTTTGGCTCCTTAAAGTGCCAAGGGTGAGAAATGTGTAAGAATTACTGCCAAGATTATTGACTGAATTCTGGGACTTCAAAGAATATTGGATTTACCAAGCTGTGTGTCCTTTACTGGAGAGCCAAGGCCGGTGAGTGAGTTAAATGGATGCTGAAGATACCCTGTGCAGCCCTTAGTGAAAGACTGGCTAGATGGACAAAAAAGACTGACCAGTCCCCAAGCAAGGCTGGAAGTGATTGCCTTGGTCGTTGTCTTCTGAGTGTGTAAGAGAGGGAGAGGGAGAGGGAGAGGGAGAGGGAGAGGGAGAGGGAGAGAGAGAGAGAGAGAGAGAGAGAGAGAGAGAGAGAGAGAGAGAGAGAGAGAGAGAGAGAGAGAAAGCCTTTTGAAGAAACTGTTGTTGGCTCTTTATACTAACAGAATCAGATGTTAATAGATACGTGATTAATTAGTACACAACCAAATGATGGATTAATACCAAAATTTTAGCACCTCCATTCTGATTTCATCTGTTGTTGAATTTTAGCATGAAGTGTGCTTCCCGCCCCAACAAAAAATGTTAGCAGCTCTTTATGTTTAAATTTCAGGCATTCTTCCTCTGCAAATCTGGGTTCCCCTTCTACTTTAATTTTATTTTGGACATTCCCTTCTACCTCGGTCAGCATGGTACATTTGCTGAGGTCTGCATATAGTTGTGTGTGCCTCTGCCTCTCCTCTGCTTAGAAGCAGCAAATGAAGGGCCGCATTGTCAGGCTGGGTTGTGCAGGCAGGTTCTTTGTGAGAGCCTGAATGTTATCGTGCCAGGGCCCTCCCTCCTGCAGTACCCTTGACTTGCATCCACACGCACACCCTCCCTCCCCCGGATCAAGCCACCTCCCACCGTCTAGGGCTTTCTCTGGAAACTTCTGCCTTCCCTGAGGCCCATTGGCCAGATTTTAGACTCCTTCCTCCTCAGGTTTGGGCCACATTGTGAAGGGACCCCTCCTGCACTGTCTGTGTCAGTTCTTTCAACCTAGGGAAACGGGGACACTCGTCCCTGAGTGTCTCAGTTACTTATTTAAGTGCATTACAAACACACATGAAGTAGAGTCCATCTGATAGGTTTTTAGAAAAAGAGAGATTAAGCCAGGTGCCAGGGACTCATGCCCTACTTGCTGAAGAGGTTGTTTTATTTTTTTTAATTTAATTAATTTTTTTTTTGTGGGATTGAGGTTCAAGACCAGCTTGTGGCAGAGAAATCTGCCACACTCCCATCTCCAAAATAACCAGCAAGAAGTCAGGCTAGAGGTATGACTCAAAAATGGTAGAGTATCAGCCTACGAAGCTGAACACTCACAAGTCCCTGAGTTTGAACTCTAGCACTAGCAAGAAAAGAGAAGTAGACTTTATTTTTAAAAGGCAGATTTAGGTTTACAGCAAAACTGAAGGGAAGCTTTGTAGCTTTTGAGTATATTCCTGCCCCCCCCCCCATCCATGTCTGGCTTTTGCCACTGGAGGGGTATACTCATGGCAGTTGATGAACCTGAGCTGTCACATGGAGTCGTGGTGTACACATGAGTTGGTGTACACATCAAACACACTCTTGGTGGTGTCCTTCCTGTGAGTGTGAACAAATGTGCAAAGCATGTATCCTTCAAAACATTGTCAGACACTGTTGCTTCTGTCCTACCGTGCCCTGTTTTGGAGTTATTGACATTTAAACTAACATTTCAGCTTGTATATTTCCAGCTGTCTGAAACTGGAAAGAGAACAGTGTTATAATGAAATGAACAATTGAAAGACAGTGTATATGATATTGGGTTGGGAGTTTATTATTGAAAGATTCCCACCACCTACATGAAATGGCTCTTATTTGATCTAAGATAGCTTTCAACCCAGTCCTCGTGGCTTACACTTGTAATCCTAGCTACTTAGGAGGCTGAGATTTGAGGATCGATCCTGGCTCAAAGACAGCCTGAGCAGCAAAGCCTTATGAGACTTTTATCTTCAGTTAACTAGTAAAAAAAAAAATCAGAAGTGAAGATGTGTCTCAAACGGTAACTTTGAGTGAAAAAGCCATGTGAGAGTGCATGACCTTGAATTCAAAACCTGGGACTGGTACACACACACACACACACACACACACCCCAACCCTCTTAGTTTCAAGTACATTAGGAAATGATCTTAAATTAATTTTTTTCAAGTAAAATCATGCCCAAGTTTTACTTTGAGAGTATTACGAAATTTCCAGGTTTCAAGGAAGATAAAATTTGTTAAATTGAAGTAACAATTGGGGGCTTAAATGAAAAAGATGAAAGAAACTGTTAGGTTGTAGTGACTGTTTTGATTACCTGTTGTTTTAATGTCTCACTCTTTTTTTTTTTTTTTTTCCTTTTCTGGTACTAGGGCTTGAACTCCAGGCCTGGGTGCTATTCCTGAGCTTTTATGCTCAAAACTGGCATTCTACCACTTGAGCCATAGATTTACTTCCGTTTTTTTTTTCTGATTAATTGGAGATAAGAGTTTCCAGGACTTTCCTCCGTGGGTTGTTTTTAAACTCAGATCTCAGCCTCCTGAGTAGCTAGGATTACAAGTCTTAGCCAACAGTGCATCATTTTTACCACCTTTTCTTAAGGAAACTACCCATTAGCTGTCACTCACAGCCACTCTCATCCCAGCTATAGGCATCCACTAATATGTCTGTCACTACAGATTTGTCTCAGATGTTTTCATATATTCAAGACATTTAATTTCAAGATATGGGACCTCTTGTGTCTGGCTTGTTTTACTTAGCCTGTTTGCAAGATTTATCCATGCTGTCACATGGATTTATTATTTTTATTATGGTGTGTGTGGGGGGGTTGTATACTGGGGCTTGAACTCAAAGCCTGGGTCCTTGAGCATTTTTACTCAAGGCTAGCTGTCTACTACTTGAACCACAGCTCTACTTCCAGCATTTTGTGGTTATTTGGAGATAAGCATCTCATAAACTTTTAGCTGGCTTCAAACTGTGCCATGCTGGCTTCCAACTGTGCTCCTCAGATCTCAGCTTCCTGAGAAGCTAGGATTACAGATGTAAGCCATTGGCAACTGGCTCATTATTTTTTTTTTGTACCAACTAGTATTCCATTGTGTGGATAGACTGTGTACTTTGTTTTCTATTTATCAGGTGATAGAAGTTACCTAACATGTCAGCCATTGTGGCTAAATCTCTGAACATTTGTGCACACGTTTGGGATAAATGTATGCTTTATCAGAGAAGGGAATGGCAGAGTCACAACGGTAACTCCGTGGTTGACACTTGGAAGAACACTTTTCAAAGAGGCTACACTCTTCACCATCAGCGTATGAGGGGCACAGAAAATTCAAACATAAGTTTTAACATTTTTATCAAGGAGTTGTACAGAGAGATTACAGTTTTGTAAGTCAAATTGTGAGTCCAGTGTCACCCTTCTATCATTTTTCCCTCCCATCCCAACCCTCAGCTTACATGGTTCAATTCTTATATATCGTAGATTGAACATAATGACTGCATTTGCTCACACTTCCCAACTTAATTTATATATGTGTCTGTGTATACACACACACATACACACAAGTGCATGTGTGTGTAGGCACATATGTGCCTGTCCTGGAACTTGAACTCAGGGCCTGGGCACTGTCCCTGAGCTTTTGTGTTTAAGGCTAGTGCTCTACCACTTGTGCCACAGCTCCACTTCTGGCTTTTTTGGTGCTAACTTGGGTACAAGAGTCTTATGGAATTTCCCACCTGGGTTAGCTTCAAACTGCTATTCTTAGATCTCAGCCTCCTGAGTAGCTAGGATTATAGGCATGAGCCACCAGTGCTCAGCTCAAAGGTTCTTTATTGTTTAGATATCCATTTTTAGTTTTTACAAACAACCCCACAGTGTATATATACTTTTCTGTCTTTTCAGTTGATAAAGACAAACTCCTTGATGGAAAATCACACAAATATTGACCACGGTTGCTGAAAAAAATTATCTTTACACAAAGTTAATTATTTCTGTAGTCAGACTTCATAACTGTTAATCTGGTTTATTTTCTGGTACCATTAAACATGCTTACCAACCCTCCCCTCCCAAACCATGTAAGAGACTCTTAAGAGAGATAGTAAATATCTGGTTTGCCGTCAAAAGAAATCATTGATTTCAAGTTAAAGTGATAGCAGATTTACTGATGTTTATTACCAATAACATCTCCCAATATTACTTCAGCCATCCAATATCAATTCCATTTGGTGTATATTAACAGGTGACTTTCAATATTGATTTCTGCATTTACAAACCATCTCCTATTTTTGCATTTTCCCTTAACTCTTGGATCAAGGTTTTGGGGACTTATCTCAAGTATATATGCTAATTTAGTGTTGTAGGTAGCATTTATCAAACACCAATAAATATTTGCTGATCTGCACTGAGTTCATTTCTGCTAGCCAGTTTGCTGTCTGATCCGGAGCCCGCTCCTTTCTTCCTGCCCCCTTTTATTTATTGGTTTGTTTTTGTCAGTCATGGGACTTGTCATGGGCACTGTCCCTGAGCTCTTCAGCTCAAGGCCACCACCCTACCCCTTGAGTCACATTGTCATTTCTGGTTTTCTGGTGGTTAATTGGAGATACGAGTCTCAGAGACTTTAGTATCTGGGCTGGGTTTGAACCTCAATCCTCAGATCTCAGCCTCCTGAGTGCCTGGATCCTTCTTTCTATTTTTCCTGTTTGATTTATTTAACAAATATCTTGCAGTTCCCTTCCTCCTTCCCTCCCTTCCACCTTTCTCTCCTCCCTTCCCTCCCTCCCTCCCTTATTTATTTATTTATTGTTGGTCACAGGTATTGAATTGAAGGCCTTGATGCTATCCCTCAGCCATTTTGATCAAGGCTAGCACTCTACCACTGAGCTACAGCTCAGATAAAGAGTTCCATGAACTTTCATGCCTGGCTTGAAACCAGGATCCTCAGATCTCAGGCTCCTGAATCGCTAGGATTCTAGGTGTAAGTCATGAGCACTGAGCATGCAGCTACTTTTGGGTAGACTTTAGGTATGTTACAGATAGATACCTGTCTCCTGGATTGATATATTTCTAGGAGGCTGAGACAATTGATAAATATGTACATCAGTAAATAAACATGTTGTTTTCAAGAAGTGGAGTTGAGAGAAAAACAAAAAAACCAAAAGAGATAAAAGGAGGTGTGACTGGTAGCACAGTAGCTCTTTCAAATAGTTTGGTCTAGGAAGGCAGCCCACTGAGGAGAATAAACTTGAGTTAGCTAGTTTTGAACGATCGTCAGCCTGGCTGGGCTGGATCTGGGAGAAGTATATTCGAGATGCTGGGTGTCAGCGAGGTGGCTGACATCAGACAAGTAGCCTGTGTCTGCAGGTGAGCAGGAGGGCATTGGTGGGGGCTGCATCATGCCGAGGTGTGTAGTCTGGGGTTGGGATTGTATTAGCATGCCTTGGAAAAAAATCACTGGAGTGTTGAAGCAGTGAACGGTGAGGCCTGATTTACTTTCCTCAAAGATTTCTCTGCGGCGGTGTGCTGGTTGGGTCAAAGAAATCCAAGTGGGAGCCAAGACTGATATAGAGTCTGCCATTGCCCTGGCCCAGGGGAAAGCTGCTTGGAGAGGGGGGTGTTGGGAGGTAGATGGAAAGAAGGAGTGGGATGGGAGGACTATGGAGGTAAGATCTGCCATCATTTTTTTGGACATTGCCAGTGGCACTCCTGTGAGGGCCTCTGAAAGACAGGCAGATGTGAAAGCTGGTAAGGTAGGCATACTCCTACGTAGGAGACAGGCAGGAAGATGAATCTGTGTTTGCAGTCAGTCTGAATGACATGGTAAAACTTTTATCTCATAAGTAGAAAACAAAAAGTAAGCCAGGAGCCTGTGGCTCATACCTGAAATCCTAGCTACTCATGAGGCTGAGATCTGGGGATTATGGTTCAAAGCCAGCCTGGGCAGGACAATCCGTGAGACTCTTATCTCCAATTACCCACCAGAAAACTAGAAGCAGTGCTGTGGCTCAAAGTGGTAGAGTGGTAGCCTTGAGCTGAAGAGCTAAGGGACTGTGCCCAGGCCCAGAGTTTAAGCCTCACAACCAACAAAAAGAAGAAAAAGAAAAAAGCCAGGTGTTGATAGCTTGCACTTGTAATCCTAGCTATTTAGGAGGTTGAGAGGCTGAGAGCTGGTTTGAAGCCAGCCCGGGAAAGGAAAAAACCACCAGACTCTTATCTCCAATTAGTCACAGAAAAAACTGGAAGTGGTACTGTGACCTGAGAGGTAGAGTGCTAGCCTTGAGCAAAAGGAACCCCGGGGACAGTGCCCAGGTCCAGAGTTCAAGCCCCAAAACTGGCAAAAAAAAAAAAAGTACAAGGGCTGGGACTTTGGCCTAGTGGTAGAGTGCTTGCCTAGCATGCATGAAGATGAAGACCCGGGTTCGATTCCTCAGTATCACATACATAGAAAAAAGCTGGAAGTGGTGCTGAGGCTCGAGTGGTAGAGCTCTAGCCTTGAGAAAGTCCAAGGACAGTGCTCAGGCCCTGAGCCCAAGCCCAGGACTGGCAAAAAAAAAAAAGTACATTCCCTTCAGCTTTTCTAAAGATGGCTCTGTGTGTGCATTGGTGTAGAACAGGTGTTGTTACTACTGCTATGAGCTGGGGCCAAGTTTTGCCAACCGGAAGAGCACATGGTAATAGAAGTGCCACCAAAGGTCTTCAGGAATGAGATATCTAGGGAAAGAGTTGGCTGTTATTCTGATAACTATTTCTGATGAGAGAAGCTCAATTTCCTTGAAAGAACCTTAAGCTTCAAGATCCAGAGACCTGTTCAAGTCCTTACCCCACTCTTGATTCAGGGAATTTCTTTTCTTTTTTTAATTTAAGAATTTATTAACATTGATTTTTACATCATAGTTCAAATGTCGTGATTAACAAACAAGTATTCAAGAAGGGATCTCTATATACAATCACTGACACTTAGATTTTAGAACATAATTAAAATTAAGCTGAGGGTTTGTATGTCAGATACATATTAATCTATGTAATAAAATATTATGACCATAGAGTAAATAGCCCATCATAGATTTTTATGTCTATGTAGTTATGTTTTTATTTCCAAGGCCATGTCCATAGCATTGGGTACCCAAATATTGAGTCATTGCTCTTGTACTGTTTGGATCTAATACCCACATATTAAGGATACCATGCGCCTTTTGTTCCTTTGGTCTTGACTTGTGTCACTCAACATGATTTGCTCTAGCTTCATCCACTTCCCAATGAATGCCATTATTTTATTTTGTCTGTTGGCTATGTAGAATTTCATTGTATATGTATACCACATTTGCCAGTTTTGGGGCTTGAGCCTAGGCACTGTCCCTGAGCTTCTGAGTTTCTTTTGCTCAAGGATAGCATTCTACCACAGCACCACTTCTGGCTTTTTCTGTTTATGTGGTACTGAGAAATTAAACCCAAGGCTTTATGCATGGTAGACAAGCACTCTACCACTAAGCTACATTCTCAGCCCCGGGAATGGAATTTCTTTGTGATTGTTTATTTCTTCACTTAAGAAATGGATAAATAATGCCTATTGACCTCTCAGCTGTGCCATGACAGCATTCACATTTTTTTTTCTATCAAATATAAGATAGCTGTGGGAAAGTTACTTCCTTTATTTCCCCTCCCTTTGGTGTCAATCTTGGGGCTTGAACTCTGGGCCTGGGTGCTGTTCTTGAGCATTTTTGCTCAAGGCTAGTACTTGACAGCTCAAGCATTTAGTTGGAGTTAGTTGAAGTGTCACGGACTTTCCTGCCCAGATTAGTGAGCCTCAGATCCTCAGATCTTCCGAGTAGCTAGGATTACAGGCATGAGCCACCAGCCCAACTTGCTTCAGTTATTTTTGAATAACTTTGGGTGCCTGTGTTAAGCTTGCCTGGACTATAATCCTTCTGTCTGTGGTTAGTTCCCATGTAGCTGAAAGAAAAGGCATCCTCCACTGAGCCTAACTTAATAGATGAGATAGCAGATCTTGAAACTTTTTGCCTGGTCTGGCTACAAACTGACATCCTTGCAATCTCTCCTTTCCTAGTAGCTCGGATTGCAGACACAAGCCACCCATGCCCAGCCAGAAGGCAGTATTTTAAGTGTTTAATTTTAGGAGTTTTCCCTTAAAAATGCCAACACTCTTCAACCTCTCTTTATTTGAAAAAATAATCTATTAGGTTGTTTTTTTTTTTTAAATCAGGGGCAAACCAGAGAGCAGTAGAGTTCCAAGGACACTAGTGTTCAATTAATATGCTGACACTGAATGTGTCATGTGGGTAAGGAAGTAATGAGTAGAAGCACTGTACCCGTAATTCCTCATTAGCCAGTTCAAGATTTGAGACTGTCCCTAGCAGGTCATCCTGGGAGTGGGCCTTCCTTGCAGAATCTACCATTCCCTTGAGGAGGGCAGAGTTCCTTTCCCTTATCACTTTCCCTCTGTGTTTATCTGCAAGGTGGAATGATGAGTTATAGGAGTCAAGGAGTGAGAGACACATCAAAGAATTTTGTGTGGCTTTGAATAGGGAGCCGTTATTAGGTTTGTGGTTGTTCACTTTGTGGGTGCAGTCTTCATCAGCAAGCACCTGGGGTTTTGTTTTTCTCCAGAAGATGTAGATAAACTAGAGAGAATCCAGAGGAAGGGCAACAAAACATGATGTATGGCTGGGAGAGAAGGAGAATAACAGTCTATAAATATTTGAAAGGTAATATAAAAGAGGGAGAGCGATTATTTACAGCAGCCGAGAGGACTTTGACAGGGAACAAAAGCTTTGCATCTAGGAGCAGGAGGAAATTGGATAAGCTGAAAAAAAAATTCAAGGCATAATAAGGACAATTAAAGCCATGAAAGGTAATTCTCACATCCGGGTGTTGCCAGGAGCCAGAGTGATGGGGAGAAATGCTTGTTGTCGTGTGTGGGACACATGTGACTGTGGGTCAGACTGTCTTCATTCCTCCGTGGGCTCTCTTCTATGCTCCTCAGTGTGTAACTGGCTTAATTCCCAACTCTCTCCATAGGCATTAGTGATAATTCCAGTGTGGCTGGTTATTCTTTTGCGTTGTCTGCCTTTTGTCAGATAACTGTCTCAGCTATCTTGTTATTTACATTTTCATTTAATTTTTACAGCAATCCTGCACGATAGAGATTATTTCTTCCACTTATAAAGAAACGAGGGCCCAATAATGTAGCCAGGATCACAGGTGGATCCGGTGGCAGGGCTGAGATTCAGATCAACATGTGTGACTCAGCCAGAGCTCAGATCCTACAGGAAGATTCCTGTCCCCACATTGGAGATTATGATAGTTCCAGCTGAGTGACCAAGCAAGCAACTTGTGCCTAGGTGAAGGAAATAAAATAGTTGGTACCAGCACACCTTAGATTTTCTGTCCTTTTTTCCGTAAGAGACATCTTGTCAGTAAGCTTTATGTTGTTAATAGCTTTACCGAGAGTTATTACTATATTTCATTTTGTTATTTGGAAATGCATCTATACCACAGGCTTTTAGTCCATCCGTAGAGCTTTTAAGTTTTGTGCCAGATGCCAGTGGGTGAGGCCTGTAATCCTCAGCTCTTCAGGAGGCTGAGATCTGAGGATCACAGTGCAGAGCCAATCTGGACAGGAAAGTGTTTGACCCTCTTATCTCCAATTGACCAGCAAAAAACTACAAGTGGATGTATTGCTGAGATGGTAGAGTACAAGCCATGAGGAAAAACGCTGAATGAGGGCACGAGGTCCTGAGTCAAAGCCTCAGTATTAGCAAACCCACTAAAACCATTTGTAACGTGTTATTTATTTATTTGTTTTTTGTCTTTTCTTTTTTGATACTGGGGTTCAAACCCAGGACATTGCACTTGGTAGGCAAGCGCTTTGCTACTGAGCTACATCCCAGCCCAGGAATGCCATTTTATAAGACAGGAATCTGGATCTTAAACTGGCCTTTGCCTTTCAGGTTGTATTGTTTGAAAATGTTCCCAGTAGTGTGTGTGTGTGTGTGTGTGTGTGTGTGTGTGTGTGTGCGCGTGTGTGCACATGCGCGCGCACACACACACACACACCATATGCTGGTGGTGGAATTTGAGCTCAGAACCTGGGCACTGTCCCTTAGCGTTTTCTTTCAAGGCTCATACTGTACCCCTTGAGCTACACTTCCACTTCTAGCTTTCTGCTGGTTAATTAGAGTCTCATGGACTTTATTTTGGTCTGAGCTGCATTCAAACTGTGATCAGCCTTTTGAGTAGTTAGCAGTTCAGGCGTGAGCCACTAGTGCTTGGCTTCCCAATATTATGTCTTAAAACCAATATACAGAATTAAGGCAGAATTAAGAACTCACAGTGTAGATGGAATGTGGGGATCTGGGGGTGTAACCTGGTCTTTGGGCATGCATTGAACATGTACAGGGTCCTTGGTTTAATTTCTAGCTCTCAGAAAAGAGGCGTTGGGTGCCTGAATTGTTTGTGTACTAAGAAATTACCAGACTTGACATCCACATGCCTGTGAGTTAGTCCAGACTTCAGCAACTCCTGTATTTCCTGTGTGACATCTTACCTAAGCTGTTTATACTCTCAGACTCCTGGCCTTATTGTGGAGAGCCATGGAAAGAATATATGCAAATTACCTTTTAAAAATTTCCAGAATGAAGCTGAATGCTAGTGGCTCACACCTATAATCCTAACTACTCAGGAGGCTGAGATCTGAAGATTGAGGTTCAAAGCCAATCCAGGCAGGAAAGTCCATGAGTCTTTATTCCCATTAACCGGAAGTGGCACTGTGACTCAAAGTGATAAAGCACTAACTTTGAGCAAAAGAGCTCAGGGACAGAGCCCAGGCCTGGAGTTCAAACCTCAGGACTGGAAAAAATAGGGTAGGGTTTGAAGTATAAATGAAAAATACTAAGACTTAAAGTATCATTTGTATAAGCAGCTAAGAGAATCTAGTATAGTTACTAATAATTGAGACTGGTTTTTGAGTAGAGGGAGGGTTGAACTGTTATTGTTTTACTTTTGAACTATGGGATCTTGCTATATCGACCATACTGGCTTCAAACTCCTCGGCTCAAGTAGGCCTGCCTTAGTTTCCTAAGTAGCTGAGACCATAAGTATACACCTGACTGTAGTGTCAGAATTTTTTTTTAAACTAGTACCAATATGAAACAAGGGCATTATTCTACTGATATGACAACCTCTGCTGCTTCTTCCCGTTTATTTTGCCTGCATAGAAATCCAACATGGGCTTAAGAGCTGGCATTTTTTAAAAAAATTATAATTTTCTATGTGTTATGTGTCAGCTCTCTTCTTCTCTTTAGAGTTATTTGCTTTTATTTATTTAATTTATTTTTAAATAAAGAGCTTTTTGTTTCCTGTCCCTGTGTGGTTCCTGCCCCCCCCCCAACCACATTGTGGCCTCTAGAGAATTCCTCACTAAGACTAAATTCATCCCTAGATTACTTTAGCTGTAAACTGTAATGATTTGCCTGTGGCCGTATTTCTCCCAAGGTCTCCTATCTCAGTTACTTATACAGCTACTCCTCCCTTCTTGTTCGCTTTGATCTCTTATAATTGGCTTCAAACTCTCCATATTTACTCTACACTGACTTCATTTCTCCTTTTTTTTTTAGTTCAGTCTCTGAGAAATTCAATAATCTTTTTCATATTATTTTCTTTGGCACTGTGAATAGTCTTGCGTTGACAGCCCATTTGCTTTATTTTAGCTATCAGTGCATCGCATCTGGATATTGGCTTACAAGAAACACAGTTTGGAGTTGGACCACAAGTTACAGAAACAGCCAGACCTGAGGATACCTGTTTTTGATAGATGGCCATGTCATTTAAGGAGCTGGGTAACCAGCTGAGCACTCAGTTTTTGTACCCAGTGGACTGGCATGAACTTGCTGAGTTCTGAGAGCTTTCTCTCGTGCATTGTCCTCTCTGGGGCATGCTGCGGTGGCTTGGCATGTGAGGAAGAACATCCCTGTCACGTCTTCTGAGGTTAACTTTGGCACCTACTTTGTGTGACAGGTGGCTGGTGATTTCCCTGCCCCTTTCTGGTTCAGAAATAGATTCCAGAAGAGTCTCAAACATGGTTAGTCATTAAGCCCTTAATTTTGTATTTTTATATTTTGATCATGGCACTGGGGGATGAAACTTTGGACCTTTTTGCTCCATTATAAGTTATAGCCCTAGCTTCTTTAAAGCTTTTTCATCTGGAGTTCAGGATAGTCTCTGAGTTCTCTGAACTCACATCTGCAGTTCTTTTAGGAGACTGCCCTTCGTTTTTTCTAAAATCTGATTCTTCAAGGTCTTTGTGTCCTAACAAATGTTAGGAACAATTATTGTGTTAAGTTTAGCTAGGTGATGGTTCATTCCCATAATATTAGCTACTCAGGAGGCTGAGACCTAGAGGATTATGTGGATTGAAGCCAGCTCTGGGCAAAAAAATGTTGGTGAGACTATTTCCAGCAAAAAGCTGGATTGGAGGCATGGGCCAAATAGTAAAGTGCCAACTCTGAGTTCTCAAAATGAGTTCAAGAAACCCAAGTACTAGCATAAAGAAAGAAGGCAGGCAGGCAGGCAGGCTGGCTGGCTGGCTGCTTCTCCAAACAAAACCCAGTAGTCTTTCCCAAATGTTTTATTTCTTTTCCTTTTTAAAGGGATGCTGACTCTTAAGATTCTTTTGTTGGGGCTAACACTTTGAGTCACTGCGCCACTTCCCGTCTTCTGGTGGTTAGGAATAAAGAGTTTCATGTACTTTCCTGCCTGGACTGGCTTTCAACCTCAATCCTCAGGTCTCAGCCTCCCGAGGATTACAGGGGGTGAGCCTGGATCCCAACTCCATTTCTTATCTTACATTGCCTCCATCTCTCTATATCTGTTTCCCCTCCTTTAATTTTTTTTTCTTTTGGCAATACTGGGGTCTGAGCTCAGAGCCCTGTGCTTCCTAGGCAGGTGCTGTACCTCCGAGCCAGACCTCCAGCCCTCTTTGCATGGGGTGTTTCAAGACATGTTGTAGCTTCTTACCTGTGCCTGGACCTGGACCGCAATTCTCCCTTTTGATATCAGCCTTCTTAGTAACTAGGATATTAGGCTTGAACCTAGCTGACATGTTTTCTTTTCTTTTTTTGCCAGTTCTGGGCTTGAGTTCAGGGCCTGAGCCCTGTCCTTGGACTTTCTCAAGGCTAGAGCTCTACCACTTGAGCCTCAGCACCACTTCGGGCTTTTTTTCTATGTATGTGGTATTGAGGAATTGAACCCGGGTTTTCGTGCATGCTAGGCAAGCACTCTACCACTAGGCCAAACTCCCAGCCACATGTTTTCTTTTACTATCTTGTTCTCAGTAAATAAAAAGCAGAAATTGTACTTGACATACTTTGTATGAAGACTAGCTTTCTTGAGGTGTAATTTATATATCATAAAATTCTCCCTCCTCAGAGTAAAGTATATTCATAGTTGTGAATAGACATTCTACACATTTTCATAAGCCTATTACCCCAAATCTACACTCAGAAGTTCCTCGCTGCTTCTTCCTTCTGGTAGCCTTGGGTGATGGCTGGTATTTCCTGTCCTGCTGGCTCTGCTTCTTCTGGACATGGCACATGGTGGAGCATACTCTTGCTATGGCCTCCTGGGGTTGGGTTTGTCACTTGGCCTGGTGTTTTCCTGGCTCATTGAGTAGCAGCAGGCACCTATGCTTTTGTTTATTTTATCAGTGATTAGACAGGACACTGTATGCCTACATTTTGTTCATGTGTTCATTAATTAATAGAGATCATTATGGGGTGCGTGTGTGTGTGTGCGTGCGTGTGTGCGCGCGTGTTTCCTTCTCTTGAGTATCTGCCCTGGAGTGGAACTGTGGGTCACATGGTATCTCTGTTTAATATTGGGGTGGGGAGCAGATAGGGACTGGTGGCTCCCACAACGTAGCTACTCAGAAGGTTGAGATCTGAGGAAGCCACCTTGGATAGGAAAACCCGGGAGACTCTTTATATCCAGGGAACCACTGGAAAATCAGAAGTGGCACTGTGGCTCACATGGTAAGAATGTTAACTTTGAGTGGAAAAAGCTCAGAGACAGCGCCCAGGCCCTGAGTTCAAATCCCATGACCGACAAAAGGAAAACATTTAAAGGGATTGTTGTTTTCCAGAAGTAGCTGCACCATTGTCCGGCTTTCTTGCTTGAACAACATGATCTGTCCTTTGCTGGATGCCACTGTAGGTGCTATGGTGTTTATTTGCCGTACAGTCCCTTTACTAATGGCTGCTGATGCTGTTGGCCTCTGCTCATGTGCTCATCAGCCACTTGTCTGTCTTTGGAGCAATAGTTACCACGTCAGCCATGCCTCATCTTCTGGCTTTTTAGCTGGTTCATTTTGGCTGCTGGGCTGGCTTCAAATCTCAGTCCTCTAGATTTTAGCCTCCTAGAATTAGATGTGTGAGCCACAAATACCTGCCTTTTTTTTTCTTTTTTTCTTTTCTTTTTTTAGAGCTTCACATGATTGTGCCAAGGGGTTATAGCTGAACATGTCTATATGTATATATGGTGTTTCTTTTTTATTTGTCAGTCATGGGGCTTGAACTGTGGGCCTGGATGCTGTCCTTGAGCTCTTCAGCTCAAGGGTAGCGCTCTACCATTTGAGCCACAGCACCACTTCCTATATGGTGTATCTTGATCAATGTCATCCCTCCATCAATCTCCCCACCTTTCCCCACCAGTCACATTGCAGTTTCCCACTTCCTTCTTCACATAGGTAAGCACTCTATTTTAACTGTGTTCTTCCATCATTCTCTTTTCCACTCATTGTCTCCTCCTGTCATTCCCACCCCTGCTCAAAGCGTGTTTCAGCTCCCTGATACTCATTTTGTTGAACTATCTGTTAATTGTTCAAAAGGATTATTACATAGACCTTCACTTCTGCATGTAGTACAGTTTAGTCAGCTTGATTGTATATGCATACGCCAGGGGCATATGAGTGAAAATGTGTGTCCTTTGCCTTTCTGGGCCTGGCTTATTTCCTGAAGGAAATTCCATTGTACACACACAATGTACATATATAATGGAATTTTATATAATTATACACAGGTATGCACTGCGCACCCCTCCCCCCATTTTCTTGATCTTTTCACCTATTGCAGTGCATTCGGGCTGTTTGTAGAACTTGGTTATTGTGAATAACATAGCTGTGAACATATGTGTTGAAGGAGCTTTTTTGTTGTATCTATCCTGTCTTTCATTAAAGGCCCACGGTGATATCTCTGGATCATATGGGAGTTACGTTTTTATATTTTTGAGGCCTCTCCATTTTGATTTCCGTAATGGGTACACTAACTTACATTCCCACCCCAGTACCTGAGCCTCTCCTCCGTCATCAGCGTTGGTATTCATGTTTTTGATGATGGCCATTCCTACTGGAGTAGATGGACTCTCGGTGGTTTTTTGTTGTTTTAATTTTAAAATTTGTATCAAGCAACTATTATATTGTGGGGACCATGAATTTAATTTGTTCTTTTTCCGTGGATTGATTGATTGATTTTTATTTATTTATTTTGGTCAGGAGGCTTGAATGCAGGGCTGAGCACGGTCTCTAAGCTCTGTGCGTGCTCATGGCTAGCTCTCTACCACTTTGAGCCACAGCTCCATTTAAGTTTTTTTTGGTGGTTAGTTGAAGAAAAGAAGAGCCTCATAGACTTTCCTGTCTTTGTTGTCTTCAAACCTCGATCCTCAAATCTCAACCTCTTGAGGGGCTAGGACTTACAAGGGTGAGCCACCAGTACCAGCTGTGTTTTGTATTGTTTTGGGCAGTCCTGGGGCTTGAGCTCAGGGCCTGGGCACTGTCCCTGAGGTTCTTTTGCTCAAGGCTAGCAGCACTCTATCACTTGAGCCACAGTGCCCCTTCTGGCTTTTTCTGTGTCTGTGGTACTGAGGAATCAAACCCAGGGCTTCCCGCATGCTAGGCAAACGCTACCACTAAACCATATTCCCAACCCAGTCCTTTCTTTTTATCATGTACAATCAGAACATAAACAGTGTGCCTGAGACTCATGCAGACTTTCAGTACCCGTCCAAATACATACCAAAGCACAACTTGTTCCGTCCCCAACAACCAACAGGACAAAAGCGTCCCTAAGGCATCTGAATGGAGCAGCATGGCTTTCTTCAGATGCTGACCTGTTCATTTCTTGAGGAGAATTTCTGTGTTCATCTCCTCCCTGACCCTAGAGGAATTTCCTTCCTCTCCTCCTCTGGATTTCTCATAACCTTCTATTTTTCTGTTCCTTCATCTCAACCAGTAACCACAATCTTAAAACCTGTGTTGGAAGGAGTGTGAGTTTTGTTGTGTGGTGTTTTTTTCCAGGTCATAACCCTTGCTTCATTGTTAAGGAAAAATATAACCATCAAAACTTTTATTGTCTTTCTCTTAGCAGAGGCTAGTATTGTTTCTGCTCCAAGGTGGATTAAGTCTCCAGTGCCCAGGACACTTAGTGAGGGCTTCACGCAGTTGTCCATGATAGTAAGTCCCTTAGAAAAGTGCACCTTAAATGGAGGCTGCCATTGTTCGTGGACCTAATGGCTTGGTGACTCGATCTGCTCCTCTGAGGAGCACCACCCATACTTGTTCACAGATTCCGGGGCTCACCAGGTCCCTCTTGTTACCTAGGTCACATGGTGGGTGGCATTGCACCACCTGCCTACCTGTCTGTCTGTGCTTACACCTGGCAGGAAACTGGCTTGCTGACTCCTCCTCATCAACAGCCTCTCACCTGACAAGGTCACAGGCCAGGCCATACTTCCACTCTTTTGTCCTCTTTGATACCACTAAGGGACAAATGCCATCTCTCAGGCTGGCAGGGTGCTCAGCTATAGCCAGTTACATGTATCTGTAATTTCTCATGATGACATGACACGGATAATCTTACTTTCCAGGCCTTGCCATGTTTTGAGAAGCTATAAGGTTTAATTCTCCAAGGTTAGTCTTACATGATGTGATTTTAAAAAAAAAGATGGAAAAGTGGGTGAGCTTTTCTTGGTAGAAATAATTTCCCTTTGTTGTTGTTGGTCATGGGGCTTGAACCCAGGGCCTGGGCACTGTCCCTAAGCTCTTTTTGCTCAAGGCTAGAGCTCTGCCACTTTGAGGCAGGGTGCCACTTCTGGCTTTTTCTGAGTGGTTTAATGGAGATAAAGGTCTCACTGACTGCTGCCCACTCCTGAGTAGCTAGGATTATCATTGTGAGCCACCTGTGCTCAGCCCTTTTTTTGTTCTTTTATTGGCGAGGAACTTTATCCAAAGGAAGAAAGGCAGAAGAGAAGATGCTAGAGGAGCAGGTACCACAAGGAAGACAAAGTGGTCTGGTTCCTAGCAGCCCATACTTGCATGAACTCAGTGGTAGCTCAGAGGCTGACCTTTCAACCTGCAGGGGCCACAGTGGAGTTGGGGAAGAAAGGCCAAGGAGTGGGGTAGCACTTGGCCTCCAGCTTACAGCTGGTACCCCACCCCATCCTTATGCCTTTTTCTAGTAATGAACAGCTAGCTAAGCCAAAGGCACACTTTGGGATGTGGCACTTAGTGACAGTTCTAGAATTAGGTGCAAGTCTCATTTCAGTAGCTCATTTGATCATGCCTTCTTCCTTCTCAAAACACACACCAGGGAGCAGTACAGACACTCCATTTATGACTTAGCTTCTCTATGTTCTCTTTCCTAGCCAACTTCTCTCACTCACCTTCTTTAAAAACACAATGCAATTAAGCAGAAAATCAAAGCAAAAGGCCACAGTGCCGGTGGCTTTCACCTGTAATCTTAGCTACTACTCAGGAGGCTGAGATCCGAGGATTGTGGTTTGAAGCCAGCTTGGGCAGGAATGTCCATAAGATTCTTATCTATCTCAGTGAGCCATCAAAAAGCTAGAAAGGAAGACATGGCTCAAGTTGAGTGTCAACTTGGTACACAGTGTCCAGGCCATGAGTTCAAGCCTGGCATACACGCAAACATGCACGCACGGGCGTACGTGCACGCGCGCGCACACACACACACACACACACACACACACACACACACACACACAGCCAGCCAGCAAGGAAGTACAACTGAGAAGGTCTGGCTGCAGGAGTAAAGTCCCAGCCTAACTAGCTCAAGGCCTTTAATTCAAACCCTTGTCACACACACACACACACACACACACACATCAAGCATACACACAAATCAAGGCAAAGGGCTCCAGAGAATCTAATTCTTTTTTTTTTAATTTTTCTGTGATTTGAGAGGAGGGGAGGAAAGAACTTAATCAAGATCTGAAACCCTTGCAGTTATACTTAAGTGTGCCTGTAATGTGTACCCAGTCACAGGTTAGGGATGTGCTGTCAGATGAGCTTCCTTCACATATTTGGCTGAGATGGAGCAGTTAACTACAACAGTGTGGGAGCCTGGAGGTCATAGAGCAAGCAGGTAATGGGTAATTACAGATAATGGCCTTTTTAGGGTGGCGCAGAATACACAACCCTGCCGACTCGGCTGCCATGAACACCAAATAAATAGCACATTAACTTTTTTTTTTTTTTTGCCAGTCTTGAGCTTGGGCTCAGAGCCTGAGCACTCTCCCTGGATTTTCTCAAGGCTAGAGCTCTACCACTTGAACCATAGCACCACGTCTGGCTTTTTGCTACATATGTGGTACCGAGGAATCGAACCGTTCTTCGTGCATGCTAGGCAAGCACTCTACCACTAGGCCAAACTCCCAGCCCCGTGCACATTAACTTTATAGCAAGCTAAACATGCAGTCCTGGAATTGCTGTGCACATATGGGCGCACGTGTGTGCACGCACACACACACACACACACACACACACACACACACACACAGTGTGCCCCAGCAAATGAAGCTCTTGTCCTTTATTTATTTATTTATTTATTTATTTTGGTTATTACATGGAGATAAGCGCCTGGACTTTCCTGCCCTGTGTGGCTTTGAACTGAGACCTCAGATCTCAGCTTCCTGAGTAGCTGAGTTTACAGGTGTGAATCACTAAGTCCCACTGAAACCTCTATCTTAACGAGAAGCACTGTAGTAACCAGCCAGGCTGAAGAATGAATGTGGAGGGACTGAGAGGAGATGGGTAGGATCTGTCCTGCATTTTGATAGGACTTGAATTCGTCTCAGTCGAGGTGGTCTGGGCTTGCAGGGGTTGAAAACAACAACAGTGAGCGTTTGTTGTTTTTCTGGCACCAGGTTTGCGTTTGACGTTTAAAATAGCCCTGTCGTGATTTTGTTGTGGGAGAAACACGCTGTTCCCGTTTCCTGATTACAACTTTAGGGAGTAATTCCCCTGACTGCACTCAAGGCTGCGGTCTGACCTCAGGGAAGGCCAGAGGCTGAACTGTGCTCCTTTCCAAGTGCAGTGGCATTCATTGGAGCAGCTGTGCCAGGTGCAGCCCCGCCCTCCGGTGATTCCCTGACCAGGACCAGCAAGGAGACCTTTTCCTGCACACATTTGGTGGTTCTCGTATTTAATGGCAGTGTGATCACTGGGTTGCGGTGGGGACAGCAAGAATAGCTTCCTTCACGGAGTGCCTGCCACATGGGGGAGCCTAAATGGTAGACACAGACTCGTTTGTAACTCCCAAGTGGGGTCCTAACGTCCACATTCCATGGAGATGCTCTCTGTCCAATCCATCTGTTCGTTCTGGCAGCCAGGGCACCCAGCCTGAGGTTTTGTTTGTTTGTTTTTGTATCTGCCCTAAGGCTTGAACTTAGGACCAGGGCATTCTCCTTGAACTTTTGTACTCAAGGCTAGTACTCTACCACTTAAGCCACAGCTCTACTTTGGGCTGTTTTTTTTTGGGGGGGGGTAGTTAATTGGAGATAAGAGTCTTAGGGACTTTTTTTTGCCTGGGTTGACTTTGAACCATGATCCTCAGAACTCAGCCTTCTGAGAAACTAGAATTACAGATGTGCCACAAGTGCCTGGCTTCTGACTGGAAGGTCCATCACCTACGGTTCTGGGTGTCACCTGTAGGTGTGATTGGTTGTGGTGACTGGGCATCATCAGGGCATGGGGGGCGGAGTCTGGGCTGTGGCGTTTCGTACCACTGAGCTCTCTTGTGTGGCCTAGAGGTCGTTTCTGGTGCCTGCTCAGGGCTGTCTCAGAACCAGCGTGGGTGATGGTGTTAACCTTTGCTTTTCTGGACATGCCACGAGTGCTTGGGAGATTGTGAGGTTTGCTCGTGGGGTGGCCAGCCTCCATGTCTACCATATGTCCCCTTCTTGTCACGGAAGAGCTCCTGACTTACTTGGCTGAGTTTTGCTCAGTGGGTGGGCTTTTCAGGAGCTGCTTCGTTTAGAAACCCCTTTCCCTGATTGCTCCACAAGGAAGGCAGGCAACTGGTTAATCTTTGCCCAGTAAGAGGAGCCCGTGTCAAGCCCAGTATCATTCTCCAGATTCTGGGAAATACATTCCTGAAATAAATGGCATTGTCTTTCTTAAGGGATACTTGTTTTCAGTAAATAATAAATAAACAAACAAGGAAGTCAGGGGAACATCTACTTTCCTATACCCTCCAAGTGTTTAGTACATATTAGTTGATGATGAGTTAGCTTGGAGGTCTCAGATTTTCTAGTAAACAATTTGGACAGATGGGCAGTTTCTAAAATTCAGCTTTCTAGGAAAGTCACCATGAAAATACAAGGTTGCAAAGACAAAATAATAAGACATCAGCCAGTGATTGATATGAGTCATTGTGAATTGCTGCTCTACAGTTTGTAATGATAAATCTTTGTTTCATTTGTGATTTTTTTTTTCCTCTTTCCGCACATGGGGTTTGAACTCAAGGTCTTGTGCTCTCACTCAGCTTGCTTGCTTAGCTAGCATGTGCCATTTGAGCCTGTCTTCAACTCAGCTTTTTTTTTTTTTCTCTGCTGGGCCTGGATACTGTCCCTCAGCTTCTATGCTCTACCACTTGAGCCACAGCTCTGCTTCTGTCTTTTTGTGGTTAGTTGGAGATAAGTCTCATATCTTCCTGCCTATGCTGGCTTCAAACTACGATCCTCATATCTCAGTCTGCTGAGTAGCTAGGATTACAGACGTGAGTCTCTGGCATTGGACTTCAACTCAGCTTGTTGCTGGCAATGGAGTCCACAAACTTTCCTACCTAGGCTGGCTTCAAACCTTGATCTTCTGGATCTCCTCCTCCTGAGTAGCTAGGATAATAGGTATGAGCTCCTGGCTCCTGGCTCATTCTGTGATCTTTTGTATTTCATGTGGGAAATCAGTGTTTGATTTTCCACTAAAAGGAATATGAATTCTAAGTTGGAGCATAAAAGATATAACGTGCAACAACTCTGAGAATCATGACAGTGGAGAGGAGGAGAAAGCCTTCACTGACTTTAAAATGAATTACTGGTTAACTACTATTAATATGCCACAGGCCTGGGAGACAAGCAGGATCAATGAGGGTGTTTATCATGTGTGGGTATCGATCTCTCAGGAAGAAGTGAATCATATTTCATGCTGCACATGTTAGTGAAGAAAAATAAAGTAGCAGAAAGGTTGTGAAGCCCTATTCTGAAAGTATGTGCCCAAAGCCAGGAGAACACTGCAAGGAGAAGAGAGGGTCAGCTTGTCTGCAGAAGAGACTATAGTTATGTGCTGGTCTCTGGGTAATTTTTCTAGTTGTATTCTTCTGTAGGACCTGCTGTCTTCCTTTGCTGTCCTTCGTCCCATTTAGCTTGTTTACATATCACCAATTAGGAACAGATACCAGTTATAATTCATAAAGCTTCAAACTTGAGCATGGTGGTGCATACTTGTAATCCCAGCCCAGGGGAAGTGGAGATTAGGGATAGTGAAAGTTCAAGGTCAGCCTGGGACCACATACTTCTCACTGCTGTGTATAGGTTGATGATTCTGTAAGTGCTATCTGATCAAGAAAGCTACCATTCTTGGGGTCAGTACTGTTTTTTTCTCTTAGTTAATACCATCAGTATGCAATCTTGGCCAGTTTTTGTTCTAGAAGGATTTAGAATGATATCTAGCTTAAGAATTTTCAGCAAACTCATTAAGATGTTTGCTTTCCATTAAGAGATTTGTGATCTGTCCTTATTTGAATTGGCTCTGGGGAGCACGTGGGGTGGGGAGGGCGCGCGCGCACACACACACACACACACACACACACACACACACACACACACACACACACACACACACACACACACACACAGAGCATTGGGGCTTCAACTCAGGGCCTTGCATGCTCCCTTAGTTTTTTTGCTCAAAGCTGGTGTCACTTGAATCATACCTCTACTTCTGTTTTTTTGTTTTGTTTTGTTTTTGATGATCAGTTAGAGATGATTTTTTTTTTCTGCAGCTGACTTTAAAGTGTGATCCTCAGGTCTTGACTTCCTGGGTAGTTAGGATTATAAATGTGAGCCAGCAGTGCCCAGCAAATTGACTCTGATATTTAAGGTCCTTTTTGTGGTATACATGAGCCTTGGAGACCTGAAAAAGCAACTTAAGCTCAGACCATAGGTGTCCTGAAAACTGTTGGTAGTGCAGCCAGCCTAGGTTTACAGAGCTGTCAGCTCTTCTTGTCACTTTTATTTTCTGTGTTAAAGAATGTGTATAGTTAGGAATAGTCTATTGTTTCCAGAAATGTGTAAAACCACCTTAAAAATGATTGTACATATATATGTAGATCTTTGTTTTTTTAGTTCTTGTGGGTTGTTATTTTCAGAAGTTTTAATTTGGAGGGTACTTAGCCTGACTTGCTAACTTGGATGACACCCCTAGTTGTTAGTGAAAATGCCTCCTTCTTACGTTTTGGGGACTTCTGCCCTGACCCGTGTTGGAGCACAGATTGATAGCAGGCATATCTAAGTTCTTACCCCTTCATGGTAGGCACAATCTCTGTGTTCCTTCTCAGCCCTGAGAATATCGTGTAAGCACAGAGCACCGAGTGAGGGTCAGAGGGATCTTGTAGACTTTTCCAGAACAACAGGATAATCTTGAAGGGAATATACAGAACATCACACACAGGCCTTGTGAAGGTTCTGCACCGTCAGACCCCTTGAACATTCCATTCTCACCCTCTGTGCTCCTTCGTGTGGGCTTGGCTCTCCTGCCAGGCTGGTCCCTGTCCTTCACACTGTCTTCTTTCCCTCCTCGTGAGACTGTATGGGTGTTACTCTCTTCTGTTTTTCTCTGTATTATTGCCATCTCAGGTGGGCACCTTGCTGATATCTGTGACATCTGTCTATCCTGTCATTGCAGCACTTAGAGGACTGCGTGGGAGCTTGTTCTCAGTCTAGGCCCAATTTCCCCCCCAAAAGTCTAGAAATGATGGATGAGGTTTTAAAAATTCTTTATGCCTTTGACAACCATCTCAGACAAACCTTTGTACATAGGGGTTATATGATAACTAATGCGTGGATTAAATATAAATGTAAAAATACAATTTAGGGTCAAGAATAATATATATATATATGTATGTGTGTGTGTGTGTGTGTGTGTGAATGTGTGCATAATTTTTTTCTGACATTACCTACTGGGGCTTAAGCTTAGGACCTTGAGCTCTTGCTCAATTTTTTTTTTGATGAGATAGTTCTCTACCATTTGAGTCATCTCCACTCTTGCTTTTTGCTGCCTAATTGGAGGTAAGAGTCTCATAGATCAGTCTGCCTGGGATGGCTCCATATCTTGATTCTTAGACTCAACTTCTTGTGTAACTAGAATTACAGGCATGAGCCACCAGCTCCCAGCTAATACATGATTCTTGATATTTCTCTAGATGGTCTAGAAAGCTCTTGAAGAATAAGCAAATGTCTGACAAATATTTGGTACTTAATGACTATCTGGTGAGGAGAAGAGCTTCAGTAGATTGATGAAGTTTTTCTGATTAGAATGACAGAAAAGAATAAGCAACGATGGCTTACACCTGTAATCCTAATTACTCAAGACTGAAATCTGAGAATGGAGGTTCAAAGCCAACCTCGGCAGAGAAGTCCTTAAGACTCTGCCTCCAATTAACTAGCAAAAAGCAGAAACAGTGGCTCACGCCTGTAATCCTAACTACTCAGGAGACTGAAATCTGAGAATGGAGGTTCAAAGCCAACCTCTGCAGAGAAGTCCTTGAGACTCTTGTCTCCAGTTAACTAGCAAAAAGACAAATGGGAAAAAAGCATTAGCCTTGAGCAAAAGAAGCTCAAGAACAGTGCTCAGGCCCTGCTTTCAAGCCCCAGTACTGGCATAGAAGAAAAAATAACCCACTGGTACCATACAATTGCAGCAACAAACTGAATAAAAAATGGATATATTCTAGGAAAATCAGGACCATTCAGCAACCATCCACAGCATGTATAGCTTGTAACCTGAGTTCCATAGTGATTCACTTCTCTATAATAGAATTTACTTGTGTACTCACTTGGGCATTCTCATTAGGACAGCAGGGATAAGGTATGGAGCAGTTGCTTTGAGTCTTTAGAGACTATCAGATCTCAGCTTTTGAAGGCATAGCATGAGAGTTCTTCAAAGCCCAGGTATCTGGAATATCCAGTTGGATAGGCCAGTGGTAGATCTCAAAATTTAGCATTTCTGTTAGTTCTTAGGAAATGCTAATGTTGTTGAATCTGGACTATACTGCTTAAACCACTGTATCCCGCACCTGAAGCTTCTTCCCTACTGGTGTCAACCTATAGTTTCATATACCAACCACTCACATAAAGCTGGGAGTCATAGAGCCGCCTTTAACATTGATTGTAAGATTTAAATTGGAGCTTCAAAATGCAGAATTGAACTGAAGATGTGATTCAGGATTAAACAGTTAATCTGATTAGCATGTGCCTTGGCCCAGGGTTTTATTCCTGGATCTAGCAAAAAATGAAAATAAAAAATATCCAGAGTTGGTGGTTTATAAACAGAACTCAAAAAAAAAAAAATCTCGGGAGTAGAGCGCTAGTGTCTCATGCCTATTATCTTAGCGACTCAGGAGGCTGAAACCTAATGATCATGGTTCGAAAGCAGCCTAGGAAGAAAAGCCCATAATGGCTTTTATCTTCAGTTAACCAGATATATATAAGTAAAAAGCACCAGCCTTAAGGGATAAAGCTTAGGGACAATTCCCAACACCCTGATTTGACGCCCCTGTACCAGATCAAAAAATGATATATACATATAAATATATGTATTATTAGAAGTGCTTATCCATATGATGGGTATAAAATATGTAGGTGTGCTAGGTACTGGTGGTGGCTTATGCCCATAATACTTACCACTTAGAAGGCTGAGTTCTGAGGATTGCAGTTCAAATTAGCCTTGGCAGGACAGTCTGTGAGACTCTAATCACCAATTAACTTCCAGAAAACTGCACATAGCCTTGTGACTCAAAGAACTCTATAACTTTAAGTAAAAGAGCTCAGGGACAGTGCCAAAGCCCTTGGGTTCAAGCCCTACAACCTACTTAAAAAAATCTTTGTAGGTATGTACTCTTGCAAAGTTCAGATGATTTTATTATTTAGCCACTGATGTGGAACTGTGCTTTTCAATGTGTGTGTGTGTGTGTGTGTGTGTGTGATTAAAACATACTATAACTTGACAGATGAAATAAACTAATGGTAAGTGAAGAACCAATAAGTAATTAGCTAATTACAAGCAGATGGTTGTAGCAAAACAGATGGTTGCCTTTGACCTGCCCTAGCGTATTATGTGAGGTTTACCATGCAGTTTATGGGGCCTGTTTCCTTGTTACCTTCAGAGTTATTACTGTTGTTATTCTGCTCCTTGGTGAACTGAGGCATGATGGGATCAGCCAGTGCTAAGCGAAACCTGGCTATCAGCTTCTGAACTCCATGTCTCCCAAGAGTACAAGTGTCTTTACTCCTCCTAGCCTTCCATCCTGGGCCTGGGTTAAACAGAACACCCTGCTTTCTTCTCTCTGCTCCAGAGGTCCTGCTGTCCATCTTCCCCTGGGTCTTCATTCTTCCAGGGCTATTGGGTCTCATGCATGCCATGTTCCTAGGCCAGGCTCCCTGACATTTGCCGTTTTCTACTCAAACTATTACTGTGACTCTCGAGTGAGCCTTGCTGCTCCCAGTGGTTTCTCCTTCGCTTGTGCTGAGAATTCTACTAGGTAAATCTCCCACCATACAGCTTTCCAGGTGACCTCCTTATCCAGGAATCTTCAGGAATGGCTGCCACATCCTAGCGATCTTGAGTGCTGCAGTTCATGGGGCTCCCCCACTGAGCTACAACTGCCCCGATTCCTTTACTCCATTGATAAGGTACAGTTCAGACACAGTGTTTCTTTTTAAGCTTCAGGTCATCTTCCCTTCCTCTGATTTCTCCTCTTTCTGTTTGTGAACATTCTGGTGATGCTGGGGAGTGAGGAAAGAGGGGAAGGGTGTGACTGCAACCCTACAGTATGTGCCATCTGACACCATATATCCCCTGAGTGTGTGTTTTTAGGGAAAGACGGGATACCTGGAAGCCCTTTTTAGGCTAGCTCAGCACTCACATTGGAGGGATGGCTGACAAGTTCATTCATTCAGTTTTTGTTGGTGCCAGTTTCTGGGGCTTGAACTCAGGACCTGAGCACCAATCCTTGGGTTTCTTTTGTTCAAGACTAGCATTCTATCACTTGAGCCATAACTCCAGTTCCAGCTTTTCTTCTTTTCTCTTTTCTTTTCCTTCCTTCCTTCCTTCCTTCCTTCCTTCCTTCCTTCCTTCCTTCCTTCCTTCCTTCCTTCCTTTCTTTCTTTCCTTCTTTCTTTCTTTCTTTCCTTCTTTCTTTCTTTTGTGTGACTCTTTGGAGATAAGGGTCTCATGAATGTTCCTTCCTGAGTTGGTTTTGAACTGCAATCCTCAGATCGCAGCCTCTTGAGTAGCTTGGATTATAGGCATGAGTATCTGGCTTTCTTTCAGCTTTTGACAATAAATGGTTAAAAACCTGTGTCAGGGTTTGGCGACTTGAATTCTTTGGGACTAATTGGTTCTTTTCCCAAGTATGTGAAAATTTTGTGTAGCATAAGTATTCACATCATCAGAATGATTCACTAACTGACCTTTTGCAGAACAAAATGGTCTACCTCTTGTTTACACCATGGTTCAGACTTCAAAGGATACAGTGTTAGCTGTGAAGGAAATCGTGTGTGTTTATCCTCCTGGCCTCTGCCTTTCACTTTCTGGCCCATTTATGAGGGTGCCCGAGGGTGTCAGGATATTTATTTACTTTATTTAAAGTGAACTGTAATGATTTTTATGGTATGAATACAGTTTGTTCTTTAGTTTCTTGACATAAGGATTGGAATGTCTAGGTTGAAGTTAGTGTCAAACTGCATATGATTAGATCAACCTCTGAAATGAGTTGATAATCTCAGTTAAAAAAAAAGTACTCAGGGGCCGGGAGTTTGGCCTAGTGGTAGAGTGCTTGCCTAGCATGCATGAATACCCGGGTTCGATTCCTCGGCACCACATACCTAGAAAAAAGCTGGAAGTGGTGCTGAGGCTCAAGTGGTAGAGCTCTAGCCTTGAGAAAGTCCAAGGACAGTGCTCAGGCCCTGAGCTCAAGCCCAGGACTGGCAAAAAAAAAAAAAAGTACTCAGCAAGTCAGTTACCAGTTGGTCACACCTTAATCCTAGTTACTCAGGAGGTTGACATCATGGTGTGAAGCCAGCCCAGGTAGGAAAGGGAAGTCTGAGACTTCACTAAACTACCAAAACAGCCTGCAGCAGAGCTGTGGCTCAAGTGGCAGAGCACTAGCCTTGAGCAAAAGAAGCTCAGAGGCAGAATCCAGGCCCTGAGTAAAAGCCCCAGGACTGTTACCAAATGGTGTGTGTGTGTGTGTGTGTGTGTGTGTGTGTGTGTGTGTGTGTGTGTGTGTTCCTTTGTTCATTCAGCAAGGGTCTTTTAGCTATACCCAGCAATGGTACCAGCCTTGGAATCTTCCTGTTTTGACTGCAGAAGCAGGTGGCTTTCCCTTCTCCCCCTCTCCCGCCCAGTCTCATACAGACCCAGGTACTTTGCTCTGCAGATATCGAGAAGAAAGGGGGGTATATTCATTATCGGCATTCAAACTCTGTGGACCTCTCCATTAAAGCTATGTCCTCTTTCCTCTCCTTCTTCCTTTTCAGAGGGACGCATGGTCATCCAGGACGTTCCCGCTGTCACCAGCAGAGGGCACGTGGAGAACACACCTGACCTGGTTTCAGACTCCACCTACTACAGCAGCTTTTACCAGCCATCTCTGTTCCCCTACTACAACAATCTGTACAACTACCCGCAGTACTCCATGGCCCTGTCTGCGGAGTCCTCTTCTGGGGACGTGGGAAACTCCCTTGGGGGGTCCCCTGTGAAGAACAGCCTTCGGAGCCTTCCAGCACCTTATGTGCCTGGTCAGACAGGAAACCAGTGGCAGGTAGGATACTATCAAGAGACTTAACAAAATCTGTGAAACACTCACATCCATGCACGTAAAGACATATGCTCAGAGAGCATGCGTGCACACATGTACAGGCACAGGATGCTTGTTGCGTGGAGAGTGTTTCCCTCTGCTAGTAAAGCCATTTCACCCCATATATTGAGTGGGGGGACACGGAAAGGACATAGGCATTTATCTGGATTCACTTTTGATTTTTACTGGCAATTTTCGTAAGTATCCTGCTAGCCAGCGTTAGATGTGCAAGTAGCTCAAGCACTTAGGGAATACTGGGCAGTTTTCTGAGTAGCAGTACCCTCCCTGATGAATTTGCACCCTGGGAAGGGAAAGCATTAGAATGTATATGTTTGTATGGAAGGAAGGTAAGGAGAGGAATTAAGTCACCTTTATGTGGGGCTGATCTGGGTGCATTTGATTGTATATAAATTGAGGTCAGTCATTCATACTTTATGCAGTGTCAAAAGACTGCAGGTCAGATGCTGGTGACTCGTGAGCAGGAAGATAATCCTGGCTATTCAGGAGGCTGAGATGTACTGATCAAGGCTCCGTGCTACCCTGAGCAAGAATGTCTATGAGATCCTTGTTTCCATTTAACTACCAGAAAGCTGGAAGTAGAGTTCTGGCTCAATGGTAGAATGCTAGCCTTGAGCAAACAAGCTTAGCGTGTTTATGCTCAGGCCCTGATTTCAAACTCTAGTGCTGGCACAAGGAAACCAACAAAACCCCCAACAAATTATGACGTGAAAATGGACCACATATGAGTACACATGAAATGATTTGTGTGTCTTTGGGGGAAACATTTGACTCCTTTAAGATATGGATATGGTAAAGGATAAAGTTTCTACTCATGGTACCACATGTGTTCATTAAAATATCGTAAAATGATGGAAAAAGTATTTTTGAGAAAGTTGTATAAACCTACAGATGGTATTTTTAGCTAATGTTGAAAGGTTTGGAGTGGATTCAGATTACTTTGTCATCAGAATGGTCCTTGGAGCTTCGCAGAGGTGCATGGGGTAGAAGTTAAGATGCCCTTCATCTTGCTTTGTTTCTGAAAACTCCTCTGACTTTGCTCTTTGGAGATTGCCTTGTTTCTGCTGGTGGCAGGCAGCTACTGGGGAGATGGTGCGTGAGTGAGTCACTTCCATGAGTGCTGCCCTGATTTTCTGTTTCCTTTGGAAAGTTTTCCTCAGCATACCTGCGCTTGCTCATGCTGCTTTGCTATCCAGTGCCCTTGGCCACATCTAGGCTTAGCCTAGAGCTAGCACCAGATGCTACGTCTCGTGCATGACCTTGACCCTATTCCTGAGACCCAGCTTTCTTCCTAACTCTTGACCAGATGGAGTCTTCGTGTACTTTGTCCCCCTTGCCTTGCTGCATTGTGTGCCCTGTGTTTCTCAGCCAAAAACTCCTTTCTGATTCTTACAAAATGCCATCTAGTAGAAATGATCCTTTTTTTCACTAAGCTACACTTCTTAGAGATAAATAAGCATTCGATTACTCACATAACAACTATTGAATTTTTTTGTAGAAATGAGACTTCTGCAAGGCTTCTTATAAAAATGAAGCAAGCTGTATAATGCTTACTAAATGTAAAACCTATTTAAAGAGAAAGGAGAAAGTAGTCTCTTGGGACAGACCCTCACTGTCATGCAGTGTTTCCCTTGACTGCCTTGTAAGCTAAGAGCTGCTTGAATCCCTTCTGCTCTGTCTCCAGGCCTGCAGAGATTTGTGGCCCAATCATAGATTCCTGTCCTGTTGTGAAACAGGAATAACATTTGTGACACTGGAACAAACTCACGATGAATGGCTGGTTCCACTGACCAGCAGCTCAATTTCGCTTCTGCATTTAATTGCCTGCAAAAGCTGTTTATTGCCCTGTGCACTCCTCCACGGCAACATTATCTCTTAAATAAACATGTTTTACCAGGTTGACAAGGGAGAAGTGCATAGGAAGTGAGCAGAAATAAATACGGGAGGGCTCGCAGCTGGGCCTGAGATCTCCTTCAGGCGTGGGGCAGGCGCCCTCTTGATTGCTTTCCTCCAAGTTTGTGCTACCACATTCTAGCCACAGCTGAGTGTGGTCAGATGGTAGGCTTGGTGGTTTTGTTCCTCCTAGTCACCATTTTTTGCTCAGTCTGATGTCTTCCACAATTACTTGTCCATGGATAATTATGTACCTCATTGGAATGCATTCATTTATTAAATGGACATGAATCAAGAAAGTAGGTATGTGTTAGGATGGATCTCTGAATAGAATGGAAACATAATAAAACCCAATGGGGCAACTATCTCTTTTTGTTTTTGTCAGTTGTGGGATTTGAACTCTGGGCCTGGGCACTGTCCCTGAGCTCTTCAGCTCAAGGCTAGCTCTACCACATTGAGCTACAGCACCACTTTTGGTTTTCTGGTGGTTACTTGGAGATAAGAGTGTCATAGACTTGTTCTCCAGGCTGCCTTTGAACGGTGATCCTTTGATCTCAGCTTCCTGAGTAGCTAGACCAGTGTCCAGCTGAATACGGTTCTCATAGATGTTCTTAGTGTATTATTCAGGGGTTAAGCAAAAATGTCTGTCTGTGGTTTTGTCTGGATCAAAACCAGGGGACAAAAGTAGCTACAGCAGTACATGAAGAAGACTGTGTTAGTTAAACATGGATGGATTCCAGAACAAAGTTGAACTGGCCTCTGGAAGTCTGAGGCACTGGGAAAGGTCAGGAAGCCTGAGGCATGTCTGACTCAGGAGCAGAGCAGGAACCAGGCCTGATGCATACTAAGGCTTGCTTCTGCGGCCTGCCTGAGGTGGTCTAGGAGCATCCTGGGAGATTGGCATGGACTGGCTCTTCTGCAGCATCTTTTTGTTTGTCCAAGGTTTCCAGGTGGTCCTATAGATTGTTTCCATTTTTCCAAGAGTCCAGTTTGATCTCAACTGACTTGGAAAGCCTCAGGAAAGGCTGCTGTACTCGGGAGACTACAGCATCATCAAATTAGAATTGGAATGAAGTCTATTAACAGCCACTGCCAGGTTGTTACAGGTTAGGAAATAATAACAGCCTTGTGGGAATTCTGTAATGTGCTTGAAAATTAGATAATTAGATGACCGTGTTTGAAAGCTGTCCGATTTGATCTGGTTGGGCTAGTGGCCAAACTTGTATCTATTTACATTTGCACTTTTCGCTTACCACTCCCCCC
Source organism: Megascapheus bottae (assembly GCF_031878675.1). NCBI lineage: Eukaryota > Metazoa > Chordata > Mammalia > Rodentia > Geomyidae > Megascapheus > Megascapheus bottae. The sequence goes on from NC_143511.1 coordinate 26,137,865, forward strand.
AAGTAGATGTGAATGATACATAATTTTTAAAACGAGGGACTTTTTAGAAAGCATTCTCAAATTCCTTGGAAGTCCACATTTATTTAGTTGGTGAAGTGTTTGTCATTTGAATAAAGACTCAAACCAATGGAATGCACAACAGAGACAAATTTGTCCTGTCTTTTTAATACCATATTAGAAATACAAGAGGAAAGGAAAAGAAAAATAATTAATCTCTAGTGTGTGACAGAGCATGTAGAGAAGCTCCTTTATTTCTTTCTTTGGTCAATGATGATTCTTGCTGAGTCCCTGTTCCAGGGCCAACCTTCTACATAGTTGGCATTATAAGCATGTACCTCCATGCTCTGCTTTTCGCTTTATTTTTTTTCCCCCTCATCACATTCCTTCTCACAAGCATTCTTTTTGGCAGTCTCATTTTTCAACCAATATTAGAAGGAAGACAGACAACCTAATTGTGTCTCTTGAGTGTTGATGTAAAGCTAGAAAATGGAAACTTTGCCCACCTAACCCTGTGTGTGTGTGTGTGTGTGTGTGTGTGTGTGTGTGTTGTGTGCGTGCTTTGTGAACTTATTTTTATTTCAAATGCCAAAATATTGCTGATATTTAAAGTAGTTTATATGGAATGGGGAGTTTGGGATTTTGGTTGTTGTTTAAGTCATTTGGTGGGAACTCAGAGGAGGGTCTTTGGGTGTGACCACCCAGGTGAGGACTGGTCGGGGCAAACAGGATGGAGATTGGGCAGCCTCGGGGTACTGGGCCTCGTGCCTCCTACTCCATCTTCGCCTCTGTCAAACCTAATTATCAGGGAAATTGAGGCTTGGGGAGATGAGATCCCTTGGCATTAGCTGGTGAGGAGGGCTGCCTTCTGTGTAGGATGTAGAGGGAGATCTGGAAATTCTGGCCTGTTTCTGTACACACGCTTGTGTGTGTGTATACACACGCACGCACACTTAGACGTATGCACAGACTTCTGTGTGTTCTGAGGTACACAACTTTCTTTCCATTCATGTGTGTGTGTGTGTGCGCGCGCGTGCGTGCGTCTGTTTGTCTGTCTGTCTGTCTGTCGTGGGGCTTGAACTCGGCCTGGATGCTGTCCCTGAGCTCTTCAGCTCAAGGCTATAGCCCTACTCCTTGAGCCACAGTGCCACTTCTGGTTTTCTAGTGATTAATTGGAGATAGGAGTCTCATGGTCGTTAGTGCCTGGGCTGGCTTTGAACCACGATCCTCAGATCTCAGCCTCGCCAGTATTACAGGCGAGGGCCACCGTGCCCGGCTTCTTTCCGTCTTCGTTGTGTCAGTTGGGTTGCATGGAGGGGGGTAGGCTTTCCATGATGACCTTGATGGCCACCTTGAATTGAGTGACCACCAGCCGCCATTGGAGTCTTTACAGGGTTTAGGGAAAGTGTAAGAGTATGTGAGTGTGTGCTTCTATTTGGGAGGCAGCCCCTGACCCTCTCACCTTGCCCTACTGGCAGTCTGTCATGTTCAGACCTCGTAAGATTCCCCTCCACACACTGCTGATTTATGCTAAAAGTATCCTAATGTTTCTGACAGCTCATGTGTGACATGAATATAATCCATATTTCTTAGAGCAGCTAGTTCAAGTGGCTTATTTCCCAATACTGCTGATAGGGCTATATCTCTCCATGTCGCCATCGTGCAGATTTTGATGGTAACATATTGTTTCCGGGTCACTAGCTTTGTCTAAAACAGTAGGTTGGAACAGAGTAGCAGAGGTTAATTAAGTTTGTCTATCAAGGTGGGAGCAGATATAGAAGCTTCTCTTGCTTCTGATCCTAAAAATCAAAGTTTCTATGGCTGTGCCCATCTCTTTTCATTTCCAGGCTGCCCTCCTCCAAGAAAGTTTCTTATTTGCTGCAGAAGCAGAAAACTTAAAAAACCAGAAGAGTTGACAAAATGCCAGTGTTAGTGAATTGCTCTTTATAATGAGTAGATTTATAATGAGACAGACCAAGAGCTTTTCCAGTAAGCTTCCTTAAATCAGAACCGAATTACTAACATCTCTCTAGGTAATTTCTTGGTGTGTTGATGATTTATTAAATTATGAGGACTAATTGAGATAACAAGACTGTTCTTTCCTACTTCTCTGTAAATGGTTATTTTCTTCCACCATGGCCTTTCTCCTGTAGTTAGTAACCAAAGGCTTCTCAGGCCTTCTCCACCAATCTGAGGAGAGGCCATACAATGACTTTCAGAGATTTGATGGGTGAACCAGAGTAGAGGGTGCTAGGTCTGGATAATTATTAACCAGAAATCCATTCAGACTTTTCTTCATCACTTTCTCTCAGCTGTTTCCTGATGCTGTTTCTTGCTCATTTTCATGTAAAATGACTTGTATTTATGCCCAGCCATGCATGAGTTCTGTTGAGAAGTCAGAGGCTGAATTTTAGACTGTGAATCAGACAAATGAAAGTTTTTGGCACAGGGACAGGAAGATTCAGCACAGATTGTTAAAGATGAGTCAGGCAAGGAGCTAGTTTCAACCAGACATGGTTCGTTATGATTAGATTCACAAGATCAGCCCTTACTTTACCCTGTCTTTTTTTTAAACTATATTTTGAGTTTTTATCTTTTCTTTTTTGGTACCAGGGATCAAACTGAGGTCTTCCAGGGTCCAGGAAAAGGAAATGTTTTGTAACACTTGACCTTTTCTAATTATTCCTAGAGCCTACAGTCCAAGCCATATATCAGACAAGTTAAATCTGGTTTCCTAGGGGTAGGTGGGCGTCAGTGTGGATCTTTACCTTCCCTGGGTGTCAGTGTGGATCTTTACCTTCCCTTACTGCAGTGTGGGAGTCAAGGTTGAGAAACCAGTACACACATTTATAAATAAAGTTTTATTGCAGCACAAGTCAGGCCCATTTGTTTGCCAGTTGCCTAGAGATTCCATGACTTGCAACCCTGAAATCTTTACTGTCTTCTCCTTTTTGGTAGAAAGCTTGTTGATTCCTGCTGGGTAGTCTTTAGTGCACATTTGTCAGATCTGTTGTTGTTGTTTTTTAAAGATTTGTATAAGTTCTGTTGGTGAAAGGAAAAAAGATGTGGTGCTTCTCAAAGCCTGCACACCATGTCCTGTGTCTTTCTTTGTTCATGGGAAAATGAGAAGCATTTTCCATGGAGAACTGACTGGCAGATACTCTCCATCCTTAGGGAGGCGAGTGAGCCCACAGCCCAGAGTGGAAAGGCTCTTATTCATTATGCCTTCTGTGCTTGTGGTGGCCCCTGTAAATGCAGGGCTCATTACACACCCCAGAGAACTGACTCTTCCCTTGGAAGAGGCTGGACTTCGTTGTCACGATGGCAGTTCTTCTAGAAGTGATCAGGGCTCTGAAAAAGAAGCCTGTGAGCTCTGTGAGAACTGCACAGATAGGAAAAAAAAATTTATTTTTGCCAGTCCTGGGCTTGACCTCAGGGCCTGAGCCCTGTCCTTGGACTTTCTCAAGGCTAGAGCTCTACTACTTGAGCCACAGCACCACTTCTGGCTTTTTTCTATGTATGTAGTACCAAGGAATCGAACCCAGGTCTTCATGCATGCTAGGCAAGCACTCTACCACTAGGCCAAACTCCAGGCCCAGAAAAAAATGTAAAGGCATTATATTTCCAGAAGTTGGACTTGTTCCCTGTTCTGGTGGAGATTTGGTGGTTATAAACAGTTGCTTAAAAAGAGTCTTTTAGACGGTCCTTCTTTAGTGATAGCTTCCTACGTGTGAGAGAAAGGGCTCTAGTGCTTTCAGCTCCTGTCACCAGAGCAAGGTTTGGGGGACCTGCAGATTCACAGTCAGAGAACATTCCAGATTTGCAGGCTCACCTAGTCTTATTATATTCCTTATCTCCATTTACTCCGTTTAAAAGACCCCAAACAATTTGAGCGCCCATGAAAGGAAGCACCGAGATGCCTTGGCCTGATTGATAACTGCCTGCTGCATAGTCAGCTGCACCCATCGATTTCATGGTTCCCCCATGGACCCCCTGACCTGAGCGCTGTCAAAAGCATTGGTAACCCGTTCTTTGCCTTCGGCGATTTTCTGTGTACAGTTTGCTTAACCTCTTATTTAGTGAAGATTTATAGGACAATTAGAAATGAAAACGGGATGACTGGCCTAGAAAAGATGCCACTGTGTATATTTTAGCAAACACACTCACAAGAATAGGAGGAGCTTGGCTAGGTAAACCTCGCTTGAAATGATCGCATTCTGTCTTCCTCTTCCTGCAGATGAAAAACTCGGAGAACCGCCATGCCATGAGCTCCCAGTACCGGATGCATTCATACTACGGGCCTCCCTCCTACCTGGGCCAGAGCATGTCCCAGGTCTTCACTTTTGATGACGGCCCCTCCTACTCGGAATCTAAAGCGAGTGGTAAGTGTCTGCTTTGGACAGGCTTTGGGTATCCAACACTAGGGCCCTAGCCCTCTTCCAGGGCTGAGCTGTGAGTTCATTTGTGTGTGAAAGCATTTAACTATGGAATGGTTTTTCTGTGCTTGACTTTTTTTGTTGTTTTGTTTTATTGTAAAGGTGATGTACAGAGGGGTTATAGTTATATAACTCAGAGTTCATTTCTTTTTGAACAGTGTCATCTCTTCCCTTGTTCTCTCCCATTTTTCCCTCCCCTCCTCACCATTTTTTTTTTTTTTGAGGTAGTCTCACTATGTAACACAGGTTGGGCTTGAACTTAATGCCTTTTCTGCCTCAGCCTTCTGAGTGTGGGAATTATTACAAAATATCTTACCACACCTAGATAGTTCTTGGTGTTTCCTTTTTCCTACTTTCCTGCTTTATTGGGATTGTGGAGGGATTAAAGAAAGAGTATGGAAAATACTTGAACATACATAAAATTCAGTCCTCTGAAAGATACACTGTAAGACTCAACAATCCCTAGAAATTTGGTATTATTGACTTAGTCTTTTACCAATGGCACTGGATAAACTGAAGTTAAAATTATAGGTAAATTCTTTTTCTAGAAACTTTGATCTGGTTCTTGTATGAAAGGTTCATTTTCCCGTGTGCGTGCGTGTGTGTGTGTGTGTGTGTGTGTGTGTGTGTGTGCTCTAGTCTTGGAGCTTGAACTCAGGGACCTTGGTACTCTCCTGAACTATTTTGCTCAAGGCTAGCAGTCTACCACATGAACCCCCAGTGCTGCTTCTGGCCTTTTGGTGGCTAATTGAAAAGAAATGTCTCATGGAACTTTCCTGCCTGGACTGATTTCAAACTGTGATCCTCAGATCTCAGCCTGCCGAGTAGATAGGATTACAAGTGTGAGCCAGTTCATGAAAGTTTTACTTACCCAGTTCTGTGGTGAAAACTCTATGAGAAATGTAATGAATGATTCTTTGCAAAAAATAAGCAGAAGCAAAGAATTCAGCATACAGTTTCCTAGAGAATAGACAGAAAACTTGAAGGGACACTTACTTAAAAATATCCTTTGTAGAAAGTAGAAAGGTGGGTCTTATGAGCAATAGTAGCAATATAAAGTAAGAAGTCATGTAGTTCTACTGAGCACACAGGCCCAAGTCCTCTTAACTTGGAAATCCCTCTCTGAGCTGTCACTCTGGTACATCAATGTGCTCTGAAAAGCATTTTTTTCACTCAGATGCTAGAAACTCAAAATTTCTTTAAATATACAGAAATTAAAACACCCATTCAAATCCTTCATGCTACAATCTATTTCCAATCCGCTACTATAAAATTACTCATAATAGAAATACCAAAAAATGGTCCAGTTACTTTAGATAGTGAAATAATTACTACCAATAAAATATATTTTGTACATGATTCTTTTGTGCTGAGAATGTATACAATCTTAATAGCATCCCCCCCCAAATGACATGAAAAGGGATTCTGAAAAGCTAGGTCAACTACAAAACAGGAAACAAAAATAAAACAACAACAACAGTGAAAAAACAGGCCATGCCTGTAATCCTATCTATTCAGGAGGCTGAGATTTGAGAATCCTTACTTGAAGCAGAAAGCTTGTGAAAGTCTTATCTCCAATTAACACCAAAGTGCTGGAAGTGGCAGTGTGATCCCAGAGTTCAAGCCCCAGTCCCCGCACACACAGATGAAAAAAGCAGTCTCAGAAATGTAAATTTGGCACTCTCAAAGCTGGTAACCTGTTGTTAAAATATTCTAAGAAACAAGTAATATCTGTTTATACTCTGTTATCTAGAGCAGGTGGACATACTGTGAAGATTCTTACCTAGCCATGTAAGGGACATTGCCTTTTCTTTAGATTAAATTTTTGGGGGTTCTTTTTGTGCCAGTCCTGGGTCTTGAACTCAGAGCCCTTACATTCTTGCTTGGCTTTTTTTGCTCAAGGTTCTCACTCTACCATTTCAACCACACGTCTGCTTCTGAGTTTTACTTGTTTATTGATAGGATGGGGTATTGTTTGCTTTTACCCTTTCCTTTCTGGATACTTGTAATAATGAACAATAATTTAGTAGCTGAAAATGTCTTTTTTGGACAATTGGTTTGAAAGACAGATTCCACCACTCACTCCTGCTAGGCAGACACTTTTGGGGCCCTCTTTTCCTGATACCCAGGGGCAGGCATGTGGTTCTGGTCTGGATACTTCATGTATGTGACTATGTGTGAAGTCAATTTTTGCATACTAAATACTCATTTCCCAGAAATTTTTGTTTTAAAATGGAATGCGTATTCATCTTTTGGAGTAGAAATAAAATAACCCAATAAAACATCTTTTTTTTTAATACAGTCGACTTCAGAGTTTATGCAGTAGCAATGCAAATAACTCTGATATAATAGCTTTGAAATAAAAAATGGCTGCTTAATGAACCGGAGCCCTTGGGAATACATAATTCTTCAACTTCAGTTTTAACCTTCTCCTAAACATTTAGGCCGTGGTGACAGGCAGACCCTTGTTATGGTATTGCTTTTCCAGGTCTCCTTTTAAATTTTTTGTATTGCAATATCATCTTTTGTTTTAGCAAACACAACCCAGGCAGGAAATGGAAGTGGAGACAGCTTGAGTGAGTAGGAAGAGACACTGACCTAAGGCTTATCCTGTATTAAGTAAAATACAGTTTTCCATTTTTGGATGTGTTAGTTGTGGGCTTGAACTCAGGTCCTGGGTGCTGTCCCTGAGCTCTTTTGCTCAAGGCTAGTACTCTAGTTTTTTGGTGTTTAATTAGAGAGGAGTCTCTCACTGGCCCAGGCAATGGTGGCTCTTGCTTGTAATCCTAGCTATTCAGAAGACTGAGATCTGAGGATCATGATTCAAAGCCTGTTCTGGGCTGGGGGAGTGGCCTAGTGGTAGAGTGCTTGCTTAGCATGCATAGAGCCTTGGGTTCAATTCCTCAGTACCACATACTCAGAAAAAGCCAGAAGTTGTGCTGTGGCTCAAGTGGTAGAGCACCAGCCTTGAGAAAGCCCAAGGACAGTGCCCAGGCCATGAGTTCAAGCCCCAGGACTGGCAAAAAAAAAAAAAAAGCCTGTTCAGACAGGAAAGTCCTTGTGAGACTCTTACCTCCAGAAACTATAAGTGGAACTGTGGCTCAGTGGTAGAAGGCTAGCCTTGAGCGAAAGAGCTCAGGGACGCCCAGGCCCAGAGTTCAAGTCCCATTACCAATACAAAAGGTTTTCATGGAGACTTTTTTGCCTAGGCTGGCTTCCAGCTGTGACCTCACATCTTAGCCTCCTAAGTAACTAGGATTGCAGGCATGAGATCCTGGCTCCTGGCATTGTGTGTGTGTGTGTGTGTGTGTGTGTGTGTGTGTGTGTGTGTGTGTGTTTCCCTCACGGCTAGTGTTCTACCACTTGAGTCACACTTCTGCTTCCAGCTTTTTAATAGTTAATTGGCAATGAGTCTCAAGACTTTCCTGGCTTACCTGGTTTTGAACCATAATCCTCAGATCTTAGCCTCCTGAGTAGCTAGGACTTAGATGCAAGTGAGAGCCACCAGAACCTGGCCAAAGTTTGTTTTTTACGTAAGTTGACTATGGAGAATGAATTCCTTGGCCAAGCAGATTGTTAAAAAGTGAGAATAGGAATCATGCCTTTATTTCTGCATTCATGATCAAAGCATCCTAGAAAGCTGGATGCATTACTCTGTATTGACTGTGGTAAAATGAAGCAAGGCTTCCATTGGTGGGGCTGTGTAGGTGAGGGTCAGTATCGAATCAGCTGAGCTGTGAGGCTGAAGTTCACATTGCTGACTGCACTCTCCTTTCATCCATACTCACTCTCCATAGTGACAAGAACAGCTGTAGTTCATGCAATTCGTATCCCATGAGATGCTGCCTTCGATTCTGTGTAATCTTGATTATAAATTTCTTTAGGACCCAGCTCTACTTTGATTACTTCTGTTTGTCCTTGGTTGAATGAGCATATTCATGAATGTGGCACACTTTTGTTTTGATGGTCCTCATAGTTCTGAGGAAAGCACTGTACCACTTAAACTCCATCTCTAGCTCTTTTTGCTTGAGTTTGTTTTTAGATAGGATCTCACTTTTCTGTGTGCCAGGGAAGCTTCCAGCTTTGATCCTCCTGCCCATACTTCTTGAGTAGCTGGGAACACAGGCAAGAATCACTACATCCAGCTTGTTGGTAGAGGTAGGAACCTAGCTAACTTTGCCAAGGCTGGCCTTGGACTGTGATCCTCCTGTTCTCTGCTTCTCTAGTTAGCTGAGATTATAGATGTACACCATCACACCTGGCCTTTCATTTTTAATGCATTTACCACATTGGGAAACACAAGCATGAAAGAGTAGAGTTGTCAGTGTTGTGTGACAGAGCCAGTGCACAATTTGGGAATGAAGTAGTTAAGGAAATGTGTGTGGTTTTTGTTTTTTGTTTTTTAGAAATTAGATAGGAATCCCACTTGTAGGAAGAAATTACCCATGCTTCTTGTCCCAGGAACAATGGAATATTTTTAGCACTGTCATTCTTGAGACAAAGGTGTAAATTCAAAGCAAGGCAGCAAGACAAAACTGTAAGAGGCAATTTATTAGAGACAGAAAGAGGAACTTCAGAGAGGAACAGGAGGTATTTGAATTTATGACAGAGTTGGAGAAGCAGACACAGAAGGAAGACGTTGCAGTCCACGCTAGCAAGGCTATTGTACCAATATGCACATGAGAGAAACGACTAGAATTTCTTCCAGCTTTTCTGCAGATTGGCTTGACTGAAAGTGTGGATGCTAAGAGGACTAGGGCCTGCCTTGGGCCCTGTAACTCACAGTTGATCAGGTATGTCAGCTTTGGAAATGGAGGAGTAAGCCACAAAGAACAATGGCAAAATCTAGCTACTTTGGGATGACTGTGGGGAAGGAGATTATCTAAAACCCAGCTGATGTCTGAAAGACACCTGTCTTTAGGATTTCACAGTGTGTGTTAGCTTGAGGTACTGGGCATGATGGGTTCTTTACAAAGTCAGTAGGAGGCTTTGTAAAGGGACAGTGTCTGGGATTAAGAGGATATGTGAGGATTTAGAGGATATATTTTAGGATATGTGAGCCTCCATTTTCTCTTTAGGGCTTACACAGTGGGGGGAGCATTTGGATAAGTTAAAACCTTTGGGTATCTTGGGATAGGAATGAGGATATCATACATTGTGTGTGTGTGTGTGTGTGTGTGTGTGTGTGTGTGTGTGTGTGTGTGTATGTGTGTGCGTGTGCTTGTGTGTATGGCATGGGTGTGCCAGCCCTTGAGTTTGAACTCAGCCTGGGTGCTCTCCCTGAGCTTCTTTGCCCAAGGTTAGTGTTCTACCACTTGAGCCAAAACTCCACTTCTGGCTTTTTGCTGGTTAATTGGAGATAAAAGTCTCATGAACTTTGCTGCATAGGCTGGCTATGAACCATGATCCTCAGATCTCAGCCTGAGTAGCTAGGGTTACAGGTGTGAGTCATCAGCATCTGGCTTAGAATTTCCATTTATTTTAGGTAAAGAAGGCCATGGGAAAAATAAGTTGGTGGGAAGTAGAAGGTGTGTGTGCTAGTGTATGTGTGTGTGTGTGTGTTACTGGGAATTGAACCCTCAGTCTCACAATACCAAGCAAGTGCTCTAACACCAAGCTGCATCCATAGACCCTAGGGGATTAATTTTGTGCACCTTCTATTTGAAATGTTCATGATTCCTCCCAGTTTCTTGTCTAGTGTGAGTTAGATATAGGAAACCTAGAGTTCAGGAAACTAACTCTTCTCTGCCAGAAATGAACGTGGATGATGAGATGGCTTGGAGAAATGAAACTTGGGTGGATAGACAGGGGAGTGGGGAGTTGGCCGTGAGCTGGTCAGTGATTGGGTCTTGGAAGCCAAGGGGAGGAGTTAGTTCAGTGAAGAGAGCTACATGGTGCTTCTGAGATGTCCACCTGTTGCCAGATAGGAATAGTGGATGGCCTTGTGAAGCAGTCGTGTTGGTGGGGAGATGGGACCAGAGCCTGAGAGAATATTCCCAAGTGCATGAGAGAGGAGAAGCAGGTAGAGTTCACATGGCATTTTGCAGGGGGGGTGGTTGTTGCATGGTGAGAAATGCACAAGTGGGGCAGTGACTAGAAGTGGGAAGTCGAGTTGGAGAGGAAGTCATTTCCCTGGGTACAGGAAACCTTGTGGTGGCCTTGTGTGCTGATGGGAGGGAAACTCTTTGCTGGCAATGGCCACAGCAGTGTGCCTGGGCTCACAAGACCAGTCTTATCAGTGGGCCCCGTTGCTTTGCCTCTCTGGAGGGGGTGCCAGGTGGTCAAGGCGGTGAAGTCCATGGTGGAGCATAACTTCAGCCAGGAGGCAAAAAGGAGGAGGAAACAAAGTGAGGCCCCCCCCAAACCCCTTTAGGATTTGTCCCCATGAACCAGGACTCACAGTAGACATCGCCTCCTAACAGTTCCACCACCTCAGTGGTGCCAGCTGGGGGAGCAGCACCTTTGGACCTATCCAGATGTAGAAGAGTGCTGTTTGCTAGGTCGTATGCTCATTCTATAGTTAATTTTGTTTTGATGGGTTGGAGGGTTTGAACTCAGGACCTCATGTGTGTTAGGCAGGTGTGAGACTGCTATGTCAGACCTCCAACCTGGTTATTACACATGGGTTATTTTTGAGATAGAATACTGTTTCCTTCCCCTGGTGGGATAGCCTGAATGGAGATCGACCTATTTGTAGACTTCCAGCCATTGCCGGGATCCCGCTTCCTTCCCTTGGTGAAGCTGGAGTCTTGTGGACTTTCCTGCCCAGGCTGGACTAGAATCAGAGTTTCTGGTTCGCAGGCACATGGGATCCAGGCACATGCTACTGTATATAACTGTGGTGTTAGAAGGGATTTTGTGAACTTGGGGGGAGGGTGGTGCTGGCCTCAAACAATGATCTCATTCTCAGCTTCCCAAGGAGGTAGAATGCAGACATTGAGCCGCCAGCAACTGGTTTCACTGTTTAATTTCTCAAGGAGAAATTAACTGTGGCACTTTCCATTCTTACCCCCAAACAACCCATGGTCCCTTTCTACTCTTCCCACCTCCACCCCATCTGCTTGTGAATTGCCAGCATTTTTGTCAGCTCCACTTTTGTTTTTGTTTGTTTGTTTTGTGAGTGGTTAGTTGGAAATAAGAGTCTCACAGGGACCTTTCTGCCTAGGCTGGCTTCAAACCACAATCTTCAGCTAGGATTATAGGGTTAAAGGTGTGAACCACTTGCATCTGGCTTAGTAGCTCATTTTTTAATTGTATATTATAAAAGCATCCCACCAGGACGGATTGCAAACTGAAAAAAATGAAAACACAACTTAAGTCCCCACTCTGTGGATAGCTGGAAAAATCACTGATGGGTCTGCCTTGGAGGACTGACTCAGGTAAAGGTGTGGCCTAGGTAGTGGTCAGACACCTGTGTCCACAGGTTGGCCTGAGTTCAAGTCCACGGGGAAAAGTGTCTGATCCACATCTGTAGCTCTAAATCTAATGTGGTGGAGAGGAACACACGTGGACCTTCCTTCATGTCTTCCATTGGCAGTCTCAGTTTGTTCTTGGGAAGTGATGCTTCCTGTTGCTTTTGCCTCTGTTTCTCTACCTGATACAGGTAGATGAGGACACACACAGGTTCTGGAGGCCATACTGATTCAATGTATTTTTGGGGGGGGGTTGTTGTCCAGTGTGTAAATATGCCAAGCACAGTACAAATGCCATTCTGCTGGGGTCGCTTGTTACTTCTTGTAAAGGAGAAAGATGTTCCGGAAACATCTTAGAGTCTGGTCCAGACTATAGCGAGGGAGGGAGGATAGGAGCTGCTTTTTCCCTGTGTGTGTGTGTGTGTGTGTGTGTGTGTGTGTGTGTGTGTGTGTATTTTGCCCTGAGTGAGGCTGACCTTAGAGTTCCCTGCTTTAAGAACAGTCGATTACATTTTATGCAACATTTAGAAGATGGTTGAGTTGAACTTAAACTTGACACTGTAGGAAATGACTTCTCATTTGGTAGATTGCAGAGGAAAGAGCACTGCACTGGTAAATTTATTTTCCTTATATGACCTTGATATTCTCAGTTGGGGTTTTGAGCAGAGAAGCCAATGGATGGGTCAGAGGCCTGGAGCATGCAGTTGGGGGAGGAAGGGAAAGGACCTTCTCAGGAGAAGAGGTCTGGCTCTAATCCCAGGCCCCGGCCCAACAGCAAGAAGCTCATCGGTACCAGAGCTTCCATTCCTCTGGAAAGCTGAAAGCAAGTGTGTGTGTGTGTGTGTGTGTGTGTGTGTGTGTGTGTGTGTGTGTGTGTGTGTGTGTATTTTGGTCCTAGAGTTTGAATTTAGGGCCTGGGCACTCCCCGTGAGCTTCTTTGTGCTCAGTGCTAGCACTCTACCACTTGAGCCACACCACCACTTCTGGCTTTTCCTGAGTGGTTTACTGGAGATAAGAGTCACATGGACTTTCCTGCTTGGGCTGGCTTCAAACCTGGCTCCTCAGATCTCAGCCTCCTGAGTAGCTAGGATTACAGATATGAGCCATCAGCACCTAGCTTCTGTTTTTGTTTCCTCAGTTATATTTCTATTACCTTCAAGTAGTTGTACAGAGGAATTTTACCGCTTAAAAAAATCAGTTCTGTGTATGCACCTTGATTGGTGGCACTCCTTCCTTCATTCTCCCTCATCCTGCTCAACACTACCTCTCCCCTCCCCTCAGTTTTCTTAATTTTTGTTGGATAAGCTTTGAACTTTTTTTTTTTTTGGCTAGTCTTGGGGCTTGAATTCAGGGCCTGAGCACTGTCCTTGGGCTTTCTCAAGACTAGAGCTCTACCACTTGAGCCACAGCACCACTTCCAGCTTTTCCTGTGTATGTGGTACTGAGGAATTGAACCCAGGGCTTGGTGCATGCTAGGCAAGCACACTACCACTAGGCCATGCTCCTGGACCCCTATGTTGGGTTTTTTGAGGAGTCTCCAAATGGATTTATAGAATGATTGTACTAATTTACATTCCTATCAATAGTGAAATAGTATGTTTTTGTTTGTTTTGTTCATATCCTTGTCCAGCATCTGTTGTTTTTTGTATTTTTATTTTTTTGTTGGTTGTGGGGCTTGAACTCATGGCCTGGGCCCTGGCCCTGAGTTCTTTTGCTCAAGGCTAGCACTCTGTCACTATAAGCCACAGCACCACTGCTGTGATAGCTTTTCTCACTGGGATGAGATGGGAACCTCAGTGTTGTTTTGATTTGCATTTCCTTTTTGGCCAGCAGTGATAAGCATTTTCAGAGTAGTGTTTTTTTTTTTTACAATATTTTACACGTATGTTTGCTAAGTAAGCATCCTGGTAACTTACGTATAGGGGGTACAAAGAAAAATAGGAGTGTAAAGCACTTTAGCATGTATTAATAATGAAGACATTGTTCAGTGAGGACAAGAAGATCCTTTTTTATTTTCCCTCAAAGGAGCCACCTTACAGCGTATAAAGTGGGCAAGATTGAGGGATGGTGGTAGGTCCTGCCATGTCTCCTGTGGAGTAAAATGACACTGTTTGACAAGGCTACCACCATTCTGTCATCTAAAGACAGCAGGACTTCCAGGAGATGCAAGCCAGGGAGGTGAGAGGAAATGCTTTTCCGACACAGACCCAAGCAGATGTGGCTGGGGTATGTCCTCACATTTTCCAAATGCCTAGGCTTGGCCAGTGTCCTCAGAGAGATGCCGGATAGGTGGCTCATGGTTTCTTGAATGAATGAGAAACCAACTGTTGGTTGGTCAGGTCTCACTGACCTGGGGGTTTGGGCATTGTGATAAAGCAATCAGTGCAATAAATCAGTGCAAGGCATCATCGGTGCCACCCCCAGGCCACAGGCATTCTGGATTTATATCATGGGGGAAACTTCCCATTGGAAAACTAGAATTTTAAGGACTTATTCTTCACATGTGGCTGGGTTTTGATGAAGAACGCAGTCCTGCCTGAATGGGGAAGGATTTTCTCAATATTCCCACTCAACAAGAGAAGTACAGGCAGAGAGCTAGGACTTCTGCTTGTTGTTAGGGTTTAAGAGGAAGAGCCAGCTGGGAGCTAGTGGCTCATGCATGTAATTCTGGCTACTGAGGAGACTGAGATCTGAGGATCACATTTTGAAACCAGCCTGTGGAAGGCAAGTCCAAGAGCCTCTTACCTCCAGTAAATCACCAAAATGCTGGAAGTTGCTCAAATGGTAGTGTGCCAACCTTAAGGGAAAAAAAAGCTAGGGGACAGTGCCCACACCCTAAGTTCAAGCCCACTTCTGGTACAGGAAAAAAGGAGAAAAAAAGGAAGAGCTGGTGTCAGAACTTGCTCTTCTGAATCACTTGTCCTGGGTTTTGGTTTGTCCCTCCTTCCCTCCCTCCTTCCTTCCTTCTGCCCTCCCCTTTTTCCCCTCCCCTTCTTCCTTCTCTTTTTCCCTTCGTTCATTTTACTCTTCCCTTACAAACATTTGTGTAGTGCTTACAATGTCTTTAAGACAATGTCCTGTGTACTTTATGGTTGTAACTTACTTAACTCTCTTAATATGGTCCCATTTCACCAAGCAGGATGCTGAGGCCTGTATATCATGGCTCTGAGGAAGGAAAGAGGCATTTCTGTGCACCAAGAGGAGAAACTGAGGTTTGGGGAGGATGTGGTTTGTGTAAGGCCTTAATAGCCATTGGTCTTGGGCTCTTTTGGTTGAAATCTTTCCAAGCCATCAATAGTTAGATGAGGATATGTTTGAGATCACATGAGGATATATTCTACCTTCTGGGACTCAAAACATGGCTGGGATAGAACTTTTTTTTATAATGGTGAAATGCCAGAACCTGGTCCCTTGGCCCAGGCCTCATGCCTGAATACACCATCTAGGGGTGTCTTTCGGCAGCAGCTGGCAGCAGCAGAAATATCCACAGCAGATTGAAACCCACCAGGCTTGATATTTCTCCTGCTGCCTTTATTACCCAACAAGCACAGCCAAGCCACGTTAACTATGTGGTGTCTTTATTTAATAAGTAAAAATAATAATAAAATAAATACAAGTATTTCTACTGGACCACTGGCAGGTGGCAACTCGTTAAAACTTGGATATTATAAGTGTAAATGGAAGCACAATCAGATATCTCTGTTATTGTTTTTCTTTTTATGTTCTAGTTTTGTTGTTTTTTTTTTGCTAGTCCCAGGGCTTGAACTCAGGGCCTGGACACTGTCCTTGGGTTTTCTCAAGACTAGCACTCTACCATTTGAGCCACAACACCACTTCTGGCTTTTTCTATGCATGTGGTGTCAAGGAATCGAACCTGGGTCTTTGTGCCTACTAAGCAAGCACTCTATCACTAGGCCAAACTGATGGCCCCCAGTCCTAGTTTTTGAGACTAAGTCTTGCTATTCAGTAGCCCAGGATGACTCGCCTGCCTCAGCCCCTCAAGTGTCGAGATTTCAGGTGTGTGTCACAGGCTCTGCCACTGGGCAGTCGTTTTAATCATCTCTTGCTTTTCTGTTTTCCTGTGATCATAATCTAGTAAGTGATCACATAGGCAACTTGTTCTTTTATTTTTAAAATTAGTGAAAAGTCTGTCCTGAGCTCAGCCTAGTGGTAGAGTGCTTGCCTAGCATGCACAAAGACCGGGGTTCGATTCCTCTGTACCACATACATAGAAAAAAGCTGGAAGTGGTGCTGAGGCTCAAGTGGTAGAGCTCTAGCCTTGAGAAAGTCCAAGGACAGTGCTCAGGCCCTGAGCCCAAGCCCAGGACTGGCAACGAAAAAAAGTCCATTCAGGACACAGAGCAGTAAGAGGTGATATCCAGTGGGTCTGTGCTGTCACTCAACCAGTGACTCTTGTTTTGGAAAAGTCTTGGAGAGCTGGGTGTTCTTAACTCATAGCAACCTGTAATAATTTATTTTATTTATTTTTATTTTTTATTGTAATTAATATAAGGGTTACATGATATTTACCATATAGAAGGTGCATTAATTCACATATATTGATACCCTTTCACATGTCTTGGTCCCCATTACCCTCCCCCCACCCCCCCTGTCTTGGTTTTCCCCCCTTCCCTATCAAATTTCAAATAACCAAATACAAATAAATTCAGTATATCAGATAACAAAATGAGGTACTGTAACAATATGAGATAACCAAGAGACAGCAAAGGAGATGAGAGATAACATAGTACATTAAGAACAACAATCATTCGTTATATGGCTTTTGTTTCAATATCCTGGAGGTCCTTTCAATTAGCTTCATACTATATGGCCTTATGTATCAAGGTTTTGCTCTATTGCAGATCTCTGCTAGGAGAGCCCAAGGTTTCTACTGATTATGACAAATGAGGGAAACCATTGAGCCTAAGTTCCTTTGAGTCTGGCTTACTTCACTTAATATTTTTTCTAAGTCTTTCCATTTCCTAACAAATGGGTCGATGTTTTTTCTGACAGCAGCATAGAATTCCATTGTGTACAAATACCACAACTTGTTGAGCCACTCATCAACTGAGGGACATCTAGGTTTGTTCCATATCTTTGCTATGGTGAATAATGCTGCAATGAACATTGTTGTGCTAGTGGATTTAGTATGCCCTAGATTCTGGATGGTTGGGTAAATGCCAAGTAGTGGAATTGCTGGGTCATAGGGGAGTTCTATGTTTAGCCTTTTGAGGCACTGCCATACTGCTTTTCATAGTGGTTGAATGAGTTTGCACTCCACCAACAGTGTAGTAGTGATCCCTCCTGGCCACATCCCCTCCAGCATCTGTTATTATTCGTTTTCCTGATCCTGGCCATTCTAACTGGAGTGAGGTGGAATCTTAAGAGTTGTTTTGATTTGCATTTCTTTTATGACCAGAGATGTTGAGCATTTCTTCATGTGTCTATAGGCCATTTTTGTTTCTTGTTCAGAGAAGACTCTCTTTAAGTCTTTGGCCCATTTTTTAATGGGATGGTTGCCAACCTGTAATAATTTAATACCTAAGAGACTGGATATGGAAGATCCAGGTTTGAAGCCAGCCAGGCAGGGGGTGAAAAAAAGCAATCTGTGAAGACTCTTATCTCCAATTAACTAGAGATCAGGCTTATGTGGTAGAACACCAACAATGAGCAAGCAAACATGAGTTCAAGCCCTTGTGCCAAAAATTAAAGCATTTCCAAAGAGCCTCCATCCATGTGGTCCTCAGTTGCATGCCACCGTGTTCAAACCTGAGCTGTTTCAGTCAGATTTCTTCCTTTGACTGACTTTACTTGGTCAGGCCTTCCTGCTTTTCTTTTGTGTTAGGGGGCTGGGGGTTGCCCAGTGTGGAGTAACTCAAGAGTTTATTTTCCCTGCCTGGCTCTTTCAGAGGCATGGCCCAGACCAAGTATAACTTGAATAACCTTCAGGAAAGCTGTGCTGTCCTTCTGTCGGCCCCGCTGTCTTTGAAAATTGCCTCCAGAGTTAGTGAGCAGGAACAGTTAAGATTTACAAACAATGATGAAGCTTGTCATGCATCTTTCACCATTCATCATCCCGGGTGCCGTGCCTGGGCGGTGAAGTGTTCTTCATAAAAACCAGTTCAGTGTGAAATACACCTCGCTGCAATGTTTACTGCTCTGAAGCTCGTCAGCGGCCCTTTATAGTAAATCCAGATTGCGATGTGACATTACAGTATATCATTGCCCGGCGCCATGGGGTTTACACCAAGAGTGAATGCACTGCGCTCCAGATGAGGTGTCCACATTGAGTTATGTCAGAATTTGGCTGTTATATGGGGATAGCTTTGGTTTTCTGAACACTGAAAGTTAGCTTTATATGTATTTATATTTATATATAGGCATATACTCCCCATCATGCACCTATACAGGGGGACAGACGGTATAGGCGGAGGTCAGCATCCAAATGAGATTCTGGTGTAAAAGTGTAGTGACCAGATTTTATGTACCTTCTGAATGGTTGTTCGTGGAGATTGGCCTAAATGGATTCTTGGTGCGTGTGGAAGGGGCCAGGTGGATTTGGAGTGGATGGTTAGGTTAGTTGGATGTACAAGTGGACTTGATCTTGCATTGTATGTAGTGATCATGTTTTCTGTCTGTTCTTACAAAACCAAGAAACTCTTGTCTCCTGGAATTATCATTGCATATCATTACGATCCATCGTACAGGAGGGCAGAGAGAAAACTCTATTGCTGTATCTCTCTCCCACCCCCATCACCGGCCGTTGGTACCTGCCTATCTCATGGAAGGTGTACACCCTGGAAGACCTCTCGAGTCACTACATGTTGACTGTTGTTGTTAGTTGACTATCAGAATCCTAGGACGCTGGCTCTGTTATGGCGAAGGATACTGCTTCACAGAGGAGATTGATGGGACTCTAGCTTTACTCCTGCAATTGAAAAGAGCTCTGGGAATTTACTGCATGATCAGGTTTATTTACATTAGCCCTAAAAAGGATGATATTAAAATTGAGCCCTGGCAAAATACAATGTGGAGCAGACTTCAGTCCCTCCTGTCCTCATTCCCATCTCCATACAAAGGTATTAAATGGTGTGTTAAAGGTGTCTTAACACACCTTTCCAGATTCCCCGTTGCTGTGGCAGGGTTCTAGGGCCTTCGTACTTGCCTGTAATTGAATGCAAGGTCGGCTGCTTCATTTTACACCTAGGTTAGAGATGTTAAAAGTTGAGGTGCTCACACCTGTAATCCTGGCCACTCAGGAGGCTGAGATCTGAGGGTTATAGTTTAAAGCCAGCCCAAGCAGGAGACTCCATGAGGTTCTTATCTCCAGTTAACCGTTAGAAAGCTGGAAGTGCAGCTGTGGCTCAAGTGGAAGAGTGCTAGCCTTAAGCTTTTGTTGAGGTACACTATCCAGGCCATGAGTTCAAGTCCTAGCACCAGCACCCAAAAAAATATTGTTTCACTGAACATCCAGGACAGAGGACGGAAGTGGAAGCAAGACAGCAGAAACATCTCTACAAATTTTCAGAACTTTCAAAAGTCACATTGCTTTTAAGATTAGTCCAGGAGGTGGTGCTAATCCTTCTTGGAGCTGTTTCCTTGTTGAGCTGAAGCCCTGGTATGGATTTCTTCTTGAACGTATTAACTATATTGTTTCTTCTGCTGCTTAGGTAATTCATAGGCCCACAGGTAGAGAATCATACATCCTTCTTCACATAGTTTTCATTTCCTGAAGTTTGTTTCGATAAATGTTATTTTATATGATGAGAGGCACAGAATTACTGTGCCTTTGTGTTCCTCTCCTGAGAATATCTTCATATTTTATGTTAGATTAATTAGGAAAACAGTAATGAAAATTAATTCTTTGCCACTCAGAATTAAAATGAAAATTACTTCTTCACTTGTAGTTATTCCTTTTTTTGCCAGTCCTGGGGTTTGAACTCAGGATCTGGGCACTGTCCCCAAGCTTCTTTTGCTCAGGGCTAGTGCTCTACAACTTCTGGATTTTCTGAGTGGTTTCTTGGAGGTAAGAGTAATATAGTAGTGATTGACACGGGCTTAATAGCCCTGTGCATATAATCATATAAAATAATACTCATGAATGAAATGGACTCGAAGAAAAGGAAATAAGAGGCATTTTTTTTGTTTTAGTTGCCATTGTTGCTTTTTGGTTTTCTTTTTCTCTTGTTAGTTTGTTTGTATTGGGGAGTATAAGGGAAGGCACACACAAAAAAGGTGGAACAAGGCTGAGGAAATACAACAGTGGCAGTCACTTAGACACTATGTGGAAAGTCAACTAGACATCTTATGGGTGGAGATGGGAAGGAAAACAAGGAGAGAACAAGGAGATTGTACTCATTACTCATTATCTGATTCATGTAACTGTAACCCCTCTGTGTATCAACTCTACAACAACAAGTTTTTAAAAAGAAGTCTAACAGACTTTCTTGCTTGTCCTGGCTTTGAACTTTGATCTTTAGATCTCAGCCTCCTGAGTTAGCTAGGATTACAGGTATGAGCTATGGGACAGGCTCTTTCTTGTATCTTGTGAATTGTTCTTCCCCAGTATGGCCTGAAAGCTCTTGTACAGGTTAATACCACCCTCCAGATATAAAGTTTTTATTTTGGTAAACAATTAATAAATCCAGCTTGTAATCATAGCTACTCAGAAAACAGCTCTGAGGGTTACAGTTCAAAGTCAGTCCAGGCTGTGAGACTCTTATCTCTCATTAACCACCAAGAAACTGTAAGTGGAACTGTAGCTGATGGAACACAGCCTTGAATAGAAAAAGCTAAGTGATATTTGCCCAGGTACCAGTACCAGCACACACACACACACACCAAGAATTAATGAATCCATTGAATACCAGTCATGTGTGCTTTGTGTTATATCTAGGAATTGAATCTCAGCTAGCTATCGGCTATGGGACTGAGTGTTGTTGGATAAAGGTTTCCTTCTCTGGCTAGAGAAACCAGGATTATAGCCTAATTCTAGAGAAAAGCAGACTTGTGTCACTTTGTTACATTACATAGCTGTAGAGATAGGATGACGTTTGATTTGTTTATTCATAGTAAGTTGTATTGAGATAACAATTCACATGCTGTAAAATTTGCCCTCTTAAAAGGCACCGTACATTCAGTGGTTTTTAGTATATTGACAAAGTTGTACAATTCATATTACTTCCTATCTAGATCTAGAACATTTCTGTCATTCCAGAAAGAAACTTTATACCCATTAGGAGTCGTGCCCTGTTTTTCTTCCCCTCTTAGCTCCTGGTGACTATTCTCAGATTTTTGTCTCTGTGCTGTGAATTTGCCTCTTCTGGACATTTCTTCCTTTTTTTTCTGTCAATGCTGTATATTCCAGGCAAGTGCTATACTTCTGAGCCATATTCTTGGCTCTGAGTATTTGATACAAATAAAATCAGACAATATCTGGTTTGTGTCTAATTTTGAAGTGTAATGTTCTCAAATGTTGTCTTACTTGGATGCTCTAGCACAAATCAGAGCTTCGTGCAGGGATAAATAGTTGTTGTTGGTGTGTGTGTGTGTGTGTGTGTGTGTGTGTGTGTGTGTGTGTTTCTGCCAAGTCTTCAACTCAGAGAGGGCAGTAGAGAGCCATGAAGGGCAAGGTCTAGGGTGGGGCCTCCTTGCCCTCTGAGAGTTCCTACCCGTTCATCAGGGCTTGATCATCCTGCAGTCAGCTCTAGTCTTCCTTTGAAGCTTTCTAGGGGCCCACCAAGAGTCACTGGAGAGGCTCCTGTCACCTTTATCACTCAGGAAATTCCAAAGGTTTAGCATCTTTCCAGGTGTTAGAGTAGCACCTTCTATGGTGGCACAGGTTTAGGTGAAGGGAAGCCTTTGGCTTTATTTTAGAGATGGGCACATTGCTGAAGAGAGAAAGATCCGGTAACCGCTGGAAGCAGAGCAGGACTGTGGTTTGAACATCCCCTTCAGAGCTTACGTTGAAATAGAATTGCCACTGTCAAAGCCTTAGAGGTGGGGCCTGTTTAGATGCCGGTAGATAATGTCTTCATCCAATCAAGGATGGATTGAGATCTGAGGTGCTGGGGACCAGGCTTGCTATCCTAGCTGCTCAGGGGGCTGAGACTTGAAGGATCACAAACAGCCAGAAAAGTCTGCAAGACTCCTATCTCCAGTGAACCAGCAAAATACAAGACTGGAGGCATGGCTCAAGTGGATGCTTGAGGCTGGGAAGCTGAAGTGATTCCCAGATTCCATAATGAAAAGCCAAATAAACTCCTCCTGTTCATTATAAATGGCCTCTCCTCAGGTTTCCTGTGATAGTAGCAGCAAACTAAGATAGCTTTGCGTGATCTTCATCTCTCCCTGCTGTGGTCCAACTGTAGGCTCCAATGCTAAAACTATTATCTTCATACTGCTGTCTCTGATTCTCTCTCTCCAGGATAGTAGCTTCCAGCCAGACACATAGGGCTATTCAAATCCTAGTTAGAATTAAAGATCGAGCATCTCTGTCATACTTACCATGTTTTAAGTGCTCAGTAGTCCCATGCGGCTTTGGGACAACCGATTAGATAATGTGGAAATAGAATGTTCTTTGTCTTCCATTTTTCAGTACTTTGGGTCTTGGATATGGACCAGAAGAGGAAGCTCAGTGTTTATGGCTCAGAACAGAGAGGTGAATACAAGTACCAGCTGCTCCCCAAGTGCCATGTAAAAGCCTGGCTTTTCACTGTCTTGTAATCCTAGAGACTGAGATTTGAGGGTTGAAGTTCAAAGCTAGCCTGAGCCAGGCACTCGTGGCTCATGCCTGTAACTATGTAGAAGGCTGAGATCTGACGATCAGATCTCAGAAAAGCCCATGAGATGCTTATTGCTAATTAATCACCAAAAAGCAAGAAGTGGTAGAGCCACCAGCCTTGAGCAAAAAAGCTCAGGGACAGCACCCAGGCCCTGAATTAAGATACACACACACACACACACACACACACACACACACACACACACACACAATTTTTTGTGACAACGTGAGCCTTTATTCAAATAACCAATCAGACTGAGCAGGTGTGCTGACAGAATGACAATACTCACAGATTGGTCCTCTCCCATGATGCACACTTTTTCTTTCTTTAATAGATGAGATGAGTCCCAACAGTGAAATGTGTTTGACCTCCATCCAAGAACACAAGTAACTTTCCCAGGGTGAAAACTTGCCCTGGTATGGCCTGGGGGTAGCATGTGCATACTTGCTGATATTCTCACCAAGATGGAGAACATGGCATTCCCCTGTTATCATTCTGTGGGGTGTCCTCACTCCACTGGTTGAGTCTTTTGGTGCACAGACCAAAATTTAAATTTTGAGATAGCTCAATTTGCTTTCTTTTCATCTTTGGCTCGTGCTTTGTCTGTTGCTGCCATGAAATAACTGCAGAATCCAGTGTAGGGAAACTATCTCTCCCTTCTTGTCTTTTCAGAGCAAGGGAGCTTTAAGTTCTCTGTTTGAAGCAGGTCTTTGAACAATGCCATATTTGTATATGGCATTAAGTGGCATTTCTCCTTCATTCTCTAGTGTATTGATGTCCAGATTTTCTAGCACCATTTGTGGGCAGGGACTGCCCAAGGGTAAAGCTTGACACTTGGACTGTGGCCTTTATCTGTGAGCATCAGAAAACGTCAGGCAGTGAGTGTTGACCTTAAAGTATCTGCCTGTGAACTTGAAATTGGAAGATTCACCCATCTCTGGTGAATATTTTCTTTATTTTTAAAAGAGACGTTTTATTCTCCTTGTCTAGTCCAGACTGGCCTGGAACACAAGATTTTCCTCCTAAGTGCTGAGATTACAAGTATACAACAACAGACCCACTTAAAGAAACTTTTATTGTTTTGTTTTATTTTTGGTTTTTGGTCAGTTGTGGGGCTTGTACTCAGGGCTGGGACTCTGAGCTCTTTTGCCCAAGACTGGTGTTCCTTTACTCTGAGCCAGAAGCTCTACATCTGGTGGTTAATTGGGTAAGAAATAATCTCATGACTTTCTTGGGCTAGCTTTGAACTGTGATCCTCAAATCTCAGCCTCCTGAGTAGCTAGGATTATAGGTGTGAGCCATTATCACCTCACTTAAGAACCTGTTTTATTGTTGATTTTCTTTTTCTGTTTTGGAGAACACTGAGATTTGAACTCAGGGCCTCATACTTACTAGGCAGCAGACACTCTGTTATTTGATCTATACCCCAGCCATCTATTGGATATTTTCTTGATTATTTACTTTTGTCCACTGTGTCCTTGATAACTCTCTCAAATATATCTTTTCTCCTCTGCTTATAGTTCTGAGATAAAGGAGAATAGGGTAACAGGAAGGAAATCCTTTTAAAGTCAGAACATATTCTATGAGAAGAACTGAATGTGTAAAAATAAAAAAAAAACCAACTGGCTGGTTTTCCAGTTTTCTAGTTGGAAAGTAGTGGATGGAAATTGTTTAAAACCCAGTTTGTCCACTAGTAATATTGCTAATAAAACCCTTCCTGTACTCCGAGAGGTCATCAAGATAGGCTGGTGGGCAGACCAAAGTTGTCAATTACCCTGTCATGTCTACAGAAGAGAAAGTCAATGTGTCCTTGTTTTAATTTGACACACTCTGGGCTTGTTAGAATGTAATTGCTAGAGGGGACAGTTAAGTGGCTGAATTGCCAGTCAGCCTGTCTTCTTCTGTCTCCAGTGCTAAGCACCCTGGTGGTGAGGGGTGGTGAGGGTTAAGTGCTAATATAATGGCTCCTTCCCCATACCTTGAACCACATCTCTATCAGCACTTGCCTGAGGCAGTGAGGGTTTATCCTGCGAGAAGAGTCTGTGTGTTCATTTTCATGAATCAATGTCAAGTTGTAAGGAGCAGCTGTTACGGAGTTAAGTGGACTGTAATAAATGCCACCCCCTCCAGACCCACCAGAGTAAATCTCAAGTCTTCATATCCATTCCCGTGGTCTTATCAGTTTTAAATGACTTTTTGGCCTACTTACCAAACCACATGTTTATCTCTAAGAACTGGAGGCAAATGACTTGTCCACTGTGTGTGCGTGTGCGTGTGCGTGCGTGCGTGTGTGTGTGTGGTTGTGTGCGTGCATGTGCGCGCGTGCACTCCAATTCTTGGGCTTGAACTCGGGGCCTAGACTCTCTCCCTTAGCTTTTTCACACAATGCTAGCACTCTACTACTTGAACCACACATCCATTTCTGTTTTTTTTGTTTTTTTTTTTGTGGATAATTTAGTAAAAGTCTCACAAACTTTCCTGGTCAGGCTGGCTTAAACTGAGATCCTCAGATCTCAGCCTCCTTGAGTAGATATGAGCCTCCACTCCCCAGTTGACTTGTTTCCTGTTTAGCCTGCAGATAGCATGTGGCTACTCCTAAGTGCAGACAAGAAATACTGTCTAGGCCTGGATTCTTTTAGACATGGAGAGTAACTCAAGTTCTATGCGGTAATCCTTTTGTAAATGAACATATATTAATTGGACTTTCATTATGATATTTCCATAGATGTGAACACTATGCCTTGAGCAATTTTGCCTCCTGTTATACTACGCTAATACTAACTCTTTTCATTTTCAGGCAGCATCTAATGAGCTTCATTATGCTGTGTGTGTGTGTGTGTGTGTGTGTGTGTGTGTGTGTGTGTGTGTGATTATTTTCCTTTCTCCTGTCCCCTTGCTGACCACTCTCCCAAGTAATCCCTCTTTAATGGTATGCCATGGCTCATGTGCCATCATCGTCATCATTGCTATCATTTTGGGTCTTCTTTACACATAATTAAGAACATACAAAACTTGGCTCTTTGAGCTTAGCTTATCTCACTCAATATGATGATCTCCAATTTCATCCATTTTTCTGCAAACAACATGTCATTCTTCTATATAGCTGAATAATATTCCATGGTATGTATAGTATACACATACTATATATACATACTTCACTATATATTATATGTACATTGCATGTGTATATGCATACAATTCATATATAGAAATTGCATGTATGCATGCATATACATACTGTATGTACATCTCTACATACTATATATGTGCCATATTTTCTTTATCCATTTTATCAAATAGTTGGAATTATTCCAAAGCTTTCTTGTTATGAATAGTTCTGCAATAAATGTTGGTATGCAGGTGATCCTTGATTAAATGAACTTAAAAAAATCACTCAGGTTTTTTTTTAATCACTGAATTTGCCTCTCTTTGAAGAGAAATGCCCATTTCATCTTGGTTTTTAAACTTAATGACATAAAATTCTAATAGTGGTCTTGACTTCAGTTTTCAGAACTGTGGTCCTGGAGTAAAGCCGCTCATGTTCATTGCTGTTCTCTGTATGTTTAACTTGGATTAATAGTACTATTTTCCAGGAATGGGTTAGTTTTATTGGTCTTTTCATAGCAGTCTTGTTCATTTGTAAGCTTTGGTTGGTGTAACATACAATGTTTGGTGCTTTTCCTTCCCTCCTTCCCTCCCTCCTTTCTTCCCTTCCCTCTCCTTCCCTCCCTCCCTTCTGTCTTTCTTTCAGTACTGGAATTGAACCTACAGCCTCTCTTTTGCTAGGCAATACCCTCCAGCCCACTGATAGTTGTTCTTAAAGAGACTTTTTGAAATTCCTACTTCCACCTTTTTCTTTCAATCCCAGTAAAAGCTGAATTGTTTTTGAGCTGATTGTTTGCAGCAGTTACTTTCCCAGAGATGGGACAAGTAAGTTGCAGAGAGTTCAAAGAGTTCAGCACTTGTCTGATTTTAAACCCAAACCTCATTCTCTCTCTCACACACACACATACGCACGCACGCACGCGTGCGCTCGCGTGCGCAACTTTACACTGTGTTTTGCTCTTGGTCAGCTACAGAGGATTGAGTCTTACTTAGCCTGGGTTCCACACAGAGGCAGAACCAGAACAGTGACTCAGATGCAGATGATGGATTGAATGGTGAATCATTGGCACCAAAGGGAAAGATCAAGGGGAGGAAGAAAAGCCAACTCAAAGCTTGAAGCAACTGATGTTAGAAACAAGACTGGTCCCTTTGAGGAAAGAAATGACTCTTAGCCTACCCTTGATCTGGACGCTGTCACCAGAAGGCCAGCTTGCTCTGCCTTTGTGGTGATGTTGTCAAGATGGTAAAGCCTGGGTCCTGAGGCCACCAGTCAGTCTGCTCATGAGAATGTCATTGAAAGTCACATCTGACAATGCATTTGTCCATCTCTGTTCTCCATGAAAATAATACATAGAGTAACGCCCGACTGATGTCCTGGTGTGAGGCTAGTGTGACTTGCCAGTCTGCTGTCATTGGGATGGTGATATATTGACAGTTGGGAGTTACCTTACGACAAGGAACACTGGCTAGAGACAAGGAGGAGAGGATGGAGAGAAGATGCTGAAGATCTGTCAGCAGATTCGTTTGATCATGAAGTATTACATGCTAGAGAAGATTTGTTTTAGGAAGATCATGCTGGGTACTAGTAGCGCTTGCCTATAATCTTAGCTATATAGGAAGCTAAGATCCGAGGATTGAGCTTCAAAGCTGGCCTGAGCAGAACAGTCCATGAGACTCCTATCTTCACTTAACTAAGTGATAGAGCGCCAAGTAAAAGTGCAAGGCCCTGAGCACCAGAAGTGGTGCTGTGGCTCCAGTGGTAGAGCACGAGACTTGAGAAAGCTCAAGGACAGTGCCCAGGCCTCAGGTTCAAGCCCCATGACTGGTAAAAAAAAAAATTAATATCAACTGCAAATGGAAAAAATCATGTTAAGTGAAGTTAAATTAGTCCTAGAGAGACAAAGGAGCACATGTTTTCTCTCACATGTGAAAGCTAGATTTTTTTTTTTCTGCCAGTCCTGGACTTGAGTTCAGGGCCTGAGCACTGTCCTTGGACTTTCTCAAGGCTAGAGCTCTACCACTTGAGCCTCAGCACCACTTCCAGCTTTTTTCTATGTATGTGGTACCGAGGAATCGAACCTGGGTCTTCGTGCATGCTAGGCAAGCACTCTACCACTAGGCCAAACTCCCTGCCCTAGAATTTTTTTTTTTTATTGCCAGCTCACAGCTAGGCTCTACCACTTGGGCCACAGAACCACTTATGGCTATGATTAATTGGAAATTAGTGTCTCACAGACTTTCATGCCCTAGCTAGTTTTGAACTATGATCCTCGGGTCTCAGCCTCTTGACTAGCTAGGATTATAAGCATGACTCACTGACATCCAGCTAAGACAGATTCTTGATGAACTTTATTCCAGAGCTTTTGTCAGGATCTTTTTTTTCTTGTAATTAATAGAAGGGTTGCATTATATTCGTCAGACAGAAGGTGCATTACTTCACATTGATACCCCTTCTCATGTTTTTGTCCCCATTTCCCTTCCCCCCGTCCCCTTCCCTCTTCTTGATTTTCCCCCTTCCCTATCCTATTTCAAATAAACAAATAAACATGTATACAATATACCAGAAAACAAGGTAAGATACTGTAACAATATGAGATAACCAAGGGATAACAAAAGAGATGAGAAATAACATAGTACATTAAGAACAACAATCACTCATTATATAGCTTTTGTTTCCATATCCTGGAGGTCCTGTCATTTAGCATCATCCTATATGGCCTTATGTATCTAGATTTTGCCCTATTGTAAACCTCTGCTAGGAGAGTCCAAGGTTTATACTAATTATGACAAATAAGGGAAACTATGTTCTTTTGAGTCTGGCTTACTTCACCTAATATGATTTTTTTCCAAGTCTTTTTTTCTGAGAGGTTTTTTTCTTTTTGGCCAGTCCTGGGGCTTGAACTCAGGGACTGTCCTTCAGCTTTCTTAAAGCTAGAGCTCTACCACTTGAGCCACAACACTGCTTTTGGCCTTTTCTATATATCCAAGTCTTTTTTTTTTTTTGGCGGGTCCTAGGCTTGAACTCAGGGCCTGGGCACTGTCCTTGAGCTTTCTCATGGCCAGCACTCTTAGCCACAGCACCACTTCCAGCTTTTTCTGTGTGGTAACAAAGGAATCAAACCTAGGGCTTCATGCATACTGGGCAAGCACTCTACTGCTAGGCCAAACTCACAGCCCCTTTATCATGATCTTACACAGCCAGGTTTTGCTACTGAAATCCTTAAATCTTGTTTGCTTTTCTTTCTTTCTTTCCTTCCTTCCTTCCTTCCTTCCTTCCTTCCTTCCTTCCTTCCTTCCTTCCTTCCTTCCTTCCTTCCTTCCTTCCTTCCTTCCTTTGGCCTGGGACTTGAACTTAGAGTCTAGTGACTGTCCCTGAGCTTTCCTGCTGAAGGTTTAGGGCTCTACCACTTGATCCATAGCACCACTTGTAGTTTTTGAGTGGTTAATTGGAGATAAGGGTTTCACAGGGACCTTTCTGCCCAGGCTGGCTTCAAACAGCAATTCTCCTGTTTAGCCTCCTGAGTAGCTAGGATTACAGGTGTGAGCCACTGGTGCCCAGCTGTTTCTTCCTTTACTCTAAACTGGAATATCCTATTTCTGAGCTTGAAAGGATCATTATTTATTGGTTAATTTATTATTGGTTATCATTTATTGGTTAATTATTGACTAGTGCTTATTTATGAGTAGTCCTGTTCTCTTACTGATAGTTCAAACAAACCCCACTTCTTCTTGTATAAAACTACTCTTCTAAGGGGAGCTACTAATATGACTGTAATTAAAGAGTCTTAAGTTTTAGATGGTATTTAATATTAGCAAATTAACCCCAGGGCCAATTTGCATATCTGACAGCAGCCTATTCGTGGTCACATGATATGACCCGACATTTATATTTCTGTCAGTGTGTGGTTAGAAAGTGGGATCTAGGGGTGGTTTTCCATTCTCTTCCCATCAGAGTCAGAACAGAGGTAAGGGAGGGGACCTTCACGAGCACCCACCTGGGCGCCACCTGCCATGTCAGGTAACTGGACCATTTCCTCTACTATTGCTCCCACCTCTCGCAGCAAGAAAAGTGTACGACTGGGTCGCAGGTTACGAGAAAAGCCCCTTCGGCACAGTTCATCTTTGCCTAACAGCCACCTTGTGCTGAATCCCAATCAATCTTGGTATAAAGGCATCAGCTGTGCACCAGCAGCTGGAAAGAGTGTGGTGATTTTCATTTCATAGCTGCTGTCCTATTCCTAGACGATCTAGACTAATAAAACAGCCGGAAAAGGAAAAGGCCAAAAGGATTAGGCAAATCTAGCCCGGGTGTCTATATTTTGGAGGACAGATAGGTCTTTGGTATGCTGGTAAGATGTCCATTCAGGCCTGTGACATTACACTGGGTGATGGTGGTGATTTAGACACACACACACACACACACACACACACACACACACACACACACACACACTTTGCAAAGGCTTGACTTTGTAGGACAGGATCATCAAGATCACAAAGACCCAATATGTTAGGTAATGCATGCTGCCATGAGCTAATGATCTGATTTCAGCTGAGCTGTTCCATGATTGTCATTTGATGATGAGACACCAGGGCCTGCTGTCACTGAAGTGACTGCTCAAAGAATGAAGGAACTGAACCTCGTCCCATTTAGCAAGCCAAGTCCCAGCGATCGGAAAAAGCTTTAGTCTGTTATTGACAGAAAACGTTAATGTCTCTATTAGGGATGGAAAGGTCTTAATTTCTTGCTTCGGAAGTAATCACTTGATGCTAAATTACCCAACTCTGTTTGTACTCCATTAATTCTGACTTTGAGCAGGCACTTAAATCGCTAGAGCTGAAAAGAAATAGAGGTTTGAGAAATCATAACACGAGGATAGAATATAAGTTCTAGGAGAGAGAGGTTACAGGTCACTGAGCTGGGGAGAGGGGGCTTGCTTTATAGATCTGGAAACTGAGGGCTCAGTGGTGGCTTGCCTAGGGGTGTCCTTAAAGACACTATCTAAGTCCAAAATTGTATTACAGTGGTATTAAAAAAAATTCCCATTGCCTGGGTGGTCGATTTGAGCAGGAGCTGGATTCTTGTGTTAGCTTCAATGATTGATATGTTTGTGTTCCCTCATCCCCCAACCCCCCCTCTCACAGAGGCCCCCACCAGCCAAGGCAGCATTTCTGTTAAATGTATCTGGACCTTGATACTGCTGACCATAGGGGCCAGAGCTTTCTGGGGTGAATTGGTTCATTTTTCATTGTCTCTACCCTGACTTAGTCACATGGAAGGTCATATGGGGTGGAATTGGGTAATTACTTACCCACTCAGGAAACACACCTGGATGGACTTGTGCAGAACGGGTCCTTCTGTGCTTTTTGTACATCAAGTGCAGGCTGGGGAATGCAGATCCTGGGCCCACTTGGCCCTGCTTGCTGAGCCACTCCACATACCCCTCAGATGGCATTTGCCTGGACATTTACTTGGTGGTTTTCCTTATCTTCTGAGATTTTGTTTGCTTGTTTGGTGTGGGTCCTGGGGTTTGAACTCAGGGACTGGGCATTATCCCTGCGTATGTTTACCTCTACTACTTGAGCCACCCAGTTGCACTTCTGGCTTTTTTGGTAGTTTAATCAGAGATAAAGAGTCTCATGGATTTTCCTGCCCAGGCTGGCTTTGAACCATGCTTCTCACATCTCAGTCTCCTGAGTAGCTAGGATTATAAACGTGAGCCACTGGTATCCACCTTGTAAGAAAGTGGGGTTCAGGGAGAGGGTTGTTTTGGTCTTCTTTCCTTTTCCTTTTCTTGTCTCTCAGAGACTTACCTACCAAAAAAATCTGTGATTCTTTGCCATCCTTTCACCACAGTGCCCTAGCTTGCTTCTCTGCTAGCCTGGAAACCTGATAGATAGCAGACAGAACATACAGCCAGGGGTATCCCACCTTACTTCTCCTAGTCATGTAATGGGTCCCTGAAATCTCTTTCTTAAAAAAAAAAACCCAAAACAATCCATACTTTATTAAAGTATGATTATCACACAAAAAGCTGTATTCATGTAATGTATTCAACTAGATCAGTTTGAAGATATTTATAAACTAGTGAAACCCATCTCCATTGTCTACCTTTCTGTCTTTATTCTTATTTATATTTACTGTTTTTATTATTAAGTAGTTGTACAGAGAGGTTTCAGTTGCATAAGTCAGGTTGTGAGAGCAATGCATCTTAGTCAGTGTCCCCTCTTTCCATCAATTCTCCCCACTTCTCCCCCCCATTGCTATCCTCAAGTTACATTTAGTTCTATTTTTATACAGTGTACACTGAATACAATGGCTGTTTGCTCACCCTTGCTTTCTCTTCATGGGCCCATCCCCTCGTGTATTTTGGGGGGGCACTAGTGGGATTTGAACTCAGGTCCTTTCAGTTGCTATACAGGAACTCTAGCACTTGAGCTATGCTCTTAACCCTTATTGTTTTAGTCATTCTTTGGATATGTTCTGGAGGAGTTTTTGTTTGTTGTTTGTTTACCCAGAGCCAGTGCTGGATCATGATCTTCTGTCTTTGTGTTCTTTGTAGCTGGGGATCACAGGGTGTTCCACCATGCCTGGCTTATTGGTTGAGATGTGACCCTCAGTAATTTTCTGCCAGGGTTTGCCACAAACTTTTGTGGTAACCCCATTGGCTGTTTTCTCAAACTTGAGCAGCCTATTGATGAATGTTAAGAGAAAAGCTGATTGCAGAAGGCTATGTGATAACTATAGGCAGTGCAGAGTTCTGTGTTCTCATGATGGAAAGTACCAAGTTCAAGTCCTGACATGCAGTCTTATGTTCCCTTGAGCATGCTAATCACCTTCTCAGGGCCTGTATCTTGTTTATCTGTTGTTTTGTGCTGGTCCTGGGGCTTGAACTCAGAACCTGAGCACTAGCCTTGAGCTTTTGTTTTGTTTTGCTTTTGTTTTTCACTAGCACTCTACCCGTGGGCCATCGCTTGACTTCTGGCCTTTGGTGGTTAATTGGAGATAGCAGTCTCATAGACTTTCCTGCCCAGGCTGCCTTCAAACCATTGATCCTCAGATCTCAGCCTCCTGAATAGCCAGGATTACAGGTGTGAACCACTTGTGCCTAGTTGTGCCTCAAATTTTAAACCTGACAAATGAAGATATATCTGCCTCCCTTGAGAGTTTTGGTGTTTTCCATCAGTAAAGTACAATCCCAGAACACAGTAGGGGCTCAGTGAATGAGAGCAGTTAGCAGGACCAACCCAGAGCAGGTGCTCAGTCAGTAGCTGTGTTGAGGTAACCAGCGCTGCCTGTCTAAGAACAGTTTAAGCTGGAGGCCAATGGAAAAGCAGGGAAGATGGACCACCAGGCTCCCTAACACAGTTCTCTGTGTCTGCACCTGGCGCGGGAAATCCAATGTCCTGAAATTTATACCTTGAGGAATTATGATAAAATGAAAAGGCCAGGCAAAGTGAAAACTTGATAGTTTGTACAATTCAAATAGCTTTTCCAAACCCCAGGAGGCCTGCTAGTTTTAGCTTCCAGCAGCATCTCCACACAAGAGATGGAGTGAGCAGACTTCACTTGAACCTGAAAGAGCTGGGAGTTAGTTGACTGCTCTATACCCTGAACTTCTGGGGTAGCCAATAACACAGCGAGTACTGGACTTCTGATCCGGTTTTCCAATTAAAGATTTAATTACAGTCTTCACTAAAGATGAACCAAGTGTGAAAACATCTGATCTGCCTGGAAAGTGGGGCCAGGGAGGAGAGTGTGTGGGCTGGATTCCGTGCCCAGGCATTTAAATACTTTCAACAGTAGCACTGAGAGTGAAATGAAGGATTTTGTGACCAAATGCTGGTCTGTTGGATAGTCAGAAGGGGTGAAATTTATATTCTTGCTGTTGATCTTTTTTTTTTAAGCTGACTGCCCCCTCTGTAAGCCTTCTTCACCAGTCCCGACCCCTACCCCATTGGTATTCTTAGGACAAGATTCTCTAGGTGGCTGCTAGCTACTCAGTAGGCTAAGATCTGAGGATCTTGGTTTGAAGCTCACCTAGGCAGGAAAGTTCTTGAGACTCTTATGTCTAATTAACCACCCAAAAAGCTGGAAGTAGAGCTATAGCTCAAGTAGTAGAGCATTAGCCTTGAGCAATTAAAAGCTAAGGGAGGGTAGGAAGCACTCCAATTCTGAGTTCAAGCCCCAGTACTTACACCAAAATAAATAAAGGACTATAGACTTAAAAGCTCCAGTGTTGTAAAGGTTTTGAAAACCTCTGTATACTGACCTCTGACCATTTTGCACAAATGTTTTCTGTGTGTGCTTAACAAAGAACATGGATTTGCTCATTGTTGGATCTGGAGTTTTCCATCTGTCTGTTGAATCGTGCTCATTTATCATACCATTCACCTCCTTAATCTATCAGCCAACCTATCAATCAGCAATAACTGCAATCTATCCAACTGATGGCCATATTAGTTATTTTTTTCAATGTATATAACTTTGAAAAGCCTCTTTCATCATGAAGGGGGAAAATGTCTCTTATCTTTCCAGCTGCCATCATTCTGACATTTCTGTTAGTGTCCTGGTTCAGCTATACCTACTCAAGCTGAGTGCAGATTCACAATACCTTGTGAAACCAAATCATTGAGAGAAATAATCTGCTTCTGATAAATGAATTCCTATGTAACTGACATTTTCTCCTGCAAATACCAAATACCCCACCCCATTTGGCAACAGGGGCTTGTGTTGTGTTCAGTAGCCTTGCTTCCTTTGCAAGAAAGAATCACTATCCTGGCCCACCCCAGTATTCCCAGTTCATTGTCACAAGCATCATGGTACTTCTGCCTCTGCTGCCGCTTCTTCCTAGCTGTTTCTTTGCTTTCCTGGTCTTTTCCTTGTGATGGAGCTGGCAGCTGTCACTTCTGTCTCCTTATTACAGCTGTCTTTTATGCCTGTGTATCCAGGGTTTCTTAGGAAACATGCCGGCTAGATTTATCCAGTGAGAGTTAGCTTTTGTTTATTCATCAGCTGCTACCTGTTAAGTTCTGATTATATGCAAGGCTTTCATCCAGTGGACAGCCCAGGACTTCAAGGGCAAACATGACAGGGACCTTCCTGCTCTATGCCAATGTCGCTAAATCTATATAAGGAAAATAAATGAGAGCTACACAAGGAAAGTATAGAATGCTGAGCATTGATTCTGCTTGAGTAGTTAGTAGAAGCTGGTATTTGAGTGAGGTGTGGATGTATGGCACATGGGAAGAGGTTAAGTCCAGCTCAAAGGCAGGAAGCCCTCAGATCTGTGCCAACATCTGAAATGGGAACAAGGCTCAAACTTGGTTTAGGTATGAGGAGAAATGGTAGTCAGGTGGCTTCTCAAATGCCAGACCAGCAAGGGGTAAGGGGTAGGGAACCTTTTCCAAAACCACCGGAAGTATGTGTTCAAGGGAAAATGCCAGAGATGCTTTTGGCAGCCTAATCGCCATTCTGGGAAAATAAGTAGAGAGAGAAGAGGCTAGATAGGATACATGGACTGAATATCAGCAGATGAGTGCAAGAGAACTGGGTGGGAAGTTGGGTAAAGTTCAGAGCCACAGGATTAGTGGAGTGGAAGGGAGTGGAGCAGACACATGTCCACAGAGCAGAACCTCATATCTGCTGAGGCTAGAGTGGACAGTAACAGAGGTTGTAGTCTTTCAAAACCAGTGAGGTGGACAGCCTCTAGGCTGTTAAAGGAGATGCAGGTTCCATTTCAAGCCAAGCTGGCGCTGCTGGAATGCTGTCTAGTTGGGGACTTCCAGCAGGCCTGTAGCACACTGAAGCCATTCTCCATGGGAAAGCAGAGCAGGAGAGACCACAGATGAAGCTATCTCTATGGAAGTGATTCTGAAATCTTGAGTGACAGGTGAGTGTCAAGTTGGGCAGTTTGAAGGAGGTCTGGATTAGAAAAGAGATTATCTAGGAAGAAGAGAATGCTTGGAAAAGCTGGAGCCCTGTGGCCCGAGGATGGGGTGGAGGGGGGTGGTCTCCTGAAAGTGGGGAGGAGGACAAGATTAGGGTAGACATTGGGCTTTGGTGACTAGCAGGTCAGTGATTGGGCTTGAGGAAACTTCTCTGAGAATTCTGATTTGCCTGACTTTATTGGGTGATGGGTTGGCAAAGCCCACTTTTCAATTGAACTTCATAGTAATAAATAAAGGCCAGATAGTATGAATAAGTCAGGGCTAAGGGAGTGCAAGAAGTGAAGGAAAGAATTGACATTAGAAGATCACTGCCTGGTGCCAGTGGCTCATGTCTATAAGCCTAGCTACTTGGGGGGGGCTGAGATTTGAGGATCATGATTCCAAGTCAGCCTGGGTATGAGACTTTTGTCTCCAGCTAGCCAGCGAAAATCCAGAAGGGGAGGTATGGCTCAAGTGGTGGAGCCCTGCCCTTGAACAAAAGGCCTAAGGGACAGTGCCCTGGTCCTAAGTTCAAGCCCCAATATCATCCCACCACCACCAACTATCGGTTGATCAACGGATTGGTGTATTAAAGCAAGGCTGTGAAGAGATACTTATATCTATAGTAGCCTTGTGGTGAACGCTAACTCCAGTAACCAACTGCAGTGACTGGATTACAGAAAAATCTACATACCAAAACAGGTAGAATATTACTTAGCCGTTGAAATGAAGGAGTTTCTTCCAGTTATCAGTAGCTCCTGCCTGGAATCCTAGCTATTCAAGAGTCTGAGATACAAAGAATCAAGCTGGTTTGAAGCCAGTTGGGCAGAAAAGTCTGAGATTCAATTGCCAAAATAATCAGTTTAAAAAAACAAAAAAAGCCAGGCCGTAGGCATGGTTCTAGCCAAATAGGCAAGTCAAACCTGGAGTTTAAACTCAGGTACCAGCAGGAAAACAAAACGAGAATGAAAGGGCTGGGTGCTCGGTGCTCACACTGTAATCCTATTTACTCAGGGCGTTGAGATTCAATGATCACTGTTCAAAGCCAGCCTAGGCACAAAAGTTCTGTTGAGATTCTTACCTCTAATTAACCACCAGAAAACTGGAAGCGACACTGTGGTGAGTGCTAGCCTTGAACTGAAGAGCTCAGGGACAGCGCTGAGGCCCCAGAGTCCCATGACTGACCAAAAAAAAAGAATGAAATATTGACATATGCTGTAACATGGTATTGTGAGACAGACACAGAAGACAGGTAGGGCAGGATTCCCTTTCCATGGGTACTTAGAGTAGCAGAATCACAAAGCCATAAGGAAAGCTGTGCTTGCTTTAGAAGAGAGAGGGAGAACCAAGGGGTCATTGTGGACTTTCATTTCCAAAAATGAAAAAGTTCCTGAGATGGGTGATGCCACTCAACTCATAAATGGTTAAGGTGATACATTTTATAGGTCATGTGCATTTTACAACCAATGAAGGAGAGGGAAAAAAAAAAGCACAGAACATGAAATTCCCAAGGGAAACCAGCTGGTTAACCAAAGGAAGGAAAAAATAAGGAAGATTTTGCTTCCAGCTGTGGTTAAATCACAGCCCAACTTAGTTTCCACCTTTGTGTTCAGAGCCAGGCTTCACTGGCCCAGCACTGTACCCACAAATGGGCCCTGTCTGGGAACTTCCTCGCCAGAAACCATCAGTGAGGGCCAGGAGTTTAGCCTAGTCGTAGAGTGCTTTCCTGGCATGCATGAAGACCCGGGTTTGATTCCTGGGTATCACATATATAGAAAAGCCAGAACTAGTGCTGTGGCTCAAGTGGTAGAACACTAACCTTGAGGAAAGCCCAAGGACAGTGCTTAGGCCCTGAGTCCAGTCCCCAGGACTGGCAAAAAAAAAAAAAAAAAAAAAACAACCAGAAACCATCAGTGATTATTCTGAGAAATCCCTTTTAAAAAGTCATGGTTGCATCAATGTTAATAAATTCTTAAATAAAAAATATATGAAAAATGTCACGGTTATGTTTGGTTTCAGATGAACTGCAGTTGGGAAGATAAACAAATTTTTATTTTATTCTTGCAGTTCTGGGGATCGAACCCAGGTCCCCCTAAATGCCAGGCAAGTGTTCTACCACTGAGCCACATCTTCAGCCTCTAGTTTTTCCTGAGGGCTGACTCAAATACCTGGCATGTAAACCATGATTCTGAGCTGAGACAAACAACAGAAAAGGCAGTGACATTCTCAGGATGACTTACGTTAAACTTCTTTAGGGTTGAACTTCTTGCCAGAAAGCATTTCTTTTCTTGAACAGAAAGCATTTTTAACCAAAAACATAGAATCTGGGCTCTAGTGGCTCATGCCTATAATCCTAGCTACTCGGGAGACTGAGATCTGAGGATTGTGATTCAAAGTCAGCTCAGGCAGGAAAGTACATGAGAGATTCTTACCTCTAACCACCAAAAAATCAGACGTGATGCTGTGCTCAAAGTGGTAGAGCACTAGCCTTGAGTAAAAAAGCTCAAGGACAGCACCCAGGCCCCTAGATCAAGCCCCATGATCAAGCCCCCCCCCCAAATATATACAACTATTCTTGTGTTTGGGGCCTAAAAGAAAGTAAAGAAATACTCTTGTGGGGGGCGGGTGTAGAGAGATAGTCTGTATTTTTTTTTAAAGTTCTGTTCATACTTAACTAAGAAGCCATTCCAGAATGCATGTGCTTGCCTTGTAATCTGAACTGCTTCACTCATCCTTGAGGTCTGGGTAGTGTTGAGGTGATAAAATGGTGTGTACAATTTTGATTGGGCATGTATCTTCCTGTCTGCAAATGCCTGAAATTTTCCCTCCTAATTTTGGCTAGTGTTTATTTTATGCATTGTATCCTAGTGTTTGCTTCCTTCTTTTGAACTAGAGAAAAACGATACCGATTACTATCTAGTACAAAGTTTCCAGTAATAGCAGTTAAAAGAATAGAATGGACCTGTTGTATCATATGTAGTTTTGCATTTGGCAAACAGCATCCACCGAAATTGTATTTGATTTTTGCAAAGCAGAATCTCCAGGTAGTAAAGATAAAACAGTTTGTTTCAAACCATTCTCTAGCCTGGTACTAGTATATCACTTGGGCCTCAGTATTTATTTTCAAATCACAAGCTGCAAATAGTCCGTAAGTTCCCTTGGAGAAATGGCCCTGGAATCTTTACTTTTCTCATATCCACTTAATTGGAAAGTGTCAGACTGTTTTAAAATGAAAGACTTCCTCAAATCCATAGAGTGAATGCATCACATATGATATGTTTTATTTTATATTTATTAAATACAAAGTGGAAAGCCAGCTGTAGGCTGTGCATTCCCAGAATCCAAGCTCACCTGGGCACTCGTTTAGAAGGCGGATTCACAGCACTGTGATCCAGGAAGTGGGGGTCAGTTCTGAAACTTTAATCCTTCTGCCTTAGCCATGGCAGCTGCCTAGCAGATTGGGATTGCCACTGTATTTTGTCTGAAGATTGAAGCATCCATGATTCTTTCTTCTGCAATCTTACTGCAAAGTTGTTTCGTATGGAAAATACCAAGACACGAAGCTAGTTGGCCTAGAATGGCCAATGTCAGTCTGCTTTACAAATTTGATTCCTTTCCCAAACTCAAAGGGCAACAAATCATTTATAGAAAAATCTTGTTTTGAGCTAACCACCAAAAGGCCAGAACTGGAGCTGTGTCTCAAGTGGCATAGTGCTAGTGGCAGCACTGATAGCATCCAGGTCCTGAGTTCAAGTTCCAGGTCCAGCACATACAGACACCACACACACACACACACACACACACACACACACACACACGCACACACACTGAAATCAATTGCACTTTTAAATCTCCAAACTTGGTTTTGAATTGGATGTTTCCTGCCAATGTTCTTCTTGTTCTTTCTCATTCATGATGTTTTTCTTGTGGTTAGCCCTGTTACATCTGTGAAATTTGGGGCAGTGGGTACTTTGTTAACATAAGATTTTCCTTTTTCTATTTCTCTTCTGTCTCTCTTTTTTTTTTTGAGGAAGGAAGGGGAAAGATGGTTGATATCAAATGAAATAAACAACAGAATGTCTGTGGATGTGCTTTTTAAGTTCCTAGAAAATGATCAAGAAGACCATCCTTCCTTGCTAGTACTCAGAGGCAGAAAGAATCTCATTGTGGAGCTTACATTTGTTCTAAATGTTGGAAAAAGCATGGCACAGATAACTCAGAAATTCCTAGTCTTGCCATTCTTGGGCACCTTTAGCTCTGGCAGAATGGGGATCTGAACCTGATCTTTGATGCTTAGCGGGAAAGAGGAGGCAGGGTTTGGAGGTGGGTCCTTTGCCCCTTACTATCTGAAGATCCTCTGACAAGCTCTTTAGTCTGTCTCTGACTTCTTCTTTTATAAATGGGGACAAGGTCAAGCCTTGAGGACAGTCCCGTGTCACTGCTGGAGGCCTGATGCAGTAAAGAACCTGCATTATGATAAGGCTGTAGCTGGGGGGTTTCAGCATCTCAGCCTTGGGTGCTGTTCCTATTGTCACTTCCTCCTCACCCCCCCACCCCCCAGTAAGAACATCTGCACTGCTGATGGACAAGAGGGTTTAAGAGGGAGGTGAATGGTTAAGAATACTGAGTCCCTGACAGGATGAGTTGTTTTGAGAGCGTTATACTTACTCCCAGGCTAAATAAGGACTGTGGGGGACCTAGCAGCTTCAGAATCCAGCTGTGATCCTGCAGGGTTTGTCATGGACTGGTCCAGAAGATGGATGTGGAAAACAAGGCTTAGCTTAGCCTTCGAGTGAGCTCCATGGGTGGAAGAGGAGCAGAACCTCAGGAAAACTAAGTCTACAGCATAGAAAGGTCCAGACTAGCCTGGTGCTAGTGGTTCATGCCTGTAATCCTAACTACTCAGGAGGCTGGTATCTAAGGATTGCAATTCAAAACCAGCCTGGGCAGGTAGGTCCGGGAAACTCTTATTTTCAATTAACCACCAGAAAACTTGAAGTAGCACTGTGATTCAAAGTGGTTGAGCCTTAAGTAAAAGAGATCAGGGAAAGTGTCTAGACCTGAGTTCAAGCCCATGACTCAAAAAATGAAAGAAGAAAGGGAGGGAGGGAGGGAGGGAGGGAGGAAGGAAGGAAGGAAGGAAGGAAGGAAGGAAGGAAGGAAGGAAGGAAGGAAGGAAGGATTCTTCCAGACTGTGAGTCCAGGTTGCAGATTCCCAGAGAAAAAGAGACTATTTGATAGGTCTCTGTTTAATTTAATTTAATTTTTTCAATATTGGAAGGTTTGAACTCATGGTTTCGTGTTGGTGATCAGGCACTCTACCATTTGAATCATACCTCTAGCCCTGTCTCTCTTGGGAATGGAATCTAGTAGATGTTTCTGCCTGGCTCACTTGGAACCACCATGCTCTGATATCAACCTCCAGAGAACCTGGGATTATAGGTGTAAGCTACAACTGTCTCTTGTTTATTTTGAGAATTAAGAAGTTGCTCTGCCAAGCCCAGCAACTGGTGACTCATGCTTATAATCCTAGCTTCTGAGGAGGCTGAGATCTGAGGATCTCAGTTCAGAGCCAGCCCAGGCAGAAAAGTCTGTGAGACTTTATCTCCAACTAGGCACAAAAAAAGCCTCAAGTATGGCTGTGACTCAAGAGGTAGAATGCTAGCCTTGAGCAAGAAAGCCCAGGTAAGTGCCCAGGCACAGAGTTCAAGCCCCTGGACCTGGGGGGTTGGGGAAAAGTTGCTCTATAATTTTGTGACTTTGGTGTACATGTTCATGAAATTTAGAAGACAAGGGTGATTAATATTGCATAGTAAGTACTTTCTGTTGTACATTCACCCAGGGTACTCAGACCTGAGCTCTCCATTAGATTTCTTGCTCAAGACTGGGACATTTTACTATTTGAGCTATAATTCCACTTTGGCTTTATTTTTCCTTGTGCTGGTACTGGGGCTTGAACTCAGGGCTTGGATACTAGCCTTTTCAGCTCGAAGCTGTTGCTCTGTCACTTCTCAACGATTTGTTTGCCCAGGCTGGCTTTGAACTGTGATCCTCAAATCTCAGCCTCCTGAGTAGCTAGGATTACAGAGCTGAGCCATAAGTGCTTAGCCACTTCTGGCTTTTTGCTGCTTAATTAGAGACAGCCCAGCTCACTCAATTTTTAAAATGCTGGCAAAAGTTCTGATGGTTGTATGAAGACGTAAGTCTGGTAAGTTCCCCATTTCTATCTCTAGGAAATTTCATGAGCCATTGCATGGCCCATAGATCACAGATTCTTTGTTCCTTACTGTGGCAAGTTCAGAGATGGCACCCCTCCAAAACTAACGTTAGATTTTAGAACTGACAGTTAAGATATGGTTTTAAAGAAAGTACTCACCGTAGTACCTTCTCTCTGGTCACTGTGTGTTATTTCCACTTGGGGAAAAAACACACTTAATTGTTTCAAAGATTACTTTTTTTTTTTTAGTAAATTTGTAGTAAATGGGGGAGATTAATAAAGGGCTATTTTTTTCTCAGCCTGTGGTTTCTAATTACATCAGTTACAGCTCAGCCTTCTTCTTAACTAGAGTGCAGGCATAAACTGGAAAAGAATGAGCTAATCCTTGATAGATCAGGTGGAATAAAGATCTCCATTCATATCTTTACTTTTATCCCTTGTTCTGAGTGCCAAGAATTAATGCTGTTTGAAAGTACAAGCTGAACCTGCCAGGCCCCTTGTGGCTCACATAATCCTAATTATTTTCAGTGTTAGTGAGAAAGGATAGCAGCTACACTCTGGAAAAAAAAAGTCTTCTATTGTGAAACATTAAGTATCTGCTAAGTAGTATTGATTGGATGTGATTTTATTTCCAAACACGACTGCTATGGTGAAGCAGAAGAATTTGTTGTTTAAGAGAAATTTTCATAGCTTTCAACCACTCAGAAAGATAGCAACTCATTCATTTTTCTTCTTAGGCAAGAGTGGCCAGGTGAAGAACTGACACCCACTCACATTTTATTTTTTAATGGTGTCTTAGTAGGAGTTTAATAGTATTTAACATACAGAGGGAGAACATTTCCCCCCCTTGAGCATGAATATTGCGTTTTCTCACATCACTGAGGGAGAATTATTCATTCCAGCCCATTGACTTCCAACAGATTATTCAAGTTAAAAAGTCAGGGGTCTTTGCAGTGTCAAAAGACTGAGAAGTTAGAGTGGGTTTTGTTTGGTTTCAGGTTTTTTGTTGTTTAAAGTGGGTTTTTCCTCTTCTATTTTTCCCCCCATGGCAGTACATAATTTCTTTTTTTTTTTTTTCAAAAAGAATGCCCATGGTTAAATGGCTTCTCCAAAATCACCTTAAATGTTTCTTCATATGGATAAGAACGATTCTGGCTAAGGCTTTGGCTTGTTTGTTTTTAAGGAATAATAAAAGAAAGATGGTTTAGACAAGTAAGCTACTTGGGAGACACCAGGCCCTGGGCTTACTGGTTCAAATGAGGGTCAGCCTCTTTGCTCCATCCACCTTCTTTGTAACACAAGAAAAGATCAGATGGGCAAGTTTTCCTTCTTTCTTTTGCTTTACTGTTCAGCCTGTCCTCTGGCCTCCAGAATCATTTCTTCCATTTCTGTAAATGCCGGCAGGCTAGCTGTGATTATGGGTTAGCATAATCCTTAATTGGTTATCGCCTATGAATGCTTCCTGCCCCCTTTCTCTCCCCCAAGCACTAAAGCAGTGCAGGCACATCTTCAGTGAGCATCTCTGAGCCAATTATTCTTTCTTTCTTTGGGGTTATTCCCCAGAGTGGAATTACCAGGTCAGAGGGCTGAACAGTCTCGTGGTTCTTATTACACATCACTAAATTGCTGTCCAGAAAGATTGAACCAATTTCTATGGCTTCCAGTAACTGTCTCCTCAGAGCCCATGACATTACAAGTTAGGAGGATTTTTTACAAAATGATTCAGCCAAATCACTGCGGTTGAGATTAGACCTGCAAAGGACCCATTAGAGTCAACTTAAAAAGAGGGAGGGAGGGAGGGAGGGAGGGAGGGAGAGAGAGAGAGAGAGAGAGAGAGAGAGAGAGAGAGAGAGAGAGAGAGAGAGAGAGAGAGAGAGAGAGAGAGAGAGAGAGAAGGGATCACTTTGGGTTTTTAAACCTCTAAATGTTATTAAGTAATGTACATTGGTCAGTCACTCCTCTTGCTTAATAAAGGTACATTAAAATGGATGGAAAAACGGGGTGCCTGTGGCTGGATGCCTGTGGTCCTAGCTATTGAGGAGGCTGAGACCTGGAGATCATGGTTGAAACCATCCTAGACAGGAAAATTCCGTGAGACTTCTTATTTCCACAAAGCTGGAAGTAGAGCTGTGACTCAAGTACCAGCCTTGAGGAAAAAAAAATCTAACATAGTGCCCAGGACCTGAGTTCAAACCCCAGCATCAGAATTGGGAGGGGCGGGGGATGACAAGGTAACCTTGAAAGACAGTATTTTAAGAATAGCAGTAAAGTAGATGTTGAGTAGTTGTTAGTAAAGGGGGAAAAACCCCACTAAATCTTTGTTAGGCAGTCTGGAACTTTTATGAAGTACAAATACAAAATGAGTTGAACGGATACTGTCCTTAATTTCTACAGCCTATTATTCAAAGACAACACTAAGCCTTGAACAAAGGTTAAAAAAGAAATAACACATTTAGATTTTGAGTGGAGAAACACTTTTTCTGAATGCAGGTGCTTTTCAAAACAGATTGAGTTCATTTATTTACCCCTTCTAAGGCGTGCAGTCATGCGTTAAGTGGGCTAGGAGCCTCGCTGGTCTATGCAGGTAACACATTCTTTGTACCTCACCTCACACGGGGATTTTCCAAGGAAATACGTCCTAGGCAAATAAGAGCAAGGGGGAGATGATCCCTGAATTTCTTTCTTGTCCAGAATTCCCATTCTTTTCCCTCCCCATTTTGGTCTCAAATTGGCTAAATGGAGCCTGGAGAAGTACTCACCTTTCTTTAGCTTCTAACTGTAGGATAAAGATAGGCCCAGTGCAGAAGTGTTGGAGGAAGTTGCTCATTCCTGTATAGCCTCAGCATATGCC